>NC_092333.1:293015500-293357000 GCF_046630445.1 Rutidosis leptorrhynchoides
CTATATGAGACGTTTTTCAAAGACTGCATTCGTTTTTAAAACAAACCATAACCTTTATTTCATAAATAAAGGTTTAAAAAGCTTTACGTAGATTATCAAATAATGATAATCTAAAATATCCTGTTTACACACGACCATTACATAATGGTTTACAATACAAATATGTTACATCGAAATCAGTTTCTTGAATGCAGTTTTTACACAATATCATACAAACATGGACTCCAAATCTTGTCCTTATTTTAGTATGCAACAGCGGAAGCTCTTAATATTCACCTGAGAATAAACATGCTTTAAACGTCAACAAAAATGTTGGTGAGTTATAGGTTTAACCTATATATATCAAATCGTAACAATAGACCACAAGATTTCATATTTCAATACACATCCCATACATAGAGATAAAAATCATTCATATGGTGAACACCTGGTAACCGACAATAACAAGATGCATATATAAGAATATCCCCATCATTCCGGGACACCCTTCGGATATGATATAAATTTCGAAGTACTAAAGCATCCGGTACTTTGGATGGGGTTTGTTAGGCCCAATAGATCTATCTTTAGGATTCGCGTCAATTAGGGTGTCTGTTCCCTAATTCTTAGATTACCAGACTTAATAAAAAGGGGCATATTCGATTTCGATAATTCAACCATAGAATGTAGTTTCACGTACTTGTGTCTATTTTGTAAATCATTTATAAAACCTGCATGTATTCTCATCCCAAAAATATTAGATTTTAAAAGTGGGACTATAACTCACTTTCACAGATTTTTACTTCGTCGGGAAGTAAGACTTGGCCACTGGTTGATTCACGAACCTATAACAATATATACATATATATCAAAGTATGTTCAAAATATATTTACAACACTTTTAATATATTTTGATGTTTTAAGTTTATTAAGTCAGCTGTCCTCGTTAGTAACCTACAACTAGTTGTCCACAGTTAGATGTACAGAAATAAATCGATAAATATTATCTTGAATCAATCCACGACCCAGTGTATACGTATCTCAGTATTGATCACAACTCAAACTATATATATTTTGGAATCAACCTCAACCCTGTATAGCTAACTCCAACATTCACATATAGAGTGTCTATGGTTGTTCCGAAATATATATAGATGTGTCGACATGATAGGTCGAAACATTGTATACGTGTCTATGGTATCTCAAGATTACATAATATATAATACAAGTTGATTAAGTTATGGTTGGAATAGATTTATTACCAATTTTCACGTAGCTAAAATGAGAAAAATTATCCAATTTTGTTTTACCCATAACTTCTTCATTTTAAATCCGTTTTGAGTGAATCAAATTGCTATGGTTTCATATTGAACTCTATTTTATGAATCTAAACAAAAAAAGTATAGGTTTCTAGTCAGAAAAATAAGTTACAAGTCGTTTTTGTAAAGGTAGTCATTTCAGTCGAAAGAACGACGTCTAGATGACCATTTTAGAAAACATACTTCCACTTTGAGTTTAACCATAATTTTTGGATATAGTTTCATGTTCATAATAAAAATCATTTTCTCAGAATAACAACTTTAAAATCAAAGTTTATCATAGTTTTTAATTAACTAACCCAAAACAGCCCGCGGTGTTACTACGACGGCGTAAATCCGGTTTTACGGTGTTTTTCGTGTTTCCAGGTTTTAAATCATTAAGTTAGCATATCATATAGATATAGAACATGTGTTTAGTTGATTTTAAAAGTCAAGTTAGAAGGATTAACTTTTGTTTGCGAACAAGTTTAGAATTAACTAAACTATGTTCTAGTGATTACAAGTTTAAACCTTCGAATAAGATAGCTTTATATGTATGAATCGAATGATGTTATGAACATCATTACTACCTTAAGTTCCTTGGATAAACCTACTGGAAAAGAGAAAAATGGATCTAGCTTCAATGGATCCTTGGATGGCTCGAAGTTCTTGAAGCAGAATCATGACACGAAAACAAGTTCAAGTAAGATCATCACTTGAAATAAGATTGTTATAGTTATAGAAATTGAACCAAAGTTTGAATATGATTATTACCTTGTATTAGAATGATAACCTACTGTAAGAAACAAAGATTTCTTGAGGTTGGATGATCACCTTACAAGATTGGAAGTGAGCTAGCAAACTTGAAAGTATTCTTGATTTTATGAAACTAGAACTTTTGGAATTTATGAAGAACACTTAGAACTTGAAGATAGAACTTGAGAGAGATCAATTAGATGAAGAAAATTGAAGAATGAAAGTGTTTGTAGGTGTTTTTGGTCGTTGGTGTATGGATTAGATATAAAGGATATGTAATTTTGTTTTCATGTAAATAAGTCATGAATGATTACTCATATTTTTGTAATTTTATGAGATATTTCATGCTAGTTGCCAAATGATGGTTCCCACATGTGTTAGGTGACTCACATGGGCTGCTAAGAGCTGATCATTGGAGTGTATATACCAATAGTACATACATCTAAAAGCTGTGTATTGTACGAGTACGAATACGGGTGCATACGAGTAGAATTGTTGATGAAACTGAACGAGGATGTAATTGTAAGCATTTTTGTTAAGTAGAAGTATTTTGATAAGTGTATTGAAGTCTTTCAAAAGTGTATAAATACATATTAAAACACTACATTTATATACATTTTAACTGAGTCGTTAAGTCATCGTTAGTCGTTACATGTAAGTGTTGTTTTGAAACCTTTAGGTTAACGATCTTGTTAAATGTTGTTAACCCAATGTTTATAATATCAAATGAGATTTTAAATTATTATATTATCATGATATTATCATGTATGAATATCTCTTAATATGATATATATACATTAAATGTCTTTACAACGATAATCGTTACATATATGTCTCGTTTAAAAATCATTAAGTTAGTAGTCTTGTTTTTACATATGTAGTTCATTGTTAATATACTTAATGATATGTTTACTTATCATAGTATCATGTTAACTATATATATATCCATATATATGTCATCATATAGTTTTTACAAGTTTTAACGTTCGTGAATCACCGGTCAACTTGGGTGGTCAATTGTCTATATGAAACATATTTCAATTAATCAAGTCTTAACAAGTTTGATTGCTTAACATGTTGGAAACATTTAATCATGTAAATATCAATCTCAATTAATATATATAAACATGGAAAAGTTCGGGTCACTATAGTACCTACCCGTTAAATAAATTTCGTCCCGAAATTTTAAGCTGTTGAAGGTGTTGACGAATCTTCTGGAAATAGATGCGGGTATTTCTTCTTCATCTGATCTTCACGCTCCCAGGTGAACTCGGGTCCTCTACGAGCATTCCATCGAACCTTAACAATTGGTATCTTGTTTTGCTTAAGTCTTTTAACCTCACGATCCATTATTTCGACGGGTTCTTCGATGAATTGAAGTTTTTCGTTGATTTGGATTTCATCTAACGGAATAGTGAGATCTTCTTTAGCAAAACATTTCTTTAAATTCGAGACGTGGAAAGTGTTATGTACAGCTGCAAGTTGTTGAGGTAACTCTAGTCGGTAAGCTACTGGTCCGATACGATTAATAATCTTGAATGGTCCAATATACCTTGGATTTAATTTCCCTCGTTTACCAAATCGAACAACGCCTTTCCAAGGTGCAACTTTAAGCATGACCATCTCTCCAATTTCAAATTCTATATCTTTTCTTTTAATGTCAGCGTAGCTCTTTTGTCGACTTTGGGCGGTTTTCAACCGTTGTTGAATTTGAATGATCTTCTCGGTAGTTTCTTGTATAATCTCCGGACCCGTAATCTGTCTATCCCCCACTTCACTCCAACAAATCGGAGACCTGCACTTTCTACCATAAAGTGCTTCAAACGGCGCCATCTCAATGCTTGAATGGTAGCTGTTGTTGTAGGAAAATTCTGCTAACGGTAGATGTCGATCCCAACTGTTTCCGAAATCAATAACACATGCTCGTAGCATGTCTTCAAGCGTTTGTATCCTCCTTTCACTCTGCCCATCAGTTTGTGGATGATAGGAAGTACTCATGTCTAGACGAGTTCCTAATGCTTGCTGTAATGTCTGCCAGAATCTTGAAATAAATCTGCCATCCCTATCAGAGATAATAGAGATTGGTATTCCATGTCTGGAGACGACTTCCTTCAAATACAGTCGTGCTAACTTCTCCATCTTGTCATCTTCTCTTATTGGTAGGAAGTGTGCTGATTTGGTGAGACGATCAACTATTACCCAAATAGTATCAAAACCACTTGCAGTCCTTGGCAATTTAGTGATGAAATCCATGGTAATGTTTTCCCATTTCCATTCCGGGATTTCGGGTTGTTGAAGTAGACCTGATGGTTTCTGATGCTCAGCTTTGACCTTAGAACACGTCAAACATTCTCCTACGTATTTAGCAACATCGGCTTTCATACCCGGCCACCAAAAATGTTTCTTGAGATCCTTGTACATCTTCCCCGTTCCAGGATGTATTGAGTATCTGGTTTTATGAGCTTCTCTAAGTACCATTTCTCTCATATCTCCAAATTTTGGTACCCAAATTCTTTCAGCCCTATACCGGGTTCCGTCTTCCCGAATATTAAGATGCTTCTCCGATCCTTTGGGTATTTCATCCTTTAAATTTCCCTCTTTTAAAACTCCTTGTTGCGCCTCCTTTATTTGAGTAGTAAGGTTATTATGAATCATTATATTCATAGATTTTACTCGAATGGGTTCTCTGTCCTTCCTGCTCAAGGCATCGGCTACCACATTTGCCTTCCCTGGGTGGTAACGAATCTCAAAGTCGTAATCATTCAATAATTCAATCCACCTACGCTGCCTCATATTCAGTTGTTTCTAATTAAATATGTGTTGAAGACTTTTGTGGTCGGTATATATAATACTTTTGACCCCATATAAGTAGTGCCTCCAAGTCTTTAATGCAAAAACAACCGCGCCTAATTCCAAATCATGCGTCGTATAATTTTGTTCGTGAATCTTCAATTGTCTAGACGCATAAGCAATCACCTTCGTTCGTTGCATTAATACACAACCGACACCTTGCTTTGATGCGTCACAATAAATCACAAAATCATCATTCCCTTCAGGCAATGACAATATAGGTGCCGTAGTTAGCTTTTTCTTCAATAACTGAAACGCTTTCTCTTGTTCATCATTCCATTCAAATTTCTTCCCTTTATGCGTTAATGCAGTCAAGGGTTTTGCTATTCTGGAAAAGTCTTGGATGAACCTTCTGTAGTAACCAGCTAGTCCTAAAAACTGGCGTATGTGTTTCGGAGTTTTCGGGGTTTCCCACTTTTCAACAGTTTCTATCTTTGCCGGATCCACCTTAATACCTTCTTTGTTCACTATGTGACCGAGGAATTGAACTTCTTCCAACCAAAATGCACACTTTGAAAACTTAGCGTACAATTCTTCCTTCCTCAATACTTCTAACACCTTTCTCAAATGTTCACCGTGTTCTTGGTCATTCTTTGAGTAAATAAGTATGTCATCAATGAAAACAATGACAAACTTATCAAGGTATGGTCCACACACTCGGTTCATAAGGTCCATGAACACAGCTGGTGCATTAGTTAAACCAAACGGCATGACCATAAACTCGTAATGACGTAACGTGTTCTGAAAGCAGTCTTTGGAATATCATCTTCTTTCACCCGCATTTGATGATACCCGGAACGTAAGTCAATCTTTGAATAAACAGACGAGCCTTGTAGTTGATCAAATAAGTCATCGATTCTCGGTAGTGGGTAGCGGTTCTTGATGGTAAGTTTGTTCAACTCTCGGTAGTCGATACACAACCTGAATGTACCATCTTTCTTTTTGACAAACAAAACAGGAGCTCCCCACGGTGATGTGCTTGGTCGAATGAAACCACGCTCTAAAAGTTCTTGTAATTGGCTTTGTAGTTCTTTCATCTCGCTGGGTGCGAGTCTGTAAGGAGCACGAGCTATTGGTGCAGCTCCTGGTACAAGATCTATTTGAAATTCAACGGATCGATGTGGGGGTAATCCCGGTAATTCTTTCGGAAATACATCAGGAAATTCTTTTACGACGGGAACATCATTGATGCTCTTTTCTTCAGTTTGTACTTTCTCGACGTGTGCTAGAACAGCATAGCAACCTTTTCTTATTAGTTTTTGTGCCTTCAAATTACTAATAAGATGTAGCTTCGTGTTGCCCTTTTCTCCGTACACCATTAAGGGTTTTCCTTTTTCTCGTATAATGCGAATTGCATTTTTGTAACAAACGATCTCCGCTTTCACTTCTTTCAACCAGTCCATACCGATTATCACATCAAAACTCCCTAACTCTACTGGTATCAAATCAATCTTAAATGTTTCGCTAACCAGTTTAATTTCTCGATTCCGACATATATTATCTGCTGAAATTAATTTACCATTTGCTAATTCGAGTAAAAATTTACTATCCAAAGGCGTCAATGGACAACTTAATTTAGCACAAAAATCTCTACTCATATAGCTTCTATCCACACCCGAATCAAATAAAACGTAAGCAGATTTATTGTCAATAAGAAACGTACCCGTAACAAGCTCCGGGTCTTCCTGTGCCTCTGCCGCATTAATATTGAAAACTCTTCCACGGCCTTGTCCATTCGTGTTCTCCTGGTTGGGGCAATTTCTAATAATGTGGCCCGGTTTTCCACATTTATAACAAACTACATTGGCATAACTTGCTCCGACACTACTTGCTCCGCCATTACTCGTTCCGACACCATTTGTTCCTTTCGTTCTATTAACCCCTGGTCCGTAGACCTCACACTTCGCCGCGCTATGACCATTTCTTTTACACTTGTTGCAAAATTTGGTGCAGAACCCCGAGTGATTCTTTTCACACCTTTGGCATAGCTGCTTCTGATTGTTGTTGTTGTTGCGGTTATTATTGTTGTTGGGATGATTGTTGTAGTTGTTGTTGTTGTTGTTGTTGTTGTTGTTGTTGTTGTTGGGCCGTTTGTTGTAGTTGCGATTGATGTTGCGATTGTTGGGATAATTGTTGCGATTATTGTTGTAATTGCTGTTGTTGTTGTATTGGTGATTCTTATCACCGTTTTCCTCCCACTTTCTTTTGACTTGCTTCACATTGGCCTCTTCAGCAGTCTGTTCTTTAATTCTTTCTTCAATTTGGTTCACGAGTTTGTGAGCCATTCTACATGCCTGTTGTATGGAGGCAGGCTCGTGT
Organism: Rutidosis leptorrhynchoides; assembly: GCF_046630445.1. NCBI lineage: Eukaryota > Viridiplantae > Streptophyta > Magnoliopsida > Asterales > Asteraceae > Rutidosis > Rutidosis leptorrhynchoides. The sequence continues at coordinate 293,022,703 of NC_092333.1, forward strand.
GAACTTATATCTTCTTGGATTCTTTCCGGTAATCCTTTCACAAACGCGTCGATCTTCTCTTCCTCATCTTCGAATGCTCCCGGACACAATAGGCACAATTCTGTGAATCGTCTTTCGTACGTGGTAATAACAAATCCTTGGGTTCGTAACCCTCTAAGTTCTGTCTTGAGCTTATTGACCTCGGTTCTGGGACGGTACTTCTCGTTCATCAAGTGCTTGAATGCTGACCACGGTAGTGCGTACGCATCGTCTTGTCTCACTTGCTCTAGATAGGTATTCCACCATGTTAACGCAGAACCTGTGAAGGTATGCGTAGCGTACTTTACTTTGTCCTCTTCAGTACACTTACTTATGGCAAACACCGATTCGACCTTCTCGGTCCACCGTTTCAATCCGATCGGTCCTTCGGTTCCATCAAATTCCAAAGGTTTGCAGGCAGTGAATTCTTTGTAGGTGCATCCTACACGATTTCCTGTATTGCTAGATCCAAGGTTATTGTTGGTATGTAGCGCAGCCTGTACTGCGGCTATGTTTGAAGCTAGAAAAGTACGGAATTCCTCTTCATTCATATTCACGGTGTGTCGAGTAGTCGGTGCCATTTCCTTCAAAATAGTTAAATGGAACAAGTTAATCATACAGAATATTAAGAGTAGTTAATAGTATTTCGTAGCATAATATGAACTCATTTATAAAAGCTTTTTCTTCATATTAGCGTTTTATAAGTTTAAATTCGGGTAGTACCTACCCGTTAAGTTCATACTTAGTAGCTAATATACAATTCAACTACTACAATTCTATATGAAAAACTGATTATAATAATATTTCGCGTTCAAACTTTTATACAATATTTTACAAACTTACAATACCGCTTATTTTACATAAAGCATGAAATATAGCACACAATAACTTTGATACAAGATAGTTGTGAAGATAATTCTAGCTAGTACACAAGTCGTTCAGCAAAGGCAATAAAGACACGTAATTCATACGTCCAGAAACAAGTCATGCATTCTGGTTTTACTAGGACTACTTCCCATCCTTGGTCTTGTGCAACATAACCGTTATGGCCGTTGATAAGACAGCGTGTTGTAACGTCGTCAAAGGGACGAGGGTTACGTAATGTCCAACAGTCCCGTAATAATCTAAAAACCTCATTTCTTACCCCAATTACCGACTCCGTCACTTGTGGAAACGTTTTGTTTAATAGTTGTAGCCCGATGTTCTTGTTCTCACTTTGGTGAGAAGCGAACATTACTAATCCGTAAGCATAACATGCTTCTTTATGTTGCATGTTAGCCGCTTTTTCTAAATCACGAAGTCCAATATTCGGATATATTGAGTCAAAATAATTTCTTAACCCGTTGCGTAAAATAGCATTTGGGTTCCCCGCAATATATGCGTCAAAGTAAACACATCGTAACTTATGGGTTTCCCAATGTGATATCCCCCATCTTTCAAACGAAAGTCTCTTATAAACCAAGACATTCTTGGAACGTTCTTCGAATGTCTTACAAACTGATCTCGCCTTAAATAGTTGTGCCGAGGAATTCTGGCCGACTCTAGACAAGATTTCATCAATCATGTCTCCGGGTAGGTCTCTTAAAATATTGGGTTGTCTATCCATTTTGTGTTTTTAAACTGTAAAATAGACAAGAGTTAGATTCATAAAAAAATACTTATTAATACAAGCAATTTTTACATATATCATAAAGCATAAGAACACTATATTACATATATTACACCACACGAATACAACTATCTTATTCTGACTCGCTCGTTTCTTCTTCTTCGGTTTTGGTTCGTTTTGCCAAGTTTCTAGGGATATATGATGTTCCCCTAATACGAGCCGTCGTTGTCCACATTGGTTTAGAAAAACCTGGTGGTTTAGAGGTTCCCGGGTCATTGTTACAACTTAAGGACTTCGGGCGTTGACGATACATATAAAGTTCATCGGGGTTGGAATTAGATTTCTCTATTTTTATGCCCTTTCCCTTATTATTTTCTTTTGCCTTTTTAAATTCAGTTGGGGTAATTTCTATAGCATCATCGGAATTCTCGTCGGAATCCGATTCATCGAAGAATTGGTAATCCTCCCAATATTTTGCTTCCTTGGCGGAAACACCATTGACCATAATTAACCTTGGTCGGTTGGTTGAGGATTTTCTTTTACTTAACCGTTTTATTATTTCCCCCACCGGTTCTATTTCTTCATCCGGTTCCGATTCTTCTTCCGGTTCCGACTCTTCTTCCGGTTCCTCTTCGGGAACTTGTGAATCAGTCCACGAATCATTCCAATTTACATTTGACTCTTCATTATTATTAGGTGAGTCACTGGGACTTGTTCTAGAGGTAGACATCTATCACATAATATCAAACGCGTTAAGAGATTAATATATCACATAATATTCACATGTTAAAAATATATAGTTTCCAACAAAATTTGTTAAGCAATCATTTTTCAAGTAAACACGGTCGAAGTCCAGACTCACTAATGCATCCTAACAAACTCGATAAGGCACACTAATGAAAAATTCTGGTTCTCTAAGACCAACGCTCTGATACCAACTGAAATGTCCCGTTCTTATTGATTAAAAACGTTCCATATTAATTGATTTCGTTGCGAGGTTTTGACCTCTATATGAGACGTTTTTCAAAGACTGCATTCGTTTTTAAAACAAACCATAACCTTTATTTCATAAATAAAGGTTTAAAAAGCTTTACGTAGATTATCAAATAATGATAATCTAAAATATCCTGTTTACACACGACCATTACATAATGGTTTACAATACAAATATGTTACATCGAAATCAGTTTCTTGAATGCAGTTTTTACACAATATCATACAAACATGGACTCCAAATCTTGTCCTTATTTTAGTATGCAACAGCGGAAGCTCTTAATATTCACCTGAGAATAAACATGCTTTAAACGTCAACAAAAATGTTGGTGAGTTATAGGTTTAACCTATATATATCAAATCGTAACAATAGACCACAAGATTTCATATTTCAATACACATCCCATACATAGAGATAAAAATCATTCATATGGTGAACACCTGGTAACCGACAATAACAAGATGCATATATAAGAATATCCCCATCATTCCGGGACACCCTTCGGATATGATATAAATTTCGAAGTACTAAAGCATCCGGTACTTTAGATGGGGTTTGTTAGGCCCAATAGATCTATCTTTAGGATTCGCGTCAATTAGGGTGTCTGTTCCCTAATTCTTAGATTACCAGACTTAATAAAAAGGGGCATATTCGATTTCGATAATTCAACCATAGAATGTAGTTTCACGTACTTGTGTCTATTTTGTAAATCATTTATAAAACCTGCATGTATTCTCATCCCAAAAATATTAGATTTTAAAAGTGGGACTATAACTCACTTTCACAGATTTTTACTTCGTCGGGAAGTAAGACTTGGCCACTGGTTGATTCACGAACCTATAACAATATATACATATATATCAAAGTATGTTCAAAATATATTTACAACACTTTTAATATATTTTGATGTTTTAAGTTTATTAAGTCAGCTGTCCTCGTTAGTAACCTACAACTAGTTGTCCACAGTTAGATGTATAGAAATAAATCGATAAATATTATCTTGAATCAATCCACGACCCAGTGTATACGTATCTCAATATTGATCACAACTCAAACTATATATATTTTGGAATCAACCTCAACCCTGTATAGCTAACTCCAACATTCACATATAGAGTGTCTATGGTTGTTCCGAAATATATATAGATGTGTCGACATGATAGGTCGAAACATTGTATACGTGTCTATGGTATCTCAAGATTACATAATATATAATACAAGTTGATTAAGTTATGGTTGGAATAGATTTGTTACCAATTTTCACGTAGCTAAAATGAGAAAAATTATCCAATCTTGTTTTACCCATAACTTCTTCATTTTAAATCCGTTTTGAGTGAATCAAATTGCTATGGTTTCATATTGAACTCTATTTTATGAATCTAAACAAAAAAAGTATAGGTTTCTAGTCAGAAAAATAAGTTACAAGTCGTTTTTGTAAAGGTAGTCATTTCAGTCGAAAGAACGACGTCTAGATGACCATTTTAGAAAACATACTTCCACTTTGAGTTTAACCATAATTTTTGGATATAGTTTCATGTTCATAATAAAAATCATTTTCTCAGAATAACAACTTTAAAATCAAAGTTTATCATAGTTTTTAATTAACTAACCCAAAACAGCCCGCGGTGTTACTACGACGGCGTAAATCCGGTTTTACGGTGTTTTTCGTGTTTCCAGGTTTTAAATCATTAAGTTAGCATATCATATAGATATAGAACATGTGTTTAGTTGATTTTAAAAGTCAAGTTAGAAGGATTAACTTTTGTTTGCGAACAAGTTTAGAATTAACTAAACTATGTTCTAGTGATTACAAGTTTAAACCTTCGAATAAGATAGCTTTATATGTATGAATCGAATGATGTTATGAACATCATTACTACCTTAAGTTCCTTGGATAAACCTACTGGAAAAGAGAAAAATGGATCTAGCTTCAATGGATCCTTGGATGGCTCGAAGTTCTTGAAGCAGAATCATGACACGAAAACAAGTTCAAGTAAGATCATCACTTGAAATAAGATTGTTATAGTTATAGAAATTGAACCAAAGTTTGAATATGATTATTACCTTGTATTAGAATGATAACCTACTGTAAGAAACAAAGATTTCTTGAGGTTGGATGATCACCTTACAAGATTGGAAGTGAGCTAGCAAACTTGAAAGTATTCTTGATTTTATGAAACTAGAACTTTTGGAATTTATGAAGAACACTTAGAACTTGAAGATAGAACTTGAGAGAGATCAATTAGATGAAGAAAATTGAAGAATGAAAGTGTTTGTAGGTGTTTTTGGTCGTTGGTGTATGGATTAGATATAAAGGATATGTAATTTTGTTTTCATGTAAATAAGTCATGAATGATTACTCATATTTTTGTAATTTTATGAGATATTTCATGCTAGTTGCCAAATGATGGTTCCCACATGTGTTAGGTGACTCACATGGGCTGCTAAGAGCTGATCATTGGAGTGTATATACCAATAGTACATACATCTAAAAGCTGTGTATTGTACGAGTACGAATACGGGTGCATACGAGTAGAATTGTTGATGAAACTGAACGAGGATGTAATTGTAAGCATTTTTGTTAAGTAGAAGTATTTTGATAAGTGTATTGAAGTCTTTCAAAAGTGTATAAATACATATTAAAACACTACATTTATATACATTTTAACTGAGTCGTTAAGTCATCGTTAGTCGTTACATGTAAGTGTTGTTTTGAAACCTTTAGGTTAACGATCTTGTTAAATGTTGTTAACCCAATGTTTATAATATCAAATGAGATTTTAAATTATTATATTATCATGATATTATCATGTATGAATATCTCTTAATATGATATATATACATTAAATGTCTTTACAACGATAATCGTTACATATATGTCTCGTTTAAAAATCATTAAGTTAGTAGTCTTGTTTTTACATATGTAGTTCATTGTTAATATACTTAATGATATGTTTACTTATCATAGTATCATGTTAACTATATATATATCCATATATATGTCATCATATAGTTTTTACAAGTTTTAACGTTCGTGAATCACCGGTCAACTTGGGTGGTCAATTGTCTATATGAAACATATTTCAATTAATCAAGTCTTAACAAGTTTGATTGCTTAACATGTTGGAAACATTTAATCATGTAAATATCAATCTCAATTAATATATATAAACATGGAAAAGTTCGGGTCACTACAGGTTGGTTGAGGATTTTCTTTTACTTAACCGTTTTATTATTTCCCCCACAGGTTCTATTTCCTCCTCCGGTTCCTCCTCTTCCGGTTCTGATTCTTCTTCCGGTTCTGATTCTTCTTCCGGTTCCTCTTCGGGAACTTGTGAATTAGTCCAATATATATTCGACTCTTCGTTATTATTAGGTGAGTCAATGGGATTTGTGCTAGAGGTCGACATCTATCACACAATATCAAACATGTTAAGAGATTAATATATCACATAATATATACATGTTAATAATATATAGTTTCTAACAAAAATGTTAAGCAATCATTTTTAAAGAAAACACGATCGAAGTCCAGACTCACTAATGCATCCTAACAAAATCGATAAGACACACTAATGCAAATTTTCTGGTTCTCTAAGACCAACGCTCGGATACCAACTGAAATGTCTCGTTCTTATTGATTAAAAACGTTCCATATTAATTGATTTCGTTGCGAGGTTTTGACCTCTATATGAGACGTTTTTCAAAGAGTGCATTCATTTTAAAACAAACCATAACCTTTATTTCATAAATAAAGGTTTAAAAAGCTTTACGTAGATTATCAAATAATGATAATCTAAAATATCCTGTTTAAACACGACCATTACATAATGGTTTACAATACAAATATGTTACATCGAAATCAGTTTCTTGAATGCAGTTTTTACACAATATCATACAAACATGGACTCCAAATCTTGTCCTTATTTTAGTATACAACAGCGGAAGCTCTTAGTATTCACCTAAGAATAAACATGCTTTAAACGTCAACAAAAATGTTGGTGAGTTATAGGTTTAACCTATATATATTAAATCGTAACAATAGACCACAAGATTTCATATTTCAATACACATCCCATACATAGAGATAAAAATCATTCATATGGTGAACACCTGGTAACCGACATTAACAAGATGCATATATAAGAATATCCCCATCATTCCGGGACACCCTTCGGATATGATATAAATTTCGAAGTACTAAAGCATCCGGTACTTTGGATGGGGTTTGTTAGGCCCAATAGATCTATCTTTAGGATTCGCGTCAATTAGGGTGTCTGTTCCCTAATTCTTAGATTACCAGACTTAATAAAAATGGGCATATTCGATTTTGATAATTCAACCATAGAATGTAGTTTCACGTACTTGTGTCTATTTTGTAAATCATTTATAAAACATGCATGTATTCTCATCCCAAAAATATTAGATTTTAAAAGTGGGAATATAACTCACTTTCACAGATTTTTACTTCGTCGGGAAGTAAGACTTGGCCACTGATTGATTCACGAACCTATAAAAATATATACATATATATCAAAGTATGTTCAAAATATATTTACAATACTTTTAATACATTTTGATGTTTTAAGTTTATTAAGTCAACTGTCCTCATTAGTAACCTACAACTAGTTGTCCACAGTTAGATGTACAGAAATAAATCGATAAATATTATCTTGAATCAATCCACGACCCAGTGTATACGTATCTCAGTATTGATCACAACTCAAACTATATATATATTTTGGAATCAACCTCAACCCTGTATAACTAACTCCAACATTCACATATAGAGTGTCTATGGTTGTTCCGCTATATATATATAGATGGGTCGACATGATAGGTCGAAACATTGTATACGTGTCTATGGTATCTCAAGAATACATAATATACAATATAAGTTGATTAGGTTATGGTTGGAATAGATTTATTACTAACTTTCACGTAGGTAAAATGAGTACTTTTATCAATCTTGTTTTACTCGCCATTTCTTCGTTTCTAATCCGTTTTGAGTGATTTCAGTGGCCACGGTTTCGTATTGAACTTAAATTTATGAATCTAAATATAAAAAGTATAAGTTTATAGTCAGAAATACAAGTTACAAGTCGTTTTTGAAAGAGGTAGTCATTTTCGTCGAAAGAACGACATCTTGATGACCATTTTGAAAAACATACTTTCACTTTGAGTTTAACCACGATTTTTGGATATAGTTTCATTTTCATAATAAAAATTATTTTTCCAGAAGTATAGCTTTTAAATCAATGTTCTTCTTAGCTTTTAATTATCCCAACCAAAACAGCCCCCGGTTTTACTACGACGACGTATATCCAGTTTTATGGTGTTTATCGTGTTTTCGGGTTTTAAATCATTAAGTTAGCATATCATATAGATATAGAACATGTGTTTAGTTGATTTTAAAAGTCTAGTTAGAAGGATTAACTTTATTTGCGAACAAGTTTAGAATTAACTAAACTATGTTCTAGTGATTACAAGTTTATAACGTTGAATAAGACAGCTTTTTATGTATGAATCGAATGATGTTATGAACATCATTACTACCTCGAGTTCCTTGGATAAACCAACTGGAAATGAAAAAAATGGAACTAGCTTCAAAGGATCCTTGGATGGCTTGAAAGTTCTTGAAGCAGAATCATGACACGAAAATAATTTCAAGTAAGATTTCCACTCGAATTAAGATTGTTATAGTTATAGAAATTGAATTAAAGTTTGAATATGATTATTACCTTGTATTAGAAAGATAACTACTATAAGTAACAAAGGTTTCTTGATTTTGGATGATTACTTGGAATGGATTTAGAAAACTTGGAAGTAAACTTGCAATCTTGGAAGTATTCTTGATTTTATGAAACTAGAACTTTTGAAATTTATGAAGAACACTTAGAACTTGAAGATAGAACTTGAGAGAGATCAATTAGATGAAGAAAATTGAAGAATGAAAGTGTTTGTAGGTGTTTTTGGTCGTTGGTGTTTGGATTAGATATAAAGGATATGTAATTTTGTTTTCATGTAAATAAGTCATGAATGATTACTCATATTTTTGTAATTTTATGAGATATTTCATGCTAGTTTCCAAATGATGGTTCACACATGTGTTAGGTGATTCACATGGGCTGCTAAGAGCTGATCATTGGAGTGTATATACCAATAGTACATACATCTAAAAGCTGTATATTGTACGAGTACGAATACGGGTGCATACGAGTAGAATTGTTGATGAAACTGAACGATGATGTAATTGTAAGCATTTTTGTTAAGTAGAAGTATTTTGATAAGTGTCTTGAAGTCTTTCAAAAGTGTATGAATACATATTAAAACACTACATGTATATACATTTTAACTGGGTCGTTAAGTCATCGTTAGTCGTTACATGTAAGTGTTGTTTTGAAACCTTTAGGTTAACGATCTTGTTAAGTGTTGTTAACCCAATGTTTATAATATCAAATGAGATTTTAAATTATTATATTATCATGATATTATGATGTATAAATATCTCTTAATATGATATATATACATTAAATGTCGTTACAACGATAATCGTTACATATATGTCTCGTTTCAAAATCATTAAGTTAGTAGTCTTATTTTTACATATGTAGTTCATTGTTAATATACTTAATGATATGTTTACTTATCATAATATCATGTTAACTATATATATATCCATATATATGTCATCATATAGTTTTTACAATTTTTAACGTTCGTGAATCACCGGTCAACTTGGGTGGTCAATTGTCTATATGAAACCTATTTCAATTAATCAAGTCTTAACAAGTTTGATTGCTTAACATGTTGGAAACACTTAATCATGTAAATAACAATTTCATTTAATATATATATAAACATGGAAAAGTTCGGGTCACTACATATTTGGGGAGGGATATAATCAGAAAAACAGTTATGGCAGATTGGTTATGGTGTTTGTCGGGTTTCGAGAGGTCGCGGGCTTGAGTCTCGACCTGGACATTTTATTAACTTTTTATCCTTTAAAGGTAGTTTTTCTTTGTTATTATTATTACTATTATTATTACTATTATTATTATTATGATTGTTATTGTTATTGTTATCATTGTTATTGTTATCATTAGTACTAATTATTATTATTAAAAATTGTTATCTTTACTAAAGTTATTATAATTACTTAGTATTATTATTATTATTATTAAGTATTAGGATTATTATTATTATTATTATCATTATTAGGAACATAGTAAAATTATCATTATAAATATTAATTAGTGACAAAAATAATGCAACTTATTATTATTTTTGTAAATAATAGTAATTGTATCATTTCTAGTACTATTATTATTATTATGAATATGTTTAGGATTATTATTATTGTTGTTATAAAACAATACATGTTATCATTACTCTCACTAATATTGGTATAAATATCATTTTTCGTAATTATTAGTTTTACTATTATTATTATAAACATATTTTTAGCAATATCGTTATTAATATTAGTATTATCAATATTAAGAAAGTTATTATAATTAGCAAATCATTATTATCAAAACTATCATTTTCGTTACAAATAAATATTTTGTACCTAAAATATACTTAATACATATATTATAATCATATTAATAGTTTATATATCACATACCAAATATAATAACATTATTTATATAAATACTTATATATAATGAATTAAGAATATTTTCATATAATACTAACCATATATATATAGAAATATATTAATATAACCAAATATATAGATATCAAACATTTTAAATATATACACAAACTAAATAAGTATAATATATAATTCAAGTTATAATATATAAACTTGTTTGAATACGATTATACATTTTAATATATATACAAATGATATAGGTTCGTGAATCCGAGGCCAACCCTGCATTGTTCAGTTGTCTAATGTCGTCATATGTATTTTTACTACAAAATACATTAGGTGAGTTTCATTTGCTCCCTTTTTAAATGCTTTTGCTATATATATTTTTGGGACTGAGAATACATGCGCTGCTTTATAAATGTTTTACGAAATAGACACAAGTAAGTGAAACTACATTCTATGGTTGAATTATAGAAATCGAATATGCCCCTTTTTATTAAGTCTGGTAATCTAAGAATTAGGGAACAGACACCCTAATTGACGTGAATTCTAAAGATAGATCTATCGGGCCCAACAAGCCCCATCCAAAGTGCCGGATGCTTTAGTACTTCGAAATTTATATCATGTCCGAAGGAGGATCCCGGAATGATGGGGATATTCTTATATGCATATTGTGAATGTCGATTACCAGGTGTTCAATCCATATGAATGATATTTTTGTCTCTAAGCATGGGACGTATGTTTATGAGAAATGTAAATATGAAATCTTATGGTCTATTAAAGTTATGAAATGATTATTTATGATAAACTAATGAACTCACCAACCTTTTGGTTGACACTTGAAAGTATGTCTATTCTCAGGTATGAAAGAAATCTTCCGCTGTGCATTTGCTTATTTTAGAGATATTACTTTGAGTCGTTCATGTCATATTTCAAAAGACGTTGCATTCGAGTCATCAAGTTCATCAGAATTATTATTAAGTCAATTATAGTTAGATATATTATGAAATGGTATGTATGCTGTCATAACCCGTCCTTAACCATAAGAACGAATTAGATAACGTATGATTTCATTGCGAGGTATTGACCTCTATATGCGACATTTTTAAAAGAACAACTGCATTTATTTTACATTACAAACCATAACTCTTATTTTAATACAAGCTTTAGACAATAAAAAGATGATTATCGTTTAGCGATAATCTTAGACTTACAAACTTTACATGTGATGATAACAATACGATTTCTAGCATATTTTACATTACAAATCCTCCGATATGCAGTTTTATTTTTGACACAAATATGCATACTCAAGATCTTGTTTAAATTCAACATGTTGCAGCGGAAGCTTCTAATTATCACCTGAGAATAGACATGTTTAAAACGTCAACATAAAGTTGGTGAGATATAGGTTTAATGCCGGCAGCAATATATATATATAGACCACAAGATTTCATATATAAACGTTTTAATAAAAATATTCTAAGTGGTTGAGCACTTGGTAACCATACTTAACATTTAATCACGTCGCATATTCCCTTTATTATGAAATCTTACTACACCGTACCAAGTGTAGTCACGAAACGAAGTACTGTGCAACCGTTGAATACTGGTCGTCCAGTCCGGTTGGGGTTGTCAGGCCCGATAGATCTATCAACAGGATTCGCGTTTACAATACCGCTGTAAATAACAGTTACCAAGCTACAGGGAAGTATGCCAGTGGTACAACTCAACGTAGAATATATTTTTCAGTTACTTGTGTCCATATCGTAAAACATAAAATACATGTATTCTCATCCCGAAATATTTAGAGTTTAAAAGTGGGACTATATACTCACTTTCGTCTTGAAGATATGTAATTTTGACTTGGTCTCCGATTGATATCACGAACCTATCCATATATAATATATCAATACCTTTTCTTTTTAAACAAACGTCACATATATATACTTATAATACTTTTAATACTTTTAATAATTCCTTAGTCCGTAGTTAGCAGTCCGATGTTAGTAATTCAATTTTAATGGTTCATTTTTAGGTGTTTAATAAACCCCCCAATGAAATAAATAAAAACCCCCATCGTATATGTATTGGTCGAGATTAATCTTGACCCACGGTACCGGTGTTGTCAAATGACGTGTTGCGTACATAAAGTACCGGTGTTGTCAAATGACGTGTTGCGTACAATCATGGGATCTTATGATTAATCTTCTCGTATTGTTTACGGGTGATCCTGAACCATATAAAATTAAATTATGAGTACATATATATAAAATATCATGTTATTTTAAAAAGATGTGATTTATTTAATTTTCTCCAATTATTTTCGTAGCTAAACTAGTCTTAGATATCCGATCTCGTTTTGGTCATAGTTTCTTCGTTACAACTCCGTTTTCGTTGATTCAACTTGCCACTTCCTTGGATCGAGTCCTTCTTTAAGAATATGAACTGTAAATACCTTAGTTTGTATTCGAAATCACAGGTCATAGGTCAAACTTTAGTGAAACTTATGAAGTTAATCATTTTCCATCATGTAAACAACCTTAAATGATTATTTTTCTAAAAATACTTATACTTTGAGTTAAATCATAAAATTTTTATGCGTTAACATATTCATAGTAAAAATCATTTTTCCAGAAAATAAACCTCCAATTCAAAGTTTAAGATGGTTTGTAATTATCCAACCCAAAACAGCCCCCGGTTACACTCCGACGTCGTAAAAACAGTTTTTAAGGTGTTCTTTGAAAAACCAAGTTAAACCTTGTTAAATTAGCATATATTTAAGATATATTACAGGTCTTGAAGTATTTTAAAAGTTAAGTTAGAAGGATCTATTTAGTTTGCAAACAAGTTTGAAAACATTCAAACTATGTTCTTGTTGTTAAAATTTTATACCACAAAATAAGATAGCTATATATATATGAATCGAATAAGGTTATGAACATAGTTACTACCTCAAGTTCCTTGGACAAGGTTGCTGTAAAAGAGGAGTAAGAACCTAGAACCAAAAGGGTGATGGAATTGGATGAAAGATTGGAAGTAAACTTGTGTTCTTGAAAGGATTCTTGAAGTGTTTTTGTAAGGGTTTTATTATGGTGATTAAGTGATGTTTTTGAAGCTAGATATTCATGGTATCTTGCTGGGATTATGATGAACACTTAAGGTTCTTAATATTTTGTTTTGTTTAGAGAAAATGAGGTAGTAAAGATTGAAAATGGATGGAGTATATAAAGCCTTAAAAAAACGTTTTTCATGGGAAACATGGACAAGATTTTCTAGTTGTTATTTTGTGAAATTAGTCAACAAACTTCCAAATTCTAATTACCTCTCATCTAGGGCAGTAATAATGGCTAGTTAGGTGGTGATTTGATGTGTATATACTAATAGTAAATACGTATAGAAGCTAGGTATGATACGAGTACATATACTCTAGATATACGTATAGAAATCTTGTGAAAAATGGAATGAGAATTCAAATATAGCTATCTTTTGTGAATACACTTATATTTTTTTATGTATTTAAGTCCTTAAAAAGTGATTAAATACATTACATATACGATATATGTATAAACATTATAGGTCATAAGTATTTATGTCAAATAACGTTACGTATGATTATCGTTTTGAAAACTTAAGTTAGTAGTTTCAAAATATACTTATAACTTATTGTTATTAATACAAAATGAGATATTACAACATTCTTAGATCATGTTAAATATGTATATATACATATATATACACAAACGTATAATTATCATATGTTATATAGTTCGTGATATCATCGGTCAACTAGACGGTCAAACGTTGTGTAAAACTCTTTTCAAAACATAATTCTCAACAATTTGGATTGCTTATCATGTTGGTAAGTTTAATTTATGTAAATATTAATCTTATAAGTATAGAATGATCGGAAAAATGCGGGTCATTACAGTACCTACCCGTTAAATAAATTTCGTCCCGAAATTTTAAAATTGTACCTATTTTGCGTCATCGAGAAACAAGTGTGGATACTTTTGTTTCATCTGATCCTCTCGTTCCCAAGTAAACTCAGGACCCCTTCGAGCATTCCAACGAACCTTAACGATCGGTATGTTGCTCTGCTTGAGCCGTTTAACTTCACGATCCATGATTTCGATTGGTTCTTCGATGAATTGTAGTTTCTCGTCGACATGGATTTCTTCAAGAGGAATGGTGAGATCTTCCTTTGCAAGACACTTCTTAAGGTTTGAGACGTGAAATGTATTATGTACTCCGGCGAGTTGTTGTGGTAACTCGAGTCGATAAGCTACCGGTCCAATGCGTTCGATAATCTTGAACGGGCCTACATATCTTGGGTTCAGTTTACCCCTTTTTCCGAAGCGTATTACACCTTTCCACGGTGACACCTTTAACATAACCATGTCACCGATCTGAAACTCTAATGGTTTCCTTCGAACATCGGCGTAGCTCTTTTGGCGACTACGGGCTGTTTTCAATCTCTCCTTGATTTGTACTATCTTCTCAGTCGTTTCGTGTATGATCTCGGGACCAGTTAATTGTCGATCTCCTACTTCATTCCAACAAATAGGAGATCTACACTTCCTTCCGTACAATGCTTCGAATGGCGCAGCTTTAATGCTCGCATGATAACTATTATTATACGAGAATTCTGCTAATGGTAGATATTTATCCCATCCGTTTCCAAAATCGATCACACATGCCCTGAGCATGTCTTCAAGAGTCTGAATCGTTCTTTCACTCTGCCCGTCGGTTTGCGGATGATACGCGGTACTCATATCCAAACGAGTTCCTAGGGCCTCCTGTAGTGATTGCCAGAACCTTGATGTAAATCTACTATCACGATCGGATATAATGGAAATAGGTATTCCATGCCTTGAAACAACTTCCTTTATATACAATCGTAATAGTTTCTCCATTCTATCCGTTTCCTTTATAGGCAAGAAATGTGCAGACTTGGTGAGACGATCAACAATCACCCAAATGGTGTCGTATCCCCAGGCAGTCTTTGGTAACTTCGTGATGAAATCCATGGTAATACCATCCCATTTCCATTATGGGATTTCTGGTTGTTGAAGTAAACCTGACGGCTTCTGGTGTTCAGCTTTGACTTTGGAACAAGTTAAACATTCCCCAACATATGTTGCAACGTCTGTCTTTAAATTAGGCCACCAATAATGTGTCTTAAGATCTTGGTACATCTTTCCAACTCCAGGATGTATCGAGTATCTTGTCTTATGTGCCTCATTCAATATCAACTTCCTTAATCCACCCAACTTCGGTACCCAAATACGGTTTGCAAAATATCGAATTCCATCTTCCCGTATAACGAGTTGCTTCTCATACTTCTTCATTATTTCATTTCCTATATTTTCTTTAGTAAGTGCTTCTCGTTGAACTTCTTTGATTTGTGAGTTGAGATTCATGCGAATTTTTATGTTCATCGCTCGTACTCGAATTGGTTCTCGTTCCTTTCTGCTTAGAGCGTCGGCCACCACGTTCGCTTTCCCGGGATGATAACGAATTTCACAATCATAGTCATTTATTAACTCAACCCACCTACGTTGCCTCATGTTCAGCTGTTTTTGATCGAAAATATGTTGAAGGCTTTTATGATCAGTAAATACAGTGCATTTAACCCCATACAAGTAGTGTCTCCATATCTTCAATGCAAACACGACTGCTCCCAGTTCTAGATCATGCGTCGTATAATTCCGCTCGTGAATCTTTAATTGTCGGGATGCGTATGCAATAACTTTCTTCCGTTGCATAAGAACGCAACCAAAACCTTGTCGCGAAGCGTCACAATATATTTCAAAATCATCGTTCCTTTCTGGTAACGATAAAATAGGCGCCGTAGTCAACTTCTTTTTCAGTAATTGAAATGCACTCTCCTGCTCAGAAGTCCATTCATATTTCTTCCCTTTTTGCGTTAACGCTGTCAACGGCTTAGCTATTCGGGAAAAATCTTGAATAAACCTTCTATAATAACCGGCTAAACCCAAAAATTGGCGTATCTGCATTGGTGTCTTAGGAGTCTCCCATTTTTCAATGGCTTCAATTTTTGCTGGATCAACCTGAATTCCTTTGCTACTAACAACGTGGCCAAGAAATTGCACTTCTTTCAACCAGAAAGCACATTTAAAAAATTTAGCATATAGCTGTTCTTTTCTTAACAATTCTAATATCAACCTTAAATGCTGCTCATGATCTTGCTCACTCTTGGAATAGATAAGAATATCATCAATGAAAACGATAACAAACTTATCTAAATATGGACTACAAACTCGATTCATGAGGTCCATGAATACAGCTGGCGCATTCGTCAATCCAAACGGCATGACCAAAAATTCGTAATGACCGTAGCGTGTCCGAAAAGCAGTTTTCGGTATATCTTCTTCTTTGACACGTAATTGATGATAGCCCGATCTTAGGTCAATTTTCGAGTACACACATGATCCTTGGAGTTGATCAAATAAGTCGTCAATTCTCGGTAGTGGATACCGATTCTTGATAGTTAACTTATTTAATTCATGATAATCTATACACATTCGGAAAGATCCGTCTTTCTTCTTGACGAATAAAATTGGAGCTCCCCACGGTGAAGTACTTGGTCGTATGAATCCACGATCCAGTAATTCTTTTAACTGACTCTGAAGTTCTTTTAACTCGGACGGTGCAAGTCTATATGGAGCACGGGCAACCGGTGCAGCTCCTGGTACAAGATCTATTTGAAATTCTACAGATCTAAATGGAGGTAATCCCGGCAACTCTTCCGGAAATACTTCAGGAAAATCTCTTGCCACAGGCTCGTCATTGATGCACTTCTCTTTTTCTTTCTTTTCGACTTTATTAACATGTGCTAAGATAGCATAGCACCCTTTCTTCAAGCACTTATGAGCTTTCAAATAACTAATGAGTTTTAGCTTTGAGTTACCCTTCTCTCCATAAATCATTACTGGCGTTTTATCCTTACGAGGAATGAGAATTGCCTTCTTGGCGCACACAACTTCAGCTCCTATTTTGGACATCCAGTCCATGCCGATTATTACATCAAAACTTCCTAATTCTTCGGGTATCAAATCAATCTTAAATGTTTCTCCGGCTAAATTTATTTTACAATCACGGCAAATTTTATCGGCTTTAATTAGTTTACCATTAGCTAACTCAATCATGTACTTAGCATCTAGAGGTAATGATGAACAATTCAATTTAGCGTGAAAGTCTCTACACACGTAACTTATATCAGCACCAGTATCAAATATAATAGATGCGGATAAGTTATTAATGGTAAACGTACCCGTAACAAGCTCCGGGTCTTCACATGCCTCTCTAGCATTAATAACAAATGCTCTCCCACGTGCAGGTCCGATATTCTTCTCTGGATTCGGGCACTGGCTCTTATAGTGACCTTGTTTTCCACACCCAAAACAAGTAATGGTAGCCAAAGCAGTTCTATTTGCATTGGTGGCAGGAGTCTTGGTACCATTTGTATTTGTAACGAGAGCCCTACAATCTTCAGCAAGATGACCCTTTCGATTACATTTGTTGCATACCACATTACAGTAACCAGAGTGATGTTTGTGGCATCGGTTGCATAAAGGATTTTGTCCTTTATAACCAAAGCTTAAACCACTTCCCGCACCTTGCGTGTTTTTTTGTTTCTTAAAAGATTGTTGTTGGTTACCTCGATCATAATTTCCATTCCACTTTCTTTTGTTACCTGATACCTTCACATCAGTATTGGATACTTTCTTATCCATGATGACCTGATCCATTAGCTCGTTTGCCATGATTATAGCTTCATGAATTGTCTTAGGTTTCGATGCTGTAACATTTGCCTTAACCTTTTTGGGCAAACCATCTTTGTACATTTCAATCTTCCGTTCTTTGGTTGGAACCAATTCAGGACATAGCAAAACTAATTCCATGAATCGCTGATTGTAGTTGGTGATTTCAGTACCAATAACCTTCAGACTTCGTAACTCATCTTCCAACTTCCTAACCTCGTTCCTTGGACAATATTCGTTGATTAACATTGTTTTGAATTCTTCCCATGGAGTATCATAAGCTACATCTCCTCCTACAGCCTTCACATAATTTTTCCACCACGTGAGTGCACTATCTTGTAAAGTGCACGATGCATACTTGGTCATGTCCTTTTCAACACAACCACTAATTTTAAACATAGTCTCCATCTTTTCTATCCACCGGGTTAAACCGATCGGTCCTTCCGTTCCACTGAATGATGAGGGCTTGCAAGCTTGAAAAGTTTTGTAAGTGCACCCCACACGAGGATTTGGGTTAACTGCAGCACCTCTTGCAGCCTCGACCCATAACATTCTGTCGTTCACTCGCTGATTGATGAGTTCCTGGATTTCTTGTTCCGTCATTCGGTTCAATCGCGCCATATTCTTCTATAAGAATGAAAAGAAAATAATTATTCACATGGAATATTATAGATGTAGTGTATATTTACAGTACATTATAGCTTATTAATAATATGAACCAGGTATTATTATAAAAGCCTTTTCTTCTTATTAGCGTTTTATAATTATATCTAGGGTAGTACCTACCCGTTAATGTCCATACTTAATAGCTTAGTACAGAATCAATTACTACCATCTAAATAATACTTAACCATGGAAAATTATTGCATTTCACACTTCACTATTTTACATATGCTTATCTTACATCGAACATTAAACAAACCACACTAATAATATTATACAAAACATTATATGATCCCATGGTTTAATACGGCAGCGCATCGTTTGGTCTATTTTCTAGGACGTTTAGGTTCAAAGAATCGCTTAACGCTTATCCTGGCTGTCTGCCTATATTTTGGCTGTGGGACTGAAGAACTGGATGCCGGGATAGAACGAATAGGAATAGCGGGAATAGGGGTGGTAGTGTCTAGTGGAGTTGGTGCCACATCATCCTTACTAAACTCGGGATTTGAATTTTCTAATTCATTAGCCTTTCGTTTCTTTCCTAGTTCGAACTCGTCTTTTGTAATTTCCTGTATTTCTTCCTCGGGTTCACTTTCCTCCTCGGGTTTACTTTCCTCCTCGGGTTCACTTTCCTCCTCGGGTTCACTTTCCGGGTTCTCTATAGTCGGTTCATCCGGAATTTGTGAGTCTTCCCCAAAGATATTATTTTCGTCATCGGATAGGTTAATGACTGGAACACCATCTGAAGATTCTGATTCGGAGTCGCTGAATGTGATAACAAGTTTTGAGCCCGACATCTATCACACAACAACTAACCCATTAGTACTACATAATATTTACATATAAATTTTAACCAACAATGATAAGCAATGGTTTTTAAATCAGACCCGGTCAAAGTCCAGACTTACTAATGTATCCTAACGACTTATCAGTTAGACACACTAATGCAAACCTGGTTCGCTAAGACCACCGCTCTGATACCACATGTCATAACCCGTCCTTAACCATAAGAACGAGTTAGATAACGTATGATTTCATTGCGAGGTATTGACCTCTATATGCGACATTTTTAAAAGAACAACTGCATTTATTTTACATTACAAACCATAACTCTTATTTTAATACAAGCTTTAGACAATAAAAAGATGATTATCGTTTAGCGATAATCTTAGACTTACAAACTTTACATGTGATGATAACAATACGATTTCTAGCATATTTTACATTACAAATCCTCCGATATGCAGTTTTATTTTTGACACAAATATGCATACTCAAGATCTTGTTTAAATTCAACATGTTGCAGTGGAAGCTTCTAATTATCACCTGAGAATAGACATGTTTAAAACGTCAACATAAAGTTGGTGAGATATAGGTTTAATGCCGGCAGCAATATATATATAGACCACAAGATTTCATATATAAACGTTTTAATAAAAATATTCTAAGTGGTTGAGCACTTGGTAACCATACTTAACATTTAATCACGTCGCATATTCCCTTTATTATGAAATCTTACTACACCGTACCAAGTGTAGTCACGAAACGAAGTACTGTGCAACCGTTGAATACTGGTCGTCCAGTCCGGTTGGGGTTGTCAGGCCCGATAGATCTATCAACAGGATTCGCGTTTACAATACCGCTGTAAATAACAGTTACCAAGCTACAGGGAAGTATGCCAGTGGTACAACTCAACGTAGAATATATTTTTCAGTTACTTGTGTCCATATCGTAAAACATAAAATACATGTATTCTCATCCCGAAATATTTAGAGTTTAAAAGTGGGACTATATACTCACTTTCGTCTTGAAGATATGTAATTTTGACTTGGTCTCCGATTGATATCACGAACCTATCCATATATAATATATCAATACCTTTTCTTTTTAAACAAACGTCACATATATATACTTATAATACTTTTAATAATTCCTTAGTCCGTAGTTAGCAGTCCGATGTTAGTAATTCAATTTTAATGGTTCATTTTTAGGTGTTTAATAAACCCCCAATGAAATAAATAAAAACCCCCATCGTATATGTATTGGTCGAGATTAATCTTGACCCACGGTACCGGTGTTGTCAAATGACGTGTTGCGTACATAAAGTACCGGTGTTGTCAAATGACGTGTTGCGTACAATCATGGGATCTTATGATTAATCTTCTCGTATTGTTTACGGGTGATCCTGAACCATATAAAATTAAATTATGAGTACATATATATAAAATATCATGTTATTTTAAAAAGATGTGATTTATTTAATTTTCTCCAATTATTTTCGTAGCTAAACTAGTCTTAGATATCCGATCTCGTTTTGGTCATAGTTTCTTCGTTACAACTCCGTTTTCGTTGATTCAACTTGCCACTTCCTTGGATCGAGTCCTTCTTTAAGAATATGAACTGTAAATACCTTAGTTTGTATTCGAAATCACAGGTCATAGGTCAAACTTTAGTGAAACTTATGAAGTTAATCATTTTCCATCATGTAAACAACCTTAAATGATTATTTTTCTAAAAATACTTATACTTTGAGTTAAATCATAAAATTTTTATGCGTTAACATATTCATAGTAAAAATCATTTTTCCAGAAAATAAACCTCCAATTCAAAGTTTAAGATGGTTTGTAATTATCCAACCCAAAACAGCCCCCGGTTACACTCCGACGTCGTAAAAACAGTTTTTAAGGTGTTCTTTGAAAAACCAAGTTAAACCTTGTTAAATTAGCATATATTTAAGTTATATTACAGGTCTTGAAGTATTTTAAAAGTTAAGTTAGAAGGATCTATTTAGTTTGCAAACAAGTTTAAAAACATTCAAACTATGTTCTTGTTGTTAAAATTTTATACCACAAAATAAGATAGCTATATATATATGAATCGAATAAGGTTATGAACATAGTTACTACCTCAAGTTCCTTGGACAAGGTTACTGTAAAAGAGGAGTAAGAACCTAGAACCAAAAGGGTGATGGAATTGGATGAAAGATTGGAAGTAAACTTGTGTTCTTGAAAGGATTCTTGAAGTGTTTTTGTAAGGGTTTTATTATGGTGATTAAGTGATGTTTTTGAAGCTAGATATTCATGGTATCTTGCTGGGATTATGATGAACACTTAAGGTTCTTAAGATTGTGTTTTTTTTAGAGAAAATGAGGTAGTAAAGATTGAAAATGGATGGAGTATATAAAGCCTTAAAAAAACGTTTTTCATGGGAAACATGGACAAGATTTTCTAGTTGTTATTTTGTGAAATTAGTCAACAAACTTCCAAATTCTAATTACCTCTCATCTAGGGCAGTAATAATGGCTAGTTAGGTGGTGATTTGATGTGTATATACTAATAGTAAATACATATAGAAGCTAGGTATGATACGAGTACATATACTCTAGATATACGTATAGAAATCTTGTGAAAAATGGAATGAGAATTCAAATATAGCTATCTTTTGTGAATACACTTATATTGTTTTATGTATTTAAGTCCTTAAAAAGTGATTAAATACATTACATATACGATATATGTATAAACATTATAGGTCATAAGTATTTATGTCAAATAACGTTACGTATGATTATCGTTTTGAAAACTTAAGTTAGTAGTTTCAAAATATACTTATAACTTATTGTTATTAATACAAAATGAGATATTACAACATTCTAAGATCATGTTAAATATGTATATATACATATATATACACAAACGTATAATTATCATATGTTATATAGTTCGTGATATCATCGGTCAACTAGACGGTCAAACGTTGTGTAAAACTCTTTTCAAAACATAATTCTCAACAATTTGGATTGCTTATCATGTTGGTAAGTTTAATTTATGTAAATATTAATCTTATAAGTATAGAATGATCGGAAAAATGCGGGTCATTACATATGCCGTCAACTTTCGATGTAATGAAAGATTATATTTTCAAAAATGAATGCAATGTTTGTAAAATGTATCATATAGAGGTCAAGTACCTCGCGATGTAATAAACTTTTGTGAATCGTTTATAATCGATATGGACTTCGTCCGGATGGATTAGGACGGGTCTCTACAGTATTAATGTGCATGGTTTGTGATTTCTGTGTTGTTGTCAAGTTTTATATCTCCCCTTATGTTTCGGAGCTCTTTACCTTTTTATTCTCTTCTAGATCTCTAGTAAAACGAGTAACGGTCCAGAATTCGTAAGTATGGAGTTTCGAATGAACTTAATGTTCTAAACAAGACAGAACGTAATAGCACAATTCGATTTGTCAAATTACCAGAATTACTAAGAATTGAACTATCAAGAATATATTTTCTTGATATGTTTAGAAGTTAAGTAGAATGAAAGAGTTATCTAACATGACACATGATGACGTTAATATCTATGAATCATCATGTTCCATTTATAAACTCAACATAACTTACTGTAATATAATCACGTTGATCAAGTGTCATTATATTATACTAACTCATGCATCAGTTCCCAACATTACTTCAATAACATTCATATTTTAAGCTCGAAAGTTTACAGAATATAGAAACTAAGAGTTTCTATATGACGTAACACTGATAGTACGAAGAAATTAATGAGTTCAGATAAGAATAGTTATGAAAATATCTTCAGAAATATGGAGGATATTTATAATGAAAGATACGATGATATCTTGGAATTTCTAATATCGAAGGATGGTGAAGAAAAAAAAAATTTTGTCCGCAAGAGTTTGGAGTCGGAAGCAAGGTATTCGCTAAAGATTTCATCAGAAACAGAATCATCAGGATTCTTAATGTACAAGTTTAGTCCTTGTGATTTGTTCAAAGACTCCTTCGTAGTTTGCTGAATCAGTATTTCAGTTTCAAACTTTTTCTGAGCTTTACCAACATACTATTCTTTATCATAAAACTTCTGATGATTAAGGTCATTTACGGTTGTCTATGGTTTCTGCTGCTTCATTCAGCTTTTTCAACATTCAGAGTATTGATTTGCAGACTGGGTGCTTTTCAGAATTTCAGAATGAAAGATCATAATTCTAAGAGATAAATGTTATACTTATAACTGTTGATGTTGATATGCGGTGAGTTTTCAAAGTATTGATTGCTGATTCCCGGTAATTGGTATGTCATTTCTCGTTACAAGATGCGGATGAGTATATGATAGGGTTTCAATGAATAAATATAATAATTTATCAGAGAGATTTAAGATGAGAAGCAACGAGGTTGTTGGTACGTATGTTGGTAATCTGGTGAAATATAAAAGGTTCTCTGGTAACAATAAAAGAGCATGCATATATATCAAGGTTATAATAAGGTTGTTTCGAACAAAAAGTCGAAATTGACTTGTTGGAGCTGTGACAAAATTTGCTACTTTGAAAGGGATTACCAAGTTGTTTTGGGTAATAATAACGCTAAGGAATTAGCACAGCTACGTGTTAAACGTTTACTCAGTTGCCGAGAGTTTCTCAGGTACATAACTATATGCACCAATCTTTTCTTTCATAGTTGAAGTGCGGTTGGTTCATCCTATCGATTGAGGTGTTTTCAAGAATCATGAAAGGGTTGAACGCAGATTGTAATCGTCAAGATACAAATAAGGTTTAAGATGAAATCAAATGGCAAACTTGAAGGAATGTTTAGTTTCATATGTTATAATCAATATTTTAATTCATTTTATTTGTCCAATATTATTAGTCCACAGTCGATAGTCCACAGTTGACAGTCCAATAATTCATATAAAGTTTAATATATAATATTCGAATTGATTAATACGTATCGTGACCCGTGTACATGTCTCAGACTCGATCACAACTCAAACTATATATATTATTATAGAATCAACCTCAACCCTGTATAGAGAACTCGATCATTACTGCATATAGAGTGTCTATGGTTATTCCAAATAATATATATAGATGCGTCGATATGATATGTCAAAACCTTGTATACGTGTCCCGATATTTAAAGTACGTAAAATAAATAACAGAAATTAAATGACGATAAATAAAGTTGCGAGAATTAAAATTCTGATAAATAAATTGCGATAAATAAATTGCGATAAATAAAAGGTAATACGGATTTAATAGTTAGCTAGGAACAGTTAGCGTTGTTTCTTAACAGAATTTCTCATAGTTAATTTGTTTGTTCCTAACAAATTTTATTTTGTCTAATGTTTTCTTCATTATGCCACTTGTTGGATTCTGATAATCAAAATCTAAATATGAAATTGAATGAAAATAGTTATTCTGTGGTGAACGGATTCGTATATCTATGGATGTAAGTAGGATAGTAATTGACTGTTGAATCAGATTCGAAGAATGTACAGTGTAACTTATTAATGTGAAATCCAAATATTCCTCGGGTATTACCTACCCGTTAAAATATTTTCACCATTAACAGTTTGTACAAAAGAATTTTTAATTACAATCTTTATGAAAACATATATACACATATATTTTCTTTAGATGTAATCATGGATTTAATGAGTTAATATGATATTAATCTCATTTGATTTATCGTTAGTACTAGAATACATAATCTCTAAAACATTAGAAATTATCTAATCGTTATGTAGAACGAAGATACATGATGTAGAACGATTCGTAGAACGATGATTATGCTCGAGGTGCATAATGAGATGTTGAGGCGCGTGATGTTAAAACTTGGGTTGTTGGTGGTACTGTTGGTGCCGGTGATGTTGCTGAAGCTGGTACATTTTGTACCATATTTTCCAAGGCTACAATTCGGGCGCGAAGCTCGTTGACTTCTGCTATTACTCCGGGATGACTGGCGGTTGAAACAAGCGGATGAATTAGGTTAAGAATTTGGGACATCATATAATCGTTGTGAGATATCCTGGCAGTGAGAGTGAATATGGTGTTTCGTACAGGTTCGCCGGTAAATGCTTCAGGTTCTCCACCAAGAGGTGAATTCGGTTGGTGGAAGGGATCGCCTTCTACGCATCTCCATTGATTTAGTCGACTACGAACCCATCATATGAATTGGAGATGGATGATTGGTTGATTCATTCTGATGACACTGCTTTCGGAGCTTAGGTGAAACTCCATATCGGAATAGCTGTCAAATCTGAGGAATTCTAACTGGTTGAGGGATTCATCTCGTACGATCAGATGAAGGATTTTTGATAAGAAATAGATTATAGAATGTAGATTAGTACCCTGCAATACATAATTTACATATGCATATATAATACTCAAATCACATAAGTTACGGAGGAATCTACGAAATATGACAGGCAAAGTTTACAGTAACAGGTACGCTAAGATATGGATTAGCAGATACGCTAAGATATGAATTTATCTATACACTGTCTATGCAATAGAGGCAGTAAGACGTGTCTAGACTTTAAGGATGATAAGCAAATAATTTTCGACACGAATTGATAAGCAAAACTTTTGACATGCAGACACGGTCGAAGTCCAAACTCACTAATGCATCTAAACAACTATCAGTTAGACACACTAATACAAGACCTGGTTCGCTAAGACCACCGCTCTGATACCAACTGAAATGACCCGTCCTAATCCATCTGGACGAAGTCTTCAACAGTTGGTCCCATTGAGAGGTTCTGACCTCTATATGCCATGAACGACTCCATGTAATATGAGCAAATGCACAGCGGAAGATTTCTTTCATACCTGAGAATAAACATGCTTTAAAGTGTTATCATAAAACAATAAAATTCATGATTTTGATAGACCACAAGATTTAAATGCTGCATGGTACAAATGGGCCCGAATCCTATACCCACCTGTAATGTACATGCGATATCTTTTAAATACAGTACACCTTTCTCGTGTACGCAATCCATTTTCATAAATCTTAGTAACCGTACACATATCTCGTGCACAAAAACTAATACACATAACCTGTGTATAAAAATCATTCTCTCGATACATAACATTCATATCAATTAGTGGCAATTATCATGTCCACATAATTCAACGGTGGCAATTATCATGTCCACATAATTCAAAGGTGGCAATTATCATGTCCACATAATTCAACGGTGGCAATTATCATGTCCACGTAATTCAATAATAATCCGCAGAACTTCTGTCTGCATTAATAATTCATTCGAGGAATGTTTTGCTTGTGTCTATCTCGTCAAACATTTGTAAAATCATTTCATGTATTCGCAGTTCACAAATATATTTCAAAAGCATTTAATAAAGCAGTTGTAAAAACAGCGCATGTATTCTCAGTCCCAAAAATGTAAAGAGTAAAAGGGAATCAAATGAACTCACGCATATAAATATTGTAAAACAGTTATTAAAACAGTGCATGTATTCTCAGCCCAAAAATGTAATGAGTAAAAGGGAGTAAATGAAACTCACCTATTGTATTTTGTAGTAAAAATACATACGACGACATTGAACAGAAGTAGGGTTGGCCTCGAATTCACGAACCTATATCAGTTATATATATATTAACACATATAATTGTAATCGAACAAATTTTCATATTATTAGTGATATAATGGTTATTTTAATAAATTACATGTTTCATTAATAACTAATTTAAATATTTCTATTTTATGTACTTTAAATAAATAATTAGTAATTATTATAAAATATTGATATAGATATGTTGTATGTATTAACTATAGTGTTATGTAACTAAAAGTCATTTGATAAAATAATGTTAATAATATTAAATAAAAAGTTGTATTATCTTATAATAATAATATTAGTAAATATACTTAATAATGATAATAATAATAATAATTAGATTTGGAAATAATAATAATAATAATAATAATAATAATAATAATAATAATAATAATAATAATAATAATAATAATAATAATAATATTTAATGATAATTCTAATAGTAATAAAAATGATAATTTTAATAAGAATGAATAAATAATAATGATAATATTAATAATAATGTTAGTTTTAATAATAATAATGAAAATGATAATTTTAATAATACTAATATTAATAATAATAAAAATGATAGTTTATTAAATATGATAATCTTTTTAATAATAATGATAATATTAATAATAATATTAATAATCATAATAATTTTCATGTTTAATTCCTAACTTATAATTATGAATTCTACAGTTCTAATTCATAATCATAATCTTATTCGTACATGTGTTAATATAATTATAATCTTTTTCCATAATCCTAACCATAACCTCTTTTATTAACTTCTTAAAATAATTAAGTTATATTATTAACATGTCCATAATAATAATAATAATAATAATAATAATAATAATAATAATAATAATAATAATAATAATAATAATAATAATAATAATAATAATAATAATAATAATAATAATAATAATAATAATAATAATAATAATAATAATAATAATAATAATAATAATAATAATAATAGTAATTAGAAAAATAATACTACCTCCAAGTAATGAGCTCTAAAAAAAAATAAACACCACCGCCCGGGCTCGAACCTGAGACCTCTCGCTTGAGACACAAATCCCTTAACCAATGCTCCGCCTTCTGCTTTTCTATTTTAACAATTGAAATAAATCTATATATCATGTTTCTGTTTTCTCTTCTGCATCATCGTAGCCCAAGTTAATTTCTTCAACTGCCCATTATTTCGACCCAGTTATGGTGGCCCAATACAGCCCAATACCCTATTTAATTAACAGTCTAATTGCAACAGTTATATAGCAGTTGCAGGAACCCGTATTATCTTCATTAACATTACAGAATCAATATCAACATACATCATTCTTACATTTAATAACATCACCGTTACTGCATCAAATCTTTCATAATCGTCTTCAAATCGTCAACCTCACAATTTTTATCATCATCATCATATATCATAGCTTCATCCTCATCACTTAATCATTCTCGTTTACCCTCTAATCGTGGTTGTCATCATCATCAATCCATCAATCCATCAATCCTGTATTATTATATTCATCATTAAAATACCATATCATCTTGTATTCATTAACCCTAATAATCTATATCCTATCATATGCTAGTCATCATTCATCTTCGGATATCATGTAACCGATACAGTACTAGACACAGCAGTTGTAACTCATTTTCATCATTCGATTGGGCTACAAACATTGTTGGGCTTATTGTTGCTAGGAAGCAATTTGGGCCAAATTAGAAATAAATGTAATATGGCTTCGGTTAAAAGAGATAGACAAACACTAGACCTTGTAACCGTAATAAAGAATGATAGCCATCGAATAAAGTAATGTAAGTGGTTGCTTGGGTTTCAAAAAGGAATAGATATACAAGATATTAATAGACAATATCATACTCATAAGGCCCTACAATTTGACATCTAATTGGTTTCTTCCTTGCCACTTGCAAGTCGACAATACTGGTACTTCTTTTCCTTTTCTCTTTTATTTCCTTTTAAAATTGATAGTAAGAGCAACCAACAAGAATAAAGGCAATTGGTGATGGTCTTACGTTGAAAACAGAAACAAGTACTAGCAGCGAATAATAATCACTTACTTCGGTTTATTATCATCATTATAATTATTGTTGTATCATTATCATCTTCTCTTTATCATGATCGTCACTGTATCAATTAACAACAGCCCAGTAGTTCGAATAATCAAGTGTTCAATGGGTTTCACTTTTAATTTTTTTTTAACAGAAGATAGAAGCAAGTGATTTTTTGTGGTGATTATAATTGTTTAAAGAAGAGAACTCAAAATACTAGGTGAGTTTGATCATGGTGATGATTGTTTTGAGTTCTTGAACGTACAAAGAAACAAAGGTAGGGAGAGAAGGATGGTTAGTGGTTGATCGATGAAGAAGAAACAGAATTATGGCAGCAGTTTGAGGAGGGTTTAGTGTGATAATCTGATCGAACCAGAAAGTGGTAAAAGTAGTGTTTCAAGTGATTTCGTTGGGGTGTTTGATTGGGTTGTGAATCGAAAACAGGAAGAAAAAAAAAATGGGTTTCGTGGTTTTGGTGTCAAGCATGTAACAGAAACATAATTAGGTAACATGTGGGTGTTTTGTGTGTTGGTCTCGTTGGTCTTTGAATAGAAGCAAGAGACAACAAATTTTACAGCAACCGTGATGGGTTCGAAGGAGCAGAAAATATGTTCATTAAAGGGTGGCGGTTGAGATGATGGGTTTGTAATGGGTTTACTATGGTTGTGATTTGGTTCATTTGATTAGAAATAGATACACGATAGCTTTGATGGTGATTGTGGTGGCTGCCAAATCAAAAGGGAATGAGATGGAAGGTTGTGTATACTTGTGTGTTCATATATGTAATGGTATGCATATATAGAATGTAGAAGATAGAGGGAAAGATAGAAAGATAGATTAGATAAATAGATAATGGATTTGACTGGTGATGAAACGTGTAACAGAAAGTAATCAATCGTACCATATATATATTACTATAATATTAATAATGATTCATAATATATATTATACTCAGTAAGTGGACACGAAAAGGAGGAACGCACAGTAAACTACAAATTATTCAATTAGACACAGTTTAGAAGTGAAATGAAATTGTATTGTTGTGATGATTTGCGGACAAGAATAACAGAATTGGATTTAGATATCTAATAATAATAATAATATAATAATAATTATAATATAATATAAATATATAAAAGTGTGATTAAGTTAGCTGTCGTATACTATTTCATTTTCGGATTGAAATTCGTGCTCCGTTGATAATGTATAAAAATACACAGAAGAAAAAAAAATCCCAGACTTTTATTTATATATAAGTATATGTTCTATATAATAACAATATCTCATATTATTTTATTTTATATATTTAATTCTAATAACTAAATCATATAATATTACAAATTATTATTGTTACAAATATATATGCATATATATATATATATATATATATATATATATATATATATATATATATACATACTTAAATACATACATATCTATTTACAAATAAAGGTTCGTGAATCGTCGAGAGCAGTCGAAGGTCAATTGAATATATGAACATCGTTTCAAAATTTTCTAGACTCAACATTACATACTTTGCTTATCGTATCGAAATCATATAAGGATTAAGTTTAAATTTTGGTAGGAAATTTTTGGGTCGTCACATTGCTACTGATTCCCTGGTATTTTGATAACAGAGCTTCGCACGAACTTTTCAACAAACCAAGTGGCCATGCAGACTACGGAGAGGTAGGATCCTTTTGGTTCCAATATAATTGGAGACTTTTTAGAAAATTCAACAACCAAGTCCGTGTATAATTGTCTTTCTTAGAAACCACTAAATACTTGAGAATAAGTTTGATAAAAACAGTATTGTTTGATACCAGTTCCCCAGTAGTGGCGCCAAAAACTCTACTCCCTTATGATATGACCGAAACGGACGGTTTTATTTTATGTGGTGTCGTTAGGTCGCAAGGCGTTAGAATTGGCTTATCAAAAGAGAGCAATGGTTTTATTATTTATATTTAGCGGGGCCTAAATCGTACTACTCTTTATTATGAGTAAGGGAAGTATGACCTAGAGTTGTATTTTTAAGATATCAGTAGAATCGAACCTATAAGTAAAGCTTAAGATAATCCTAGAGTAAAGGAGTAGTGGTATGTTACCTAATTTTGGGTTTTCTAATTTATAAGATAATGTAAAGTAAATGCGATAAAATTTGTAATTCTGATAAGGTTAAAGCAAGCGCATACTATGATTTCATTAGTTACATTGCCGAGATTATGGAATGCTGGCTCATGAATAGGTAGTGACCTTGTATTCATTACACTGGTCTTAAACGCCCCTGCCATAAGACATGTCACTGGGTAATGCGTTAGGCTTGAAGATTCTGAATAGACAGCAACGTCCCTTACCCCCGACGCCCGTGCAGTCTGATTACAGGCATACACATTCAGACGGCTCATCCAGATGAGCAACTTGGTTGGGTGATGTATTAACATTCCACAAAGGTCTAAACTTTCTTAAGCATACTAGAATACAGGGTTTGCCATATCCGAGAGACATGATGTGTTTCGATGCTTTCGTTAATGATTGGGTTTAAAAGATAGTTAGGCCCTAAAAAGAGTTCAACCATAAAGAGCACCATGGCCAAGTTAGGTTTGACTTCCATGAACACGTTCGGTTATCCTAACGATCTAATCCTTTATGTGTTTAAACAAACAGTTCCTTAATTAACTAAGAATCCCTCAAGCGGGGTGCAATCCTTGAGACCGCGTTATGGTGCAGTGTACTAATCAATACTAACCGAGTTCCATGGCCTTACTTAGTAGAGGTACATCTTACAACAATGTACTAAGGGTCTAGTCAGATGTTTCACTACGAAAGAGTCCTCGGTCAGAATCTAAGGCTCGGTGGACTTACTACAACCAATGTGCCTCAGTCAAACTTACGTTGTATCCGATAGACTTCTCTTACCAAGGGGTGACATATACAGTGTACTCAGAATCGGGGTTCGCAACTTCCCAGTAACAGAAACGATAACTACGTTATATTAGTTGGAAAATCGATTGAGTTCAAAGCATAATCGGAAAGCATCTCTACAACATACACAAACCATAACATTATTTCGGCATTATAACTAACAACATCATAGCATACACTAAAGATAACTACTCGCTAATCATGGCAACAATATCACAAAGCATAATAATAGAAAACATTATATAAAGACAAAGGATAGAAGTACCAGTAGATTAAACGAGCTCCGAATACAAAAGTGACAACTTCAAACTCCAGACCGCTCCTAATAAAATCTTTGCCGTACTTCTCCGGGTACTAGGTTTCCCGTACGAAGTCGAAGGCCTTGAAAGTATGACTAATATTGTAGAAATAGAGAAAAAGAAGTGAATTGAAGTGTGTGACGACCCGGAAATTTCCGACCAAATTTAAACCTAACCTTTATATGTTTCCGACACGATAAGCAGAATTTGTAATGTTGAATCTCAAAAAGTTTGGAACTACATTCATGTAATCAATTACCCTTTGACCGTGTTCGATGATTCACGAACAATTATGTGTATATAGATATTTATATATAATATATAATAACTGAAAACATTAACAAAGTATTTGATATATATGATACTTTACATGAACGTATTTGTTTCGATATATTTATCGACAGAATTAAGAGATAATATCAAATGATTGAATTATCAGATACATTATGATATGATTACGGGCCAATGTTATGAGGTCCACTGTGATTTAAGAAATCTATTCTTTTTGACAATATTCGGAAAATGGTAAAGTGATCTATAAGTAAGAACGTGGAGTGTAAATAACTTAGATGTTGGATATCGATAAGTTAAGTAACTCGACATTTTTCATTAAGATGATTTCATACGTTTATTAAACCTTTGGACTTTATCCCATGCTTTACCAACAGACTGTAATTTAAAAACTTGATACCTATTATGAATATATATAATTCTACTTTTCTAAAATGTTTTATGATATAACAATTTAAATTAATATTATAT
The DNA here is from genome assembly GCF_046630445.1 of Rutidosis leptorrhynchoides. Taxonomy (NCBI): domain Eukaryota; kingdom Viridiplantae; phylum Streptophyta; class Magnoliopsida; order Asterales; family Asteraceae; genus Rutidosis; species Rutidosis leptorrhynchoides. Next base: position 293,055,810 of record NC_092333.1, read on the forward strand.
ATATTTTTTTATACGCGTATTATATGTACATAGTTTTATACTTTTACTATACTTTAACTTTACCTTTACTTTACTTTTACTTTAATAATTCATACTTTAATAATTCACTTTAATAATTCATACTTTAATAATTCACTTTAATAATTCATACTTTAATAATTCACTTTAATAATTCACTTTAATAATTCATACTTTAATAATTCACTTCAATAATTCATACTTTAATAATTCACTTTAATAATTCATACTTTAATAATTCACTTTAATAATTCAAAAATCTATTATAAATAGAATTCAATAGGTTTCATTATTTCATAGAAACTTGAAAATATATTTCTCTAAACTCTCTCAATCGAATTACATATATATATATATATATATATATATATATATATATATATATATATATATATATATATATATATATATATATATATATATATTTACTTAGTATTATTTCAAGATATTATTAGTATACATAAAATACTACGACGGAGTTATATTCAGACGATTTCAAAATAAGTTTTCAAATGGGATAGAGCTAAGGAAATTATGGGTTATAGCTATGAAGGTTATGGGTATTGTCCGAGGGTATTGCTCGTGAGGTCAACCTAACATTTATCATTTTCATTGCGTCTACATACTTTCCTGCAATATTGAATCACAATATTGATACGTGAGCATTCATATCTTATCTTTTATATATTAATAGTGTATCCCTGACTAGTGCTCGAGTATATATGATTATGCATGTTTGTATGCTTAGTTTCGTCGTTAAATAGTTTATGATAAATCACGAATTTGATACATATGCTACTGAGATAAGGTATATGATATGCATGTCGTTGAAAAGCTAAAGAAAAATTAATAACTTTTCATTTAGAAATCGTGTGGGTTCGATGAACGGATTAAAAGATATGGTCAACTGAATTATTATTAATTTTAATATTATTATTAAAACGATTATTATAATTGTTATCAGTTGATGTTATTACTAAAATTATCTTTATTACTAAAAATTAATATTTTTATTGAAACTATCATTTTATTATCTTTATCATTATTATTATTATCAATATTATTTAATCAAATAAATATGCGTACAAAGATATTTTTACCACACGTAATATAATTATATTAATAATACATACCATTATATTTTTATGATATTAAGTGAATTTTATAAATTTTATTACTTGAGATATATAAAAGTATATTTTTATCATATATAAATTTAAATATAAATTTTTATTTATTAATAAATGACTGGTATTATTTAGTATAATAAGATCTGATAAATATATTTAAATATATAAAACGACTATATATAAGTTATATAATAAACATGTATAGATTTTGGAAGTCATTTTGGGTCAAGTTGACTTTTATTGACTTTTGCATGTCGGTCTCGAGCATTAGGATTGTGATACACTACGACTTGACCTAAATTGTTAGACAGATATTGACCAACATATAAATATATATATACTTAATATAGGTTCGTGAATCCGAGGCCAACCTTGCACTTGTTAAATGACGTTATATGTATTTTTACTATGAAATACAGTATGGTGAGTTTCATTTGCTCCCTTTTATATATATTTTTGGGACTGAGAATACATGCGCTGTTTTTATAAATGTTTTACGAAATAGGCACAAGTACTAAAACTAATTCTACGTGGGTTTAAACCAGAAATATACCCTTAGCTTGGTAACATTAAACTACTTGTCTATGTACGGTAGGCGCGAATCCTAAAGATAGATCTATTGGGCCTGACAAACCCCATCCTGACTATGGGATGCTTTAGTACTTCGAGGTTATTTTAAACACACCTGATCTGGTGTACTTCAGAGGGTAAAACATGAACGTTAAGGCTTGTTATCGGGTGCCTACAACTTATAGAATACTTTTATACACTTGCGAGTGTACGGATATTTATAGAAACTGAAATCTTGTGGTCTATTACTATTATGGAAATGATGGATTATGATAAACTAATGAACTCACCAACCTTTTGGTTGACAATTTAAAGCATGTTTATTCTCAGGTATTAAAGAAATCTTCCGCTGTGCATTAGCTCATTTTAAGGATATTACTTGGAGTCATTCAAGACATACTTTGAAAGACGTTGCATTCGAGTCGTTGAGTTCATCAAGATTAATATTAAGTCAATTATAGTTGGATGTAATATGAAATGGTATGCATGCCGTCAATTTTTGATGTAAAGAAAGTTTGTCTTTTAAAAACGAATGCAATGTTTGTAAAACGTATCATATAGAGGTCAAATACCTCGCGATGTAATCAACTATTGTGAATCGTTTATAATGTATATGAACGGGTCCTTTCAGTTGGTATCAGAGCGGTGGTCTTAGCGAACCAGGTCTGCATTAGTGTGTCTAACTGATAGTCGTTAGGATGCATTAGTGAGTCTGGACTTCGACCGTGTCTGCATGTCAAAAGTTTTGCTTATCATTTTTAGTCGGAAAGCATCTACTTACCATCCTTAGGAAATTACCTGCTTATCATTCTTAAGTCTAGACGCGTTTTCCTACATTTATTGCATAATAGTGTATAGACGAATTCTTATCTTAGCATATCTGTTACTGTGAACTTTGACTGACATCTTTCAAAGATTCCTCCGTAATTTATGGGATTTTGGTATTATATATACATATGTAAATTATGTATTGAAGAATACCAAATCTAAATTCTATAATCTATTTCATACCAAAAAATTATTTCCCTGATCATACAAGATGGATCCCTCAACCAGTTCGAGTTCCTCGGATTCCAACAGCTATGCCGATATGGATTTCCACATGAGCTCAGAAAGCAGTGTGACCGGAATGGATCAACCAATTAGCCATCATCTATTCTGGATGAATTGGGGATGGGTTCGTAATCTACTTAACCATTGGAGACAAGAAGAAGGCGATCCCTTTCATCCATCACATTGCCCTCTTGGCAATGAACCTGAAGCACTTACCGGCGAACCTGTCTGAAACACCATTTTCTCTCTCATTTCCAGAGTATCTCGTCATAATTGTATACTACACCAAATTCTAGATCTTATTTATCCGCTCGTTCGAACCGACAATCACCCCGGTGTAATAGAAGAAGTCAACGAGCTTCGCGCTCGGGTAGTGGCTTTGGAGAATATGGTGCAAAGGTTACAAACACCAGCAGCAGCACCAGCAGCATAACCAGTACCACCATCAACAACATCAACAGTACCATTACCACCACCAACAACAACCGCATCGCAAACCTCAACTTCACAATCTGTCCTACGAGCATCGACGTCATACGCCATGTAGATACCAAGGAATACCACAACGATGAAGTATTGATTCATAACTTCATTGGGAAAACATTCTATGACGATTTTGTAATTTCTAAAGTTTAAAAATTATCTATCCTAGCCTTAACCATAAATCAAATGAGTTTAATTTAATATTAACTCATTAAATCTATATTACATCTGAAGAAATATACACATATATATTTCCATAAAGACTGTAATAAAATTCTTTTGTACAAAATATTAATTGTGAAATATTTTTTAACAGGTAGGTAATACCCGAGAGATATATAAATTCACAATTAATATGTTACATTCTTCTAATCAGATTCAGCAAATCATCCATTATACTCCCTTCTTTCACAACAATATACATTCTTTTATAGAAATCAAAACAACCATACTCATTCAAAATCTAATTACATATTCTGATTTTGAAATCTCAGAATTCGATTCAAGATATAACCGAAATCATCACTCTTAGATTTCTACATCTTTCAAAACTTTACTTTGACTTCAAAACTGTCCTAGAACCTCATTTCTATTCAAGGAACTCACAAAATATTTGTATCATTCAAAATCTTAGAACATCATATGTATATTAACAATTATAATATGTGTTCAAACACTTCAAAATTCTTAAAGACATGCGAGATGATGATCCAACCACACATTACCCACTGTCATGCACCTGAAAAGCTCTCGAAACCAAAGTTATAGTTTAACACGTATCCTTGTTAGATCCTTTGATATTTATTACTAAATATAATTTTTCAATCTCTTTCCAAAATAGACAGTTTTGTCATAGCTTCAACAAATCACCTTCATTTGTTTATTCGAATAAACCTTATTATAACAATTACCCCTTCATCATTGTTACCGGGGAACCTTTCATATCTCGCCACATTAGCAGTAAACTTATTAACAACTTCATTAACCTTTGACTTAAGCCTCTCCGAAAAGCCACTATACTTATTCATTAAAACCACATCATGTACTCACCTACATCCTGTAACAATAATTGTCACACCAACTACTGGGAATTAGCAATTAGTATTTTGAATTCCGCGACAATTTTACGTCAAAAGTTATATGTATACATATAACGTCTATCTCCTAGACTTACATACTTCGAATGTGAATTTTCTGAAAAACATCCCAAACTATGAACTAGTTTTCCGAAATTGGAAAAATGCTGATGACGCAGCAAAAACTGTAAACGACTTTAACAGTCAAAAGTTTGATGATAAAGAATAGTATGATGGTAAAGCTGAGAAAAAGAGAAGGTTTGATACTGGAAAACGGATTGAGCAGACCATGAAGGAGGTTGTGGACAAATCACAAAGACTAAACCTGCCTTCAAATGATCCAAATGATTCAGTGTCTACTGAAATCGTTAGCAAACACCTTACTTCTTATTCTAAACCTTCACAGACAAATCTTCTTCATCATCCATCTATGTTAAGAATTCTAAGATATCATCGTATCTTTTATTATAAATATCTTCGATATTCCTGAAGATATTTTCACAACTATTCTTATCCGAAATATTCTATCTATTCACAATATCTGCGTTACAACATAAAAAGAAACTGTGTTAGTTTCTAAATTCTGAAGAAAAAAAATTCGAATTTAAAATAGGAATGTTTTTGAAGTAGTGTTGGGAACTGAAGCATGAGTTAGTATAATATAATGACACTTGATCAATGTGATTATATTACAGTAAGTCATACTGAGTTTCTAATGGAACGTGATGATTCACAGAACATACCGTCATCATGTACTATTTACACGACTCTTACATGCTACTCGATTTTCAAACATATTAAGAACATATCATCTTGATAGCTCTATATTTTCGGATATTCTGGTAATTTGCCAAATCAAGATCGTGCCATTACGATTTTTTTTCTTGGAACATTAACTATGTTCATCCAAAAATTCATATCTACAAATTCTGGACCATTATCCACTTGACTTAAGGTCGGGAAGAGAAAACGAAAGCATGAAGCTCCGAAATATAATGGAGAATATAAAGCCCGATAACAACCTCGAAATTACAAACCTTGTATATCAATGCGTATAGCAATATAAAGACACGGGAGAATGAAAAACACAATAACCCCAAGGTAATGGTAGAAGAAAATAACTTCCTCCGGTGGTAGATGAAAAAGAAGAATGACAGATATGAAAGTTAAGAGTATATCAAGAATCAATACTGGATGAAGCATATTAACGAATGCTTTAAAGTATGAATTGGGGAGAAAGACTAGAAGGTGTGAGCTGTGGAAATAAAGAAATGAAGGGGGTGGATTTATAGTAAAATATCAGACAGAGAAATCGAGACAGATTATCGCATTTAATCAAATAAGATCATGATTTCCTTAATTGCCGAAGAACCAAATCTTATTGGAAAGATTTTCTTTAAATTCCATGAATTCCGAAAATCAATCATAACTACGTCATCGGTTAAAACGAATATACGTTTACTCATTTCACTCTCTTGCGATAACTTCACTTATACTCTTCGCGTAATCAAATTGTTTTATCTATATTACTCAATGATGATAAAACTCTATTTATCAACTCATATTCGTCATGAAAACATTTTTAAAGTTAGCCATGACGACCTCGATCAAATTTCGGGACGAAATTTCTTTAACGGGTAGGTACTGTGACGACCCGGAAATTTCCGACCAAATTTAAACCTAACCTTTATATGTTTCCGACACGATAAGCAGAATTTGTAATGTTGAATCTCAAAAAGTTTGGAACTACATTCATGTAATCAATTACCCTTTGACCGTGTTCGACGATTCACGAACAATTATGTGTATATAGATATTTATATATAATATATAATAACTGAAAACATTAACAAAGTATTTGATATATATGATACTTTACATGAACGTATTTGTTTCGATATATTTATCGACAGAATTAAGAGATAATATCAAATGATTGAATTATCAGATACATTATGATATGATTACGGGCCAATGTTATGAGGTCCACTGTGATTTAAGAAATCTATTCTTTTTGACAATATTCGGAAAATGGTAAAGTGATCTATAAGTAAGAACGTGGAGTGTAAATAACTTAGATGTTGGATATCGACAAGTTAAGTAACTCGACATTTTTCATTAAGATGATTTCATACGTTTATTAAACCTTTGGACTTTATCACATGCTTTACCAACAGACTGTAATTTAAAAACTTGATACCTATTATGAATATATATAATTCTACTTTTTTAAAATGTTTTATGATATAACGATTTAAATTAATATTATATATATTTTTTTATACGCGTATTATATGTACATAGTTTTATACTTTTACTATACTTTAACTTTACCTTTACTTTACTTTTACTTTAATAATTCATACTTTAATAATTCACTTTAATAATTCATACTTTAATAATTCATACTTTAATAATTCACTTTAATAATTCATACTTTAATAATTCACTTTAATAATTCATACTTTAATAATTCACTTTAATAATTCGTACTTTAATAACTCACTTCAATAATTCATACTTTAATAATTCACTTTAATAATTCATACTTTAATAATTCACTTTAATAATTCAAAAATCTATTATTAATAGAATTCAATAGGTTTCATTATTTCATAGAAACTTGAAAATATATTTCTCTAAACTCTCTCAATCGAATTATATATATATATATATATATATATATATATATATATATATATATATATATATATATATATATATATATATATATATATATACTTAGTATTATTTCAAGATATTATTAGTAAACATAAAATACTACGACGGAGTTATATTCAGACGATTTCAAAATAAGTTTTCAAATGGGATAGAGCTAAGGAAATTATGGGTTATAGCTATGAAGGTTATGGGTATTGTCCGAGGGTATTGCTCGTGAGGTCAACCTAACGTTTATCATTTTCATTGCGTCTACATACTTTCCTGCAATATTGAATCACAATATTGATACGTGAGCATTCATATCTTATCTTTTATATATTAATAGTGTATCCCTGACTAGTGCTCGAGTATATATGATTATGCATGTTTGTATGCTTAGTTTCGTCGTTAAATAGTTTATGATAAATCACGAATTTGATACATATGCTACTGAGATAAGGTATATGATATGCATGTCGTTGAAAAGCTAAAGAAAAATTAATAACTTTTCATTTAGAAATCGTGTGGGTTCGATGAACGGATTAAAAGATATGGTCAACTGAATTTTTATTAATTTTAATATTATTATTAAAACGATTATTATAATTGTTATCAGTTGATGTTATTACTAAAATTATCTTTATTACTAAAAATTAATATTTTTATTGAAACTATCATTTTATTATCTTTATCATTATTATTATTATCAATATTATTTAATCAAATAAATATGCGTACAAAGATATTTTTACCACACGTAATATAATTACATTAATAATACATACCATTATATTTTTATGATATTAAGTGAATTTAATAAATTTTATTACTTGAGATATATAAAAGTATATTTTTATCATATATAAATTTAAATATAAATTTTTATTTATTAATAAATGACTGGTATTATTTAGTATAATAAGATCTGATAAATATATTTAAATATATAAAACGACTATATATAAGTTATATAATAAACATGTATGGATTTTGGAAGTCATTTTGGGTCAAGTTGACTTTTATTGACTTTTGCATGTCGGTCTCGAGCATTAGGATTGTGATACACTACGACTTGACCTAAATTGTTAGACAGATATTGACCAACATATAAATATATATATACTTAATATAGGTTCGTGAATCCGAGGCCAACCTTGCACTTGTTAAATGATGTTATATGTATTTTTACTATGAAATACAGTATGGTGAGTTTCATTTGCTCCCTTTTATATATATTTTTGGGACTGAGAATACATGCGCTGTTTTTATAAATGTTTTACGAAATAGGCACAAGTACTAAAACTAATTCTACGTGGGTTTAAACCAGAAATATACCCTTAGCTTGGTAACATTAAACTACTTGTCTATGTACGGTAGGTGCGAATCCTAAAGATAGATCTATTGGGCCTGACAAACCCCATCCTGACTATGGGATGCTTTAGTACTTCGAGGTTATTTTAAACACACCTGATCTGGTGTACTTCAGAGGGTAAAACATGAACGTTAAGGCTTGTTATCGGGTGCCTACAACTTATAGAATACTTTTATGCACTTGCGAGTGTACGGATATTTATAGAAACTGAAATCTTGTGGTCTATTACTATTACGGAAATGATGGATTATGATAAACTAATGAACTCACCAACCTTTTGGTTGACACTTTAAAGCATGTTTATTCTCAGGTATTAAAGAAATCTTCCGCTGTGCATTAGCTCATTTTAAGGATATTACTTGGAGTCATTCAAGACATACTTTGAAAGACGTTGCATTCGAGTCGTTGAGTTCATCAAGATTAATATTAAGTCAATTATAGTTGGATGTAATATGAAATGGTATGCATGCCGTCAATTTTTGATGTAAAGAAAGTTTGTCTTTTAAAAACGAATGCAATGTTTGTAAAACGTATCATATAGAGGTCAAATACCTCGCGATGTAATCAACTATTGTGAATCGTTTATAATGTATATGAACGGGTCCTTTCAAAGTGTGTGTAAAAATGGATGACAAAGACCCTTTAAATAGAAGTGATTTTTTCCTGGAAACGGCTGGCAGGCCGTTTAGCAAGCCGTTTGCAGGGGTGGCCTGTTTCTGATGCCCGTTTGCTTGGGTCATGTGGCAAGCCGTTTTTCATTTTGGCAAGTCATTTGGCAGGCCGTTTGGCTTGCTGATTTTGCTAGATCGTAAATTGATTTCCTTGATCGTAGCTTGGTTTCTTGTCTTTTACCGTTTTCGCTCTAGAATCTTCATTTTAGCTCCGATTCTCTTGATCCTTTTTACACCATCTTCATAATCACTTGATCTTCAATTTTAAAAAAGAAGCAGTTATCTTGGCGATAAAGCTTGGAAGTTTATTGTTTTCGGTCCTCAATACCGGGTGAAAACGTGACTTTTTAGCCGATATCATTAACTATCCGCTAGTTCATTCCAGCATACGGGAGATATACACTTTAATCCATATAATGGTTCAAAAGGTGTGACCTTAATACTTGTATGGTAACTATTTTCGTTCAAGAATTCAGTAGATGTTTATCCATCCGTTTCTGAATCAATAACACATGCTCTCAGCATGTCCTCTAATGTTTGGATAGTCCTTTTGCTTTGACCATCCGTTTACGGGTGATAAGCGGTACTCATGTCTAATCGGGTTTCCATTGCTTCTTGCAATGTCCGCCAACATTTAGAAGTGAATTTGCTGTCTTGGTCAGAGATGATATACACAGACACACCGTGTCTAGAAACAACTTCTTTCAAGTAAACTTGTGCCAGTTTCTCCATCTTGTCGGTTTCTTTAATAGGTAGAAAGTGAGCAAACTTAGTGAGACGATCAATTTTTACCCATATAGTGTAGTAACCTCCCACAGTCTTTGGCAACTTTGTAATGAAATCCATGGATATGCCACTACCAGTAGGGTATCTCTAGTTATGTCAGTAATCCTGACGACTTTTGATGTCCAGCCTTGACTTTAGCACATGTCAAGTATTTCCATATATACGTAGCAATGCCAGCCTTCAGGTTAGGCCACCAATATAGTGCCTTAAGATCTTGGTATATCTTATAGGTTCCTAGATGAATTGAATACCTCATCTTGTGTGCCTTATCTAGCAAAAGTTCTCTTATTCTACCAACCTTTGGTACCCAGATTCGATTAGCAAAATATCTGGTTCTGTCCTCTCTGATGTCAATTTGCTTATCCAACCCTTCGATTGATTTAAACATTCTCTTATTTCTTGGCCTCTGTTTACACATCACGAATATATGAAGTAAAATTGTACGCTCAGTCAAATTCAGTGCTCCAACTCGGAGAGGCTTAACTCTCTCATTTGTACTCAAGGAGTCAGCCACCACGTTTGCCTTACCGGGATGGTAGCGAATTTCACAATCATAATCATTCAGTAGTTCCACCCAATGTCTCTGACTCATGTTGAGTTGTTTTTTTATCAAAGGTGTGTTGCAAGCTCTTAGGGTCTGCGAAGGTCGTACACTTGGTACCCTATAGGGTTGCATCTCCACATTTCCATTCCTCATGTAATGAAATTGGAACTTCTGCACGAATCACCGTGATATAATCACGTTAGGAAGGCGTCATTATATCATACTAATTCGTGCTTCCATTTCAACATCTCTCCACAAGGTTTGGATAATGTGACCAACTTCAAGATTCTACTATATTCCTTCTATTAGATGCTTTTATCCAGGCTTTCCTAATGGTGAGTACACATACTATATCATGTGGCTTCTTGGTGTTGGTGCGTAGGTTTTGGTGGTTATGCTGAATGTCCAATTGTCCTCGTGCATTTCTTTAAAATGCTTGTTTGAAGGTAATGCTTCCATGTTCCTTGCTAAACGTCCGATTGGGTTCTTGTCTCAATTGTGTACATAAAAATGATTGATGCGGTATGCTTGAGGCGACTCCCTCGTCATTGGGTATGCCAGAGCATCAATGAAAGACACTCTAGTCTCAGAGAATGTGATTCTCTCCAAACATCTCAAACGTTCAAGAGTACTAGGGACCTTAGTCCATTTCGATGGTTAGATGAAGACTTCCCAGTTCTATAGGGATCAAGTATATTTCAATTGCTATACTTTACTAAATATAAGATACACTTGCGATGTACACATGAGAAGTCATTAGTCTGCCATTTAATGGTTCTATAGAGTAAAGGTTAGCTATATGTGTCAAGGGGTTCCAAATATTGTGACAACATTTCTTAGATGTATAAGTCCTATCAGTACCACTATCGAATAGTACATAAACCGTATGGTTTCTGAGTAACCCGTGACCAGTTTAGGAACATCACGAGCTTCATTGCAGTTAATGTTGAATGCTCTACCATGAGCAGGTCCAATCATTTTTCTTCCTCGAGCAGTCCTTCCTGAAGTGACCCGGTTGACCACATTGATCATATTTCAAATGGTTCTTATTAAGGACTTTACAACTTGTAGCTAGATGGACAGGCTTCTTGCACCTGCCACATTTCACCACATTATAGATTGCATGATGATGTTTACTATAGCACTTACAAAATGGCTTCTTGCCCTTGTAGTTGATCTTGGAAGAGGATCCTTCCTCGTTGTTGCGGGGCACTTCTCATTTCTTACTTGGACTTTGAGTGGAGTTACCAGTTTGATTCTCATTCCATTCCCCCTTCCTACCAATCACTTTCATTTTAGCAGATGACACTTTCTGCCTCAGACAGAAGACTTGATTGATCTAGTTAGTTGCCATGTTGATGACTCCGTGGATTGTCTTTGGTTTAAAAGGGACAACGTAACCAAGTATCGCATCAGGTAGACCCCATATATACCTCTCAATATTCATCCACTCAGGTGTGACCATATGCGGACACAATAATGATAGCTTCAAGAACCGGTTAGTATAACTAGTAATGTTAGTTCCCATTACATTCAAGTTAAAATGTTTAGACTCACATCTCCATATTTCTTGCCTGAGACAATAGTTCTTAACAACACTGTCTAACCCGCTGGTTAACAAGTTCTTCAATTCGAGCATCGATCATCCTTGCAGAATACATGTTTCTTCAAAACAGAGTAGCTCTCTGAATTAGTGTCAATGAAAACATTGCCTTAAAAATATACTAGCAACGAGTAGTGATGCGTAATAATTAGTAGTAATTGGTAGAGATTCTCATGAGCGTCAAGTTGTGTTAAGTAGTGATGGCAGTGATCAGTAGTGACAAGGTGTAACGAGTGTACGTACTAATGGTGTACTATAATGATAGATATTAATAGTAGCACTAATCAAAATAGCATAAGATATAATTGTCAAGGCGTCATATGATAGTAATAATAACAAGCAATTATTCCACACACTATTTTAATACATAAAACCAGAAATCCAAGTGTGAAATACTATACGAGTGTTTTAGCATAAGCTATACCGAATAATAATTAAAATAAATAGTATAGATTATCAAGATGGGGATTGTAGTAATCGTGAAGGAAATCTTCTAGTGTTTTTATTCTTAAGTATGTAATAAATGTCATCAATGTAAGCGATGGGGGTGTCAGCTTGTGAAGTAGATGCAACAAAAGGTTTAAAATGGACGGGTACCTCCCTACGAAGTTTACGGGGTCTATAGGGGTCAACATAGTAAGGATGGGTGCTGGTTGCACGCTTGTAGGCGGCCTCTCTCATGTAGATAAACCTCTTACCCAAAAAGTAGGGTTCTTCCAGACAGGTTTAACATGCACAATATCATCCTTAGCAACTCCTTTCAGATCCTGCTCCAGATCCATTTCTTCTTCCTCTGCACCTTCCCCATCAGTGTCCTTCATGGAGGGCTCAGACTCCTCCGCGGGCTTGGAAATAACTTCATCTTCACAGTCGGGTGCTTGAACATCCGGTGGCTGAACAATCTCCTCAATGCAGAATCAGAGTCGCTCAGAATAATGGGGTAAGCGGCGCACATGTACCACTCACAGGTAAAGAACAGGTCAGCTAATTAGTATATATGTAATAATATATTTACACTCATATAGTATTTTGCACAACATCACATAGCATCAATCAGTCGGGTTGTAGTTTAGACTCACTAATGCGTCCTAATGACTCAGTCAGACACACTAATGCAAATCCTAGATCCCTACAACCATAGATCTGATACCAACTCTAACACTCTGCCAAAATCCACTTGACGGAATGATAATCATCGGTCCGAAAGTAACGGTTACGCCCTCTATATGAGACGTTTTCAAAAGTATTCGCATTTATTATTTAAAAGTTTCAAAAAAAAAAATGACTCAAAAATTAATACAATACACTATTGAAAATAGAATATTAAATGTTTTTAAATGCGAATAAACAAAGCTTAAAAACAAGGACTGGATCTCCAGTTATGCAGCATGCGGCATTTAAGAAAACAACGAAAGCAAATAATCTAGTACCTGAGAATAAGACATGCTAAAAGGTAAAGACAATGGTTGGTGAGTTATAGGTTTAGTTTCACAATAGAAATAAAGATAGTCCATATTCGTTTCGTAGTTCAAAAGTTGGTAGAAAACACCATGTCTCGTGTCAAATGCTTGTAGACAAAACCATGCCTCAGCTAAAATGTTTGTAAACCACAAAACATCATGTGCCAAGTTTGTAAACCATGATATTTAGCAATAATAGTTTCAAAAGTGTATGCATTTCATCAGCACTCGAATTATTAAGCTTTAACTCTTACGAATAGTTGTCTATGCAATTTCCTTTACCCTATACTTTTGTATAAACTGACCAAGTGTACAGTTTACGAAGTAACATGCACCGCAATATGCAGGGTGTCACAACCCTACTTTTTCCGTTATCTTTTTCCGTTTATATTTAACGTCTGTTAATTGATATTCGTGCCACGTCATTTCTATGACTTATATTATTATTTTAATAATAATATATTCCCTATTATATGTTATATGAATATATGTGTTCGTATTTAGAATTGTACGTTTCTACCTATTTTGGATTTCTATCCGGTGATTCATTTCGGTTTTCCAACCAATAATCAGACTTTCGTGAATTTCGAATCCAAATTATTTTATTTATGATATTTCTATATCATATGAGTTATAAAGATATTTCTATATTTTATTTTTCGCGTGTGCGTGTTTCTTTCGAAGATTTAATCGCGTAACGGCGTTTTCGCGAATCGGGCTTCGTTCGGATTTGCGGGCCACAAGAATTTTTCCATTTGATCAAAGTGGGCCATGTGGCTCCCGCCTTAACCATTTTTCGTCCGAACCCCCCCCCCCCCCCCCAACCCCATTTTCATTTTCATTTTTCAAATTTCATTTCATTTCATCAAATTTTTATTTCTAAACCTAAATTCTCTCAAGACTTTTTCTCTCTTCCTCCTTTTCTTTTTGTGGCCATCGCCTAGCATCACCAACATCATCATCATCTTCATCAATTACTCGCTTGAATCAAAGGGCTTTCATCATAAACGGATTCTACTCTTCATTCTCTACGCGTCTATATCAATTGATTGTTGATTGGGGTATAATCACAAACCCTAGATTTTTCATTTTCATCTTATTTTACTGATTTTATATGTATATTGATGTATTAGTGCTTGTATGTTGTTGTATTGTTGTTATTATGCTTAGAAATGTTCAATTGCGTATGTATTCGGTTGATCAATTTGCAGACAACAGCTTTAATGTTAAAATCAGTACATTTGACTCATGCTTTTGGTTAATTAAATTGTATAAATGAGTTCCTCTCATCGAGTACATAATTTTAGCCTTTGGATTCATCTCGTTTCGAGTTACGGATCAAAATCTATGCTTGATTTAAAGTTTTGAAAAATTGAAATGAACAAACTTGTGAGACCAGGTTTTGGTCCGACTTTAGGGCCATATTTGGAGACTTTGGGGTGTACCATTGGGTTAGGATTGATGATTGGATGAAGTTTCATGTTCGGATCATCGAAATTCGAGTCACGGATCACCCGGAATGACTTAAACAAGTTTTGAAACGGATTAATGAAATATTTTGTTCATGGATGTTCATGACGACCATATGAACTGATTATGGGTGTTCTTGAGTATTCTAAGGTGTTGAGATGGTTTGTTAGACGAGGATATATATAAGATTCATCAAAAACCGACACTCGAGGCTCAAGTTATGACCCGGCGAATTTTTAATGAAACTTATGGTTATAAAATTGAACTTAGGTATATAAATAATGATTTTCATTATTATCAAATTACTTATGCTATAAAAGTAATTATTATTAATTAATACTTATGATATATATTTATTATATCATTTAATAATTATATTATGATTTAATTATTCCTATAATTAAACTTATAATTTAATAATACAATTATTATTAATAGAAGACTTATGATAAGTATAAAACTTATGATATAATATTATTATATCAAGACTTATAATAAAGATTAATTATCTATTTAGTTATTTTAAGATTTAGTTATTAATTATTTATGATACAAATTAATTATTAAATACTTATGGTTTAATAATTATAATAAAATACTTATGGTATGTGTAACATTTCATAATTAATTTAAGATATTTATATTATGATTAATAATTCATTATTAATTAATAATACTTATGATAGAACTAATGTTTAATTATTTAATTAAAAATTAAATACTTATGTTATATCTATTATGTCATTTGAACTTATATTAACTTTGTAATTCAATTTAATTTAATTAAACTTATGATATGACTAGTTGATATAAATATTATTTTAAATAATATTATAACTTATGTTATCAATATAATTTACACTTTAAACTTTAAGGTTGACTAAGTTTGACCAAGGTTGACTTGAATTGACTTTTGAGTTAACTTTGACCTTCGGTTGACTTTGACTTTCAGTTGACTTTTGTTGACTTTTGTAAATAATAAAAATAGAAACTTTTCAAAAATAGAAACTTTCCAAAAAAGGAAACTTACTAAAAATAGAAACTTCCTAAATATAGAAACTTTTCAAAAATAGAAACTTTCCAAAAAAAAGAAACTTACTAAAAATAGAAACTTCCTAATATGTTAACTGTAATCACTGATTTCTACTGGTGAACGCGAATTCTATAGATAGATCTATCGGGCTTGACAGCCCAATTTCGTGCTAGTCGCGCTAGCAATTTATAATCGGAATGTATTAGTACTTCGTAATTTTTGAAGATACACCTGTTCAGTGTATATTGTTGTTTGGTAAGGGTAAGGAATGGTTATAATTGGTTACCAGGTCACTCATGGATTAATGAAATATTGTTTTTATGTTTTCTAGCATTTGAAATCTTGTGGTTTAAAGCTTATACGTTATTTAAACTCACTCAACATTTTTGTTGACAGTTTACTTGCATGTTTTCTTAGGTACTTGATTGATTGCTTCCGTTGTGCTTAGAGAGTCTGCATACATGTTGGCAGCTTTTGTTAAACATTAAACTTGCATTCTATTTTGGTTACATTAAATTGTGGGTGTTTGTTGACTTTGTTTTGGTCAACTTTTGGTTAATTAATTATGTTGATTTTTTTAAACTTACATTTATGATAGGTTTCCTTTATATGAAGTCATTTTAAAATAAATAATGCAATGTTATTTATTAAATTCATTTAGAGTTATGATCAAGCTGTGGGACCAAGTGACGGAGCCGTTAAGGGTACTTGACGTGTCGTCACATTAAGCATGCAAATTTTCAAATTCAAACCATGAAGCTTTAAGGTACCAAATATCAGACTCGGTATCCAGACCAACTATCAGATTCGGTATCTTCAAATTTCATATATTATAACTTTAACATGCATTGTAACCCTTTTCTCATTGTAGATCGCGAAACGCAAGATAGTTCGTGTCTATCAATTTTCGATTTTAGAAAATGATTCGTTTTTTGCCCTATAAATTGTAACCCTTTTCTCATTGTATCTGCAAGCACCTACGAAAAATCAATAAGAAAACTCTCTCTGTTTGGCCGTGGACTAAACCAATCGTTAGATTAAAGGATTGGATCAGACATAACCATATTAAATTTCTTTGTTTTTTCTACGTTTCTTGCACTTTACTTTATTGTTATTTGCGCGTTTTTCTTATTTATTATTCGTTTGTTAGGTAGCGGGTGACATATAGGGTTATCACTTTTTTGTTTAAGGCTCACCATATTTCATAACAAAAAGTATGAAAATCTTTAATATATATTTATAATAATTAGGTTATAAACTTATTTTTTTTTTTAAACTTAAATTAACAATTTCTCCTAAGGAAAAATATCTAGATTCCTTTGTTTAAGTTTTGATACGAAGGTATCTTCCAAAATCTGGGTTCTTGATTGGAACTCAAAGTTGCATGCTTTCTTAACATGTTGGGGATCATTAAGACCACACATGCAAAATTCAACTCAATTTTATATTTCAATAAACCAAGATTTGCTCTCATTGATCAAATACACGAACCCTATAAAGCATAACTTGCAATTCAATCTTTCCACTCTAAGCATCATATGCCTCAATAAAATTCCACATTCTTAGACCAAAAAACATAACCAACTAATTAAAGCATCTCCCATCTTTACCATGGGGTTGCAATTACTACTCCTTTTTTCACTCCTACTCACCCCGATTTTTGCATCCGTTATGGATGACAAAACTATACTCGAATCAAACATATCTGACACTACACCTCATACGAACACTAGGACTCAACTCTATGCATTGAATCCATTCTATCAATGTGACATATACCCAAAGGTGTGTCGATTTAGGGGTAGTTTAGGCCCTGATTGCTGCAAGAAGAAATGCGTGAATGTGGATACTGATTGTGAAAATTGTGGTTCGTGTGGTAAAAAATGCAAGCAGGGTTATACTTGTTGCAAAGGGAAGTGCATTAACGTGTTAACAAGTAGGACCAATTGCGGGTTTTGTGGGATGAGATGTAAGTATACTGAGAGTTGTTGCAATGGGAGGTGCAAGAACTTATATTTTGACAAGAGAAACTGTGGGGTGTGTCACAACAGGTGCAA
The DNA here is from genome assembly GCF_046630445.1 of Rutidosis leptorrhynchoides. Lineage (NCBI taxonomy): Eukaryota > Viridiplantae > Streptophyta > Magnoliopsida > Asterales > Asteraceae > Rutidosis > Rutidosis leptorrhynchoides. The sequence goes on from NC_092333.1 coordinate 293,073,797, forward strand.
ATATTGGGAGTCTTGTGAGTATGGGATGTGCAATTATGCATGAGTTCGTGATATCTTCAATTTCCACCGACTATATATGAATATCATCCAGTTTTAATTAAATTCCTAATTAAACATTAAATTTTGTATAAAGAAACAATATTAACATGTTTATGTTTTTCTATAAATAAATACACAACTATTCCAAATATCCAATCACTCGATATATATCATTAGTTGCGGATTTGGATAAAATAGATGATTAAAGTTCTAAATGTTTTATATAGATGGTGTTAATTATATTGCATTTACATTTACATATATATAATAAAATAAAGGTTGTAATGTACGTAGTACAAGTCTGTGTATTAAAATATATGTTGTACTGTATGTATGTATGTATGTATGTATGTATGTATGTATGTATGTATGTATGTATGTATGTATGTATGTATGTATGTATGTATGTATCGTTATTGAATTGGCATTTTCATTTAAATCGAATTTGCAGTTATCAAAAAGCCTGCAATATCATGAAGTACGATACAAATTGAGTTGAACAAAATGATGAATACATTAGGTTTAAAATTGTTGCGATTTACACTAAATAAAATGATCATTTGTGAAATTTTTTTACTGACGATTTATTATTTAGTCACCATTGATACTATTTAATTAACATTAAAAAAGTTGTCACCAAATTTTGTTCACTATACAATATTAGTGACCAAACAAATTGACCAATTTTTGTATTTTGGTCTCTAATAATATTTTGTGACGAATCTATAGTGACGAGAAGTGACAAACTCACTTTGATTACTAACTTAATTTAGTGATCAATTTAGTGTTATTAGTGACCAATAGTCTTTGCAAGTAAAACTTATTTTTCTTGTAGTGCTAACATATGCTTTGTGTCAAGATTGAGGTGACGATATGATGATGATCAAACTGCATTCCCCGTGCCATAAATTTTGAGATAACATAGTCCCCATATTTTGGGCTTATCGATCATTTAACCTATATGCAATGCAATTGGTATCATTTATTTTAAAACTCTATATGTTGATGTTGACGTTGTCATCCAAATTATGTCAATGTCGATCCTAAGAAACTTCGTCGTCCTGTTTCTTAATAATACTAAAAAAGCGTCACAAGTGCTAGTATCAATCAAAATAGCGTCATAAGTGCTAGTATCAATCAAAATAACATTTGTAGAAAACGTAATATTAAATCAAATGAACCTACGTATGTAATGTTGAGCTATATTTTTGGGTTTTTTTTTTAAATATTGGACCCTGTGCGATTACACACCTTGCATGCTCCAATATCCGGCTGTCGGTACTATTTTCCGTCTAGCGATTAATATGTACCGGTAGAATACTAGAACTGCTCATCGTGGTGGAATATGTTGCCGATTGATGTTTGCCCTCGAAAAATTCTCTGCAGACCTCGATCACGGACGAGTTCTTCGTGGGGAGGCCTTACCAATCTTCCGGGATCAAACTGTAAAGTGGTTCGTGTAGCGTGATGCTGATAAACGGTGAAGTTCTATAGTGAGAATGTACCGTGTGAGAGAGAAAATGTGTTCTCTGCCACAAGTGACTGAACTCTGTAATGTAGTAACCCAGAGGGTCTATTTATAGGCGTAGATCCTCCGTAATTTTCTGATACACGTGTCAGATTTTGGTTGATTCAATTATGTGAAATATTCGTAACCGACTTGGGCTTGACGCTGACGTGACATGTGTGTTGCTAACGCGCTTATTTAAGAGCTTAAGCATAGAAGCTGCCTCGGGGCTTACGCATGACGCTGGGTGGTCTGGTACAATCGTAGGACGGTGGACGACTATTTAATAAAAATTACAATTACTGCTATCTTTTATGCGTTTCGAGTGTTCCTTCCGTATGAAAATGATGTTTTTATGCGTGTAGTCCATATACACCATTAAGTCCCCCCCCCCCCCCAGTTTGATGTCTTTATTTTGCAAAAATAAAGTCATTAAACTATAAAGGATAAGAAGTACCTTTTTCCTCGAAAACATACATCTGCTGTAGCTGTCTATTTACTGATTGATGTGACCCCAAATGATGAATTTTTCCACCAAAATCTCTTATTTTTGTTTTAAGTTTAAACAAAAATTAATTTGAATTTCAAACTGATCCCCACAACTGATTTGAACCATATACGTGTCTCGATCAAAACTTCCTTTAAATTTTTCTTTGCCTATAAATACTCGTTTATTCGTTCATTTTCTTTTTTCCAACTCTTCAATCTATTCAAAGGTTCATCTTGCACAAGCATTTCTAGGGTTTCCCAATTTCATATCTGCAAGGTTAGTGCCTTTCTTACTTCTTCCACGGTTTTTGTAACACCCTGTTTTTGTTTCTGATTTTGCAGTAGGTCGGGACGCCGTCCAGATAGGAGGGACGCCGTCCAGCAACAAAAGGTGGGACGCCGTCTCGATAGGGGGGACGCCGTCCAGCAACAAAAGGTGGGACGCCGTCCAAAGTTTGGGACGCCGTCCAAACGGTCTGTCGAGCCAGCTGTTTTAATTATTTTAAAAGGGGTAAAATGGTAAACTCACTTAGATGCCGGTTTGGAGCCTTCAAGGCTGGTTCCTTGGTCATTTGTGGATCATATTTCATCCTCACCAACACTCCCAACATTATTTAGAGAGAGAGGAGAAGTTCTAGAGAGAGAGAGAGGTGGATTTGGAGAAGAAGGAGTCGGATTCTCGCAAAAGCTCGGGTTCTAAAGTTGTTCATCTCGCTCCTAGCTACGTTGTGGTGGTATTGGTAAGCTCAAACTCCGAATTTCATTTGTTAGATTTGATGTTCAAGTTAGGGTTTTGAGCTAGATTGTTGTGAAACCCTTTTAGATGATGAAGTAGGTTCATGGTGACTTGTTAATCTTGTCACTTGGCGGGTTTTGGGTTGGTTGACGTTTTACCCTTGATTAGGGTTTGATCTTGAGTTTAATCACTAGGTTTAGTGATTATGGAAGTGTTGAAACTCTTTTGGGTGAGTTTGGCTAACTAATTTTGAAATGGGTCAAAATTAGGGTTTTGGTGTCAAAATGGGTATGACACGTGTTTAACACTTGTGTTCGGGTTTAATTGGCGTGTTAGGACCATTTTCACTCGTGTTAGTGATTATTGGTTAGTTTGGGCGCGTTTCGTGCTTAGAAGTGCAAATGGGTCGAATTTGCACTAGGTGTCAATTGGGTTGGTTTGTAAGTCAAGCCTAATTGTGTTGTTATGTTTGTGATAATGGAATAGGTACTTTCCATTTGGCGCGTTGCGGTTTACTTGGAAGCATTCATCAAGACGACTAGGTGAGTGTTAATATCCTATATGCATATGTATGTGTAGGATGGGTGCGGGTCGGGTGAAGTGATTCTCGGCTATAGAGCTCACTTCACATATAGGTGGATTGATGGACTTGTGTATGAGTCCAATTGGCACGGTTGTGCATTTTGGTTGACCACCTTTGACGTGGTACACGTTTTGAGTGTACGTGATCACACGTGGTTGTGATGTAGATGTTATAACCCCAATGGCGAAGGGTTGATATTGTTGTGATGTGGATAACCCCGATGTGGTGGATTTTATAATCCCGTGACCGTGGGTTTTGTTATTTGGGAAGTGAATCTCGGGTAGTGCGGATTCATGATGACTCGGGTTGTTCGGTCATCCTTTTTATGAGGTGATGGATTTCGGGTTGTGCGAATTCATTAAGGCTCGGGTAGTTCGGCCAACCTCGGTTGTTGAATTGGTAGAGAAGTGAATTTCGGGTTGTGCGAATTCACTAAGGCTCGGGTTGTTCGGCCAATGTTCGTATGAATGAGGTTAAGGGGTTAACCTTGTAGTTTGGTTACCCATTTATGTACGCGTATTTACTTATATTGTTGTAACTAATCTTGCGGTTTGACTTGGTGGTACGTTAGGTATAACATTGCTTAGTTATGCTTGGATTGCGGTATGTGGCTCGTATTTGTGTGTTAGCGATGCGCATTTCATTTTATGCATATATATGTATGTAGTATATTCTCATTCACTAAGCGTTAGCTTACCCTCTCGTTGTTTACATTTTAATAGATTGCACGGATGCGGTGGCTCGGGTAAGCGCGGGGACTAGTGGACTTGCGTAGTTGCTTGAGAAGACTTGCTTTTGGATTTGATTAGGATTGGGTAGCGTGTCCCCAATCCCATGCTCGGTCTATGTTTTTGTATAAACTAATGGGTCGAAATAGTCACTTATGGTATTTTGGGTCGATGTGGGCTCGGTGTCGTAAAACTCGGTTTTTATTGTGAAAAACTCTTAGTTTACACTTTTGTAATATATTGTGAAAGTGTTTTGGTTTAAAAGTGTCGGGAAGCGGGTTTTCGCCCGCGTGAGTTCGAAAAACTGATCAGAATGTTTTAGTACATCTGGACGCCGTCCCAGATGTCTGGACGCCGTCCCAGTCTTAAGAGCTGGACGCCGTCCAAGATTTTGGACGTCGTCCAGATCAACTGTTTCAGAAATTATTTTTTTTTTGGCACGTTTCGGATGGTTAACGGGTTGGGTCGTTACAAGTGGTATCAGAGCATGGTCTAAGGGATTTAGGTGACTTGAGATAGGTGCCTAGACTTAGACTTTTGTGTGTGCTTATTTGTTGCGGGACTTGTAGGATTACGGGTCGGAATGGGAATTTGGTTAGTGCCTTAATTGATAGGTGGACTAACGTGTATATTAATACGTGGATATTATTAATATACGATTGTGTTATGTTTATGTTTATGTTGCGTTGCGAATATCATCGAGCAAGATGGTCGTTGTACTAACGAGGGGATACGATGTGTGTGCGTAATAAGGACTTGCAAACCTTATTTCGGGTGCAAATCGTGTTTAACAAGTGATGTACGACGAGTGTTGAGCAAGATGGGGCGGTGTTATGCGTGTTGTTTTATACGTTCGTGGACTAATCGTTTTGCATTCTTTAGAATGACGACGCGAAACGAGATCGAGACGAATGACGAGGAGTTTAACTCTAGAGTTGCAGCCGCCGTTACGGAGCAAATGAGTGCATTTCGAGAAGAAATGGATAGGAAGTATTCCGAATTTCGGGGTAGTAGTGAAATGGAGCGTTGTCTTAAGAGCTTCATGAGGACTAAACCCCCGATGTATGACGGGAAACCGGATCCTTTGGTAAGCACAACTTGGATTTCGGATGTCGAAGGGTGTTTTCATACTATTGATTGCCCTCCCGAGAAAAAGACGAGACTCGCTACTAGTCTGTTGCGGGGCAGGGCAAGGGATTGGTTGGATGGTAAGATCGATCTTGTCGGTGGCGAAACGTTTATGGCCTTATCGTGGAATGAGTTTAAGGATGAATTCTTCGAGGAGTTCCGAACTTCGGCCGATTTGTGGGAATTGCGTAATGAGTTGCGAAATTTGCGGCAAGGATCGATGGATTTGAATAATCTCAAGACGACCTTTATGGCGAAGGTTCGTTTTTGCCCGGAGTATTTGGGGAATGATCGTTTGTTAATGGGGGATTTCTATCGGACCATGAATGATGACTGGAAAAGCAAAATTAGTCGGGGTCAAGCGAAATCGTTTGCGGAATTATTCAACTTGGCTAGAGGTTTCGAGTCCTATACGCGATCAAAGATGTGTGAACCTTCAAGTAAGAGGAGGGTTGATTCGTACGGCGCCCCGGGTAAGAAAAATAAGGGTGCAAGTGCGAGTACGGGTAATGTAGGAAAAGGCACGGTGGATTCTCGTGCACCTAGATGTTTCAATTGTGGTATTAGGGGCCACAAGTTGTGGGAGTGCACAATGCTGAGAAGTGATGACGGGATGTGCTACTATTGTCATAAGGAGGGGCATCGCAAGCCGGATTGTCCCGAGTTGGCGGCGAATGCCGCAAGGAGACGTTGAGGTACGTTTCATTTTAATAAATATGTCATTTGAATATTTATTTATGTGGCGTTTAAGTTCGGATTTGTTATTGCATTGTGTTGTGCATGTTATTGTTAACGGTGACGTTCCTAATGGAAGTACCCTATGGTAATGACTGATTTTTGGATGAAGGGCGTAAGACTTGGTGTAACCAAGCATTCCTTAGTATTTGGGAAATGTTTCTACCGAGCCATGGAAATGGGTTTTGGTGTTCGATTGTTAAGCGCGTGTTCGCTTGTATGTGGAAGTTGATGAACTATGAGGTTCGTCGGGTGGTTGGAACCCTTGAAATCGAGTGTTTTGAATCTCGATGTATGTTGGTAATGGAGTTTATATGATGCGACATTAGGTGCCTCTTTTATACCTAGTAGCGTGGTGTTCAACTCCGATTGTGTTGCGGTTACATTGTACTTAGGGTACCGAAGTGAAACCCTTAGGTACATGAGTGACTAGGTGGAAATTGACAAACTAGAGCAATTGGATGATTGCGAGGGTGTGGTTTGTGTAATTGTAATACACTTTTCGTTCGAAGTGTTTGAGGATTGATTTAAATCCTTCGTGTGCTCTCGATTAGAGCAAGATGTGGTGATGGGTCGTGAGAGCCCAATTGTTGGTAAAGTCTACCTTTGGTAGCATGGTACGGTTGTAAGAGATGCGGTTATGTGATGTAGTTCCAAGTGGGGGAGTTACACTCCCGCCCGAGGAAGTTTTAGTGTGAGATTTCGGATGACGTTTTAGTAAGATCCGGAAATTGTGTTGGGACCTAGTTTGGTCGATTTGTGGTAGATTACAATTTCGGATAAATTGTACTTATGGTTTGGATTTGAATTATCACCGAGGTGGTAATGTGGTAAATCTCGTTGAGAGATAATGAACGTGTTTGGCGAGCAAGGTGAAATCCTTCGGTTAAGGGAGGTGTGTGTCGCATTCTCTTCTAGAGAATTATTGTCTTGTACCTATGTTTGATATAGGTGGTTCTTGCTCGAGTGTGTGAATGGTTAGTGGTATCCGTTAGGATTCACTATGGCGTAACAGAGCGCGATGTTACGCTACTCGTCGTTCGAGGCCAAAAGGGTGTTGATTGATGAAGCATGACTTTCGGAGTCCGCTGACTTCATCATGGTATTGGTGATTGATGAAGCATGACCTTTAGGGTCCGCTGACTTCATCATGGGAGTATGCGATTGGTGAAGCATGACCTTCGGGGTCCGCTGACTTCATCATGAGCGAGGTGTGATATCGGTGAAACATGACCTTCGGGGTCCGCTGACTTCATCCGGTGTTGAGATTGGTGGAGCATGACCATCGGGGTCCGCTGACTTCATCAAGGGAGTAGTGTTATGTCGTATGGTGTAACATTATCGGGAAATGCGAGTACCGGTGGGAAATGCGAGTACCATTCCTGAGTTGTGTTGCGGGACGTAAATATCGGGTTGTTCGTATTCACAATATTTCGGGTAGTACGATTGTCCCTGTTGGTTGGACTCATAGTTTGAGGTAGTGAATGTCGGGTAGTTCGGATTCACTAAGGCTCGGGTTGTACGGCCATCCTCGGTTATACTATGTGGCGGTGGTAGTGAATATCGGGTTGTGCGTATTCACGATGACTCGGGTTGTGCGGTCATTTCGTTGTGAGATATATGGATTGGGTAGGTGAATTTTGGGTTGTGCGAATTCACTAAGGTTCGGGTTTTTTCGACCGTCCTCCATATATGTTCAGGCTCGGGTTGTTTCGGCCATGTTGAGTTGTGATCTATCGGTTGTTTTATACGCCGATGGTGGGGTCGTAAGGACCGTTTGGTTTGATCTATTGGTTGTTTTATGCACCAATGGTGGGGTCGTAAGGACCATGTTGTGTGAACTATCGGTTGATTTATACACCGATGGTGGGGTCGTGAGAACCATGTTGTAGGATTGGTGATGCGATAGCCGTGCTTCGCTCACATGTTGTTACAGGTGTGACGAATTGTCGATTTTGTTACACCTTTGGATTAGCATTGCCATAGTCGTTTTGGGCGCTATCGGTTTTAACCGTTTGTTATGATGTTACGGTAGTTGCGTATGGGTCGTATTGCGCACTACAAGGGATGTTTAGTGATTGGTGTTATCCGTAAGGATTCGTTTGGTTCGGTCTCCATCGTTTCGTGTTGTTGACCTTAGGTTGACTTGGTTACTTTTAGCATTGTACTCGGTAAGGATACGCTAGGGGATTGATATCTCGGTCCGAGATTGGTTGAGTTTTTCCGATGATAGGGAATGAGCATGGTTTTAGTGCTCGGATAGTTGGTTTGATAAATCGCGGGAGACGATTCTAGTTGTTAAAGGTGATTCCTTGGGAAGAGTTGACTAGGAAAGTCGGATTGGGACTTATGTTGAGGACCGTGGAGTGTGGTCCGTTTGGTTAAGTGACGAGGATCACGAGGACGTGATCGATTCTAAGTGGGGGAGAGTTGTAACACCCTGTTTTTGTTTCTGATTTTGCAGTAGGTCGGGACGCCGTCCAGATAGGAGGGATGCCGTCCAGCAACAAAAGGTGGGACGCCGTCCCGATAGGGGGGACGCCGTCCAGCAACAAAAGGTGGGACGCCGTCCAAAGTTTGGGACGCCGTCCAAACGGTCTGTCGAGCCAGCTGTTTTAATTATTTTAAAAGGGGTAAAATGGTAAAATCACTTAGATGCCGGTTTGGAGCCTTCAAGGCTGGTTCCTTGGTCATTTGTGATCATATTTCATCCTCACAAACACTCCCAACATTATTTAGAGAGAGAGGAGAAGTTCTAGAGAGAGAGAGGTGGATTTGGAGAAGAAGGAGTCGGATTCTCGCAAAAGCTCGGGTTCTAAAGTTGTTCATCTCGCTCCTAGCTACGTTGTGGTGGTATTGGTAAGCTCAAACTCCGAATTTCATTTGTTAGATTTGATGTTCAAGTTAGGGTTTTGAGCTAGATTGTTGTGAAACCCTTTTAGATGATGAAGTAGGTTCATGGTGACTTGTTAATCTTGTCACTTGGCGGGTTTTGGGTTGGTTGACGTTTTAGCCTTGATTAGGGTTTGATCTTGAGTTTAATCACTAGGTTTAGTGATTATGGAAGTGTTGAAACTCTTTTGGGTGAGTTTGGCTAACTAATTTTGAAATGGGTCAAAATTAGGGTTTTGGTGTCAAAATGGGTATGACACGTGTTTAACACTTGTGTTCGGGTTTAATTGGCGTGTTAGGACCATTTTTACTCGTGTTAGTGATTATTGGTTAGTTTGGGCGCGTTTCGTGCTTAGAAGTGCAAATGGGTCGAATTTGCACTAGGTGTCAATTGGGTTGGTTTGTAAGTCAACCCTAATTGTGTTGTTGTGTTTGTGATAATGGAATAGGTACTTTCCATTTGGCGCGTTGCGGTTTACTTGGAAGCATTCATCAAGACGACTATGTGAGTGTTAATATCCTATATGCATATGTATGTGTAGGATGGGTGTGGGTCGGGTGAAGTGATTCTCGGCTATAGAGCTCACTTCACATATAGGTGGATTGATGGACTTGTGTATGAGTCCAATTGGCACGGTTGTGCGTTTTGGTTGACCACCTTTGACGTGGTACACGTTTTGAGTGTACGTGATCACACGTGGTTGTGATGTAGATGTTATAACCCCAATGGCGAAGGGTTGATATTGTTGTGATGTGGATAACCCCGATGTGGTGGATTTTATAATCCCGTGACCATGGGTTTTGGTATTTGGGAAGTGAATCTCGGGTAGTGCGGATTCATGATGACTCGGGTTGTTTGGTCATCCTTTTTATGAGGTGATGGATTTCGGGTTGTGCGAATTCATTAAGGCTCGGGTAGTTCGGCCAACCTCGGTTGTTGAATTGGTAGAGAAGTGAATTTCGGGTTGTGCGAATTCACTAAGGCTCGGGTTGTTCGGCCAATGTTCATATGAATGAGGTTAAGGGGTTAACCTTGTAGTTTGGTTACCCATTTATGTACGCGTATTTACTTATATTGTTGTAACTAATCTTGCGGTTTGACTTGGTGGTACGTTAGGTATAACATTGCTTAGTTATGCTTGGATTGCGGTATGTGGCTCGTATTTGTGTGTTAGCGATGCGCATTTCATTTTATGCATATATATGTATGTAGTATATTCTCATTCACTAAGCGTTAGCTTACCCTCTCGTTGTTTACATTTTAATAGATTGCACGGATGCGGTGGCTCGGGTAAGCGCGGGGACTAGTGGACTTGCGTAGTTGCTTGAGAAGACTTGCTTTTGGATTTGATTAGGATTGGGTAGCATGTCCCCAATCCCATGCTCGGTCTATGTTTTTGTATAAACTAATGGGTCGAAATAGTCACTTATGGTATTTTGGGTCGATGTGGGCTCGGTGTCGTAAAACTCGGTTTTTATTGTGAAAAACTCTTAGTTTACACTATTGTAATATATTGTGAAAGTGTTTTGGTTTAAAAGTGTCGGGAAGCGGGTTTTCGCCCGCGTGAGTTCGAAAAACTGATCAGATTGTTTTAGTACATCTGGACGCCGTCCCAGATGTCTGGACGCCGTCCCAGTCTTAAGAGCTGGACGCCGTCCAAGATTTTGGACGCCGTCCAGATCAACTGTTTCAGAAAAAAAAAATTTGGCACGTTTCGGATGGTTAACGGGTTGGGTCGTTACAGTTTTGTATTTAAGTATCTACCATGACCGAATCGACGAGTACATCTGCGAAGAAATACGGACAAGATGTCAACACCATCGCTAGCACGATGATGAAATCAGACTTTGTGCATCTACGACAGACCTTTCCTCCTCTTCCTCTCTCTCTCTCTCTCTCTCTCTCTCTCTCTCTCTCTCAAGCTTAACAATCAATAAGAGCTTGCAATCTACTGCTGCTTCCCTAGTGTTGCACACACAACATGTGCTTCACAACTTGAAGATGCAGCAAGCTCAGACATTCATAGTTGCTAAAGTTGCTGAAAATTCAACAAACTTGAAAATTTTAGCAATTGAAGTACATGATCTACAAAAGTGACTGTCCACTGCTTCTGATCTTGTTCATAAAAAAGAAGAAGCTTTAAAACCTGTTGAAGGTGTGAGTATTGAGTTGAGAACATAATAGGAGGCGTCGCTGAAGGAAATTGAGTAGCTGAAGAAATCTATTGAAGATACATGTGCTGAAGCCCAAGAGAAAGTGGAGGGTGAATTTTCTAAGCTTAAGAATGGCATTCATGCGTCGGTGCAGAGGTTTCTTGACTCAGATATAGTTAGGGATACTTTTAACAATTATCTACATGCCTTAGTGGTGAAAAAAATGCCTGATGCCATTGGTGATGTGCTGAAGCTGATCCCAAACAGTCCTGACCCTTTACTAAAGGTAATTGCCTAATATATAAAACCAAATGTTGATGCCCACTTTGTGGCCACCAAATATGTTGTGGTCAAACTTAAAATTGATATATTGGAAGAGATTTGCAACAAAGATGATGTAGTGTGAAGGAGATCCTGGAGGTGCCAGTGTGAAAAAACAATATTTTAATGTCTGTAATAATCAACATTTTAACATATATTTAATTTAATTCTGTTTAAACTTTGTTCTTTACATACTGCGTTCTTTTAACCTATGCTTGCTTACATACTGCTATCTTTTAAATATTGTTTACACTTGCTTCATTGCATTCTTGCATTTTGTGTTATTTTATACTTGATATATGCCATTTTTTGGTCGCAAGTCAATTATGCTGTTATCCGTTCTTCGCTGTGCGGTCAATGTATTTTTGAGGCGAATTGTGCAAAGTATGTTGAACCTTAAAATTACTTTCCTATCAAATTTTGTTGTTTCATATGCCTTAAAAGTTGACCAATAAGAACACAACGTGTTCTTTAATATTTGCTTGTTTCGTAGTAAATGTCACGTGTTGCGTGTTGCGTGTTGCGTTTTACGCTTAGGCGTTGTGCAGCTTGAGAATAAATATTTACTTTAAATTTTTATAACAAAGCTTTATCTATTTTTCTTAAAATGGGATTATGCTGTTGAGATAAACCATTGTACACATGTCATTACATTTGATAGATAATGTATTTATGCCTCGGTGCTTTCTAGTGAAGACTATTCTTACACTAGCCGATCCCTTGCATCTTAAATTTTCGACACAAGAGCTTCTGCCATCGGGAGCAAAAAATGCTTTACCTTATGTGGGCAGGATCAAATGAATTCGTTGTTTTACATTCATAACGTGTAGCGCTTTGCGTAGGCAAAAATAAAATTTCATTGATAAAAGTGTGCTGCATGTACAATTTCGTTTTTTTAATATCTTTTCATGGATAGAGAGATTAAATCTATCGAGAAAATTACAACATTTTTTGCATTTGTGCCTATTCTGATGATGATAATGAGCATGCTTTGCTGCAATTTTGCACTGTGTGGGATTATATGTCTTCTGTGCAGCGTGAATGCTTAGTTTTTAATGTTTTAACCATTTAAATGCTTTGAAGTATCCATTCACCTTAATTCTGTCAAACAACCGTTCTTGAGACCTTCCTTTAAACATGTCCACCCTTGCATCACAAACGACCGACTTCTCTCTTGCTGATACGATATATTCTGAATGGACAACTGCCACACCATTGGGAGTAGAAAAATGCAGCTCTGCGTGTAGTGTAGAAGAGATAGCACCAAATTTTTGCACGGACCACCTTCCTAACAATGCATCAAACCTTTATTTGCCATCCACCACTGTGAAAACCACAAATTCTGTTCAAACTAGTGGATATATACCTAACATAACTTCCAGCTTAATTTTCCTGAATGCTTTTACTGATGCCCCCGTTATTCCAGCAATTCTCAAATCCGTTCTGCGCAATCTGTCCTTGATGGTGAACGGAAAGGAACGAAAACAATCCAAATACAGAAGATCTGCTTCACTTCCAGTGTCTGTGTAAATTTTTGGTACAAACTTGTTCGCTATAACTGCAGAAACAACAACAGGTTCCTCTGACAATCTCCATTTGGAATTGTCTGAAAAAAATTGAAGCATACATTCATGCTTCCTCATTGCGTTCTACACATGATTCCAGTTCTTCTCCTTCATTGCAGTTGACATTGATGCGCCTTTCTAGAGTTGGGTCTCTCTCATCTTTCCTCTCCTCGTACTGATTTCTTTCCTCCATGCGCTTCCACTATCTCCGCCCTTCGTTCCTTTACCTTTCCTACCATGTAAACCTCTTGTTTGGATCATTTCTTATGTACTGTTTTCCAGGTAACAAATGGTTCAATTCTCCAGCTTTGATCTTAGCAATGATCTCTCGCATTAAAGATATGCCTCATGAAAATCACACCATCGATCACTCTTTGTTCATTCTCTTTCCTCCATTGGTGTAGGAGGGTTGAAAGTTTCCTTGATTGGCTTAGTAAACAAAATCTATTTTGGTGTAAAGCCATGATTAATGGATGTCTTTCCAGCGGTCTGCAATTGTGATAATAATCATTTGGATGATTATTGCCAATCCAACCTTGATGCCGACCCTGATGGATGTTGTCATATCTGCGTTGATATCTTTCCGGATACTGCCCTCTGTTATCCTGCCTGTAATTTCGTTCAATCCTCTAGTGTCCCATTTCCCCAGCTCTTAAGTATTTTTTGTGGTATCACAAATGCTTCATGTAAACTTTTGGGTACATTATATTGCAGTGTATGACTGAGGCTTGAGAAACGACGATGATCCAAACAAAAGATAAAACAAGACACTAGCTGAGACTCTATTATATCTGGAATCTTCTGACATTCTACAGTGTAACGCTTCATAAAGTTTCTCAAAGATTCACTACTATGCATGGTGATATCATGTGCATTCAAATGCATTATGTGCAGCTTCTCAAACTCAAACTCTGATACTGCATTACAAAGTTGGATCGTAAATCCAAAAAGCTGGTGATGCTTATGTGCAGAAGACTTACAAACCATTCTCTTGCTATATTTCGCAACACCATGGGAAACATATGGTAAACAACTTCATCCTCCCATTGTTATAGCCTCATTACTCATTCAAGCATGGTTAAAAAGTCTTCTGGATCAGATGTTCCATCTGATATGCCGGAATTGGACGGTTTATTTATGCAGTGTCGTTAGATCGCAAAACGTCAATTCAGGAAATCAACAGAAGAAGTTGATTGTTTAATTTATATATGCTGGGCCTAAATCTATTATTCCTTCCTATGGGTTAGCAAGGGCAAATATGACCTAGGGTCGTTCCTTGAGCGGTCGAATTTGAAACGGAGCTTATCTAGATAATTTAGTGATTAAGATGGGTTTGTACACAATTCAGTATCCAAGATTAGTGGCCAGGTACACCTTGTGTGGAGAGGCAGGATCCTTTTGGTCCCAATAAATTGGTGACTGTTCAAAAAATCCAACAACCAAGTCCAACCGGTTTATTCTAGACACAACTTTTATCCGGAATATCAAATTGTGTAAAGGCAATAGTTGGGTTGATTTGATTTATAATTGTATTTAAAATATTAAAGCAATATAATTAAAATAAGCTAGCTAGCATGCAACAGCTAAGGACAGAGAAGACGTGGTTCACCATGATTTAAGATAACGTAGTGTCGGGATGATTGTGAGACACTCCTTCTCTGTCCTTAGCTGTTGCATGCTAGCTAGCTTATTTTAATTATATTGCTTTAATATTTTAAATACAATTATAAATCAAATCAAACCAACTATTGCCTTTACACAATTTGATATTCCGGATAAAAGTGGTGTCTAGAATAAACCGGTTGGACTTGGTTGTTGGATTTTCCGAACAGTCGCCAATTTATTGGAACCAAAAAGATCCTGCCTCTCCACACAAAGTGTACCTGGCCACTAATCTTGGATACTAAATTGTGTACAAACCCATCTTAATCACTAAATTATCTAGATAAGCTCCGTTTTAAATTCGACCGCTCAAGGAACGACCCTAGGTCATATTTGCCCTTGCTAACCCATAGGAAGGAATAATAGATTTAGGCCCAGCATATATAAATTAAACAATCAACTTCTTCTGTTGATATCCTGAATTAACGTTTTGCGACCTAACGACACCGCATAAATAAACCGTCCGATTCTGGCATATCACGGGGTAGTTAAATTTTTGGCGCCGCTGCCAGGGAGCGGTAGTACGATTTGGAGCCTGTTTAGATTAGTTAGTTTTTAAGAGACCCTTCTGACTGAGACTAGCTTTGTTAGAAGTTACTAGTTTACCGTAGTTAGGTTAGATAATATTAGCTTAATTTAGATTAATGGACTTCCTTATTAGTGAACCTTTAGGATGGTTTAACATACTTAGACCGTTAAGAATTCTTCCGACACATCCTTTCTTCTATCCGATATCATACATTGTACCCATCCGACGAGATCCACACTTATCTGCCGATAGTTCGATGATGGACGCACTAATCACTCTCGCTGACATCACCAAACCCTCGTTACAAGGACGAGGAGGACCGATACTCTATCCAGAGGTTAATGGAGCGTCTTTTGTGCTTAAGCATAGCATCATACAACTCATTCAGAATCACTGTCTATTCCATGGCTTACCAATTGACGATCCCAACTCTCACTTAGATAGATTCCTCTCCTTATCCAACTCATATAAGGAAAACGGGGTTGAACAAGATGTAGTTCGTCTGTATCTGTTCCCCTATTCCTTAACTCTTCATGCAAAAACCTAGTTCGATGGGTTAGAACCCAATTCTATCACCTAATGGGAGGAAATGGCAACAACTTTCTTAATCAAGTATTTTCCACCATCAAAAAAAATCAGACTTAGGAATGATATCATAAACTTTCAACAAGCATGCGATGAATCACTCTACACTGCATGGGAAAGATTCAAACACTTGCTTCGAAGATGCCTGAATCACCGTCTTGAGAGCTCTGATCAGATTTTGACCTTCTACAAAGGTCTGAATCAGAACAATAAGTCTACTTTTGATGCTGTTTCTCAGGGTAACTTCATGGACTTCACTGCTGACGAGGCCTGGAGATTGATCGAGGAGATGACTATGCACCATTACGATTGGAACACGGAAGAGCATATTTCATCAGCAACGCCGCTTTCCGCCTCTGATCCAATCAAAACCATAAAATATCTCTCAGAACAAATAAAAAACCTCACTAAAGAAGTTGGAGAGCTAAAGAAACTCCCGCAACATGTGTCTCAAGTGCAATTATGCCAGAATTGTACTGAACCACATCCGGCCAAGGTATACGAGGCTGAATGTGAGGACTCTGTTCCCTACTCTGATAAGATCCTAGCTCATCCACAAAACCCAACCACTAAACCCATTACCCCACCAGAGATAAATCCAGACGATGTCCTACTGCGAATCATCCACATGATCACATCAAGACAAGACGCAGCTGACTTAGTCATGAATAATCACCTGAGTAGTCTTGAAAATCAAATAAGCCAGCTAAATCAACGTCTCGATTCTCTTGGTTGTCCTAAAAATGACTCAAAGGTGGCACATAGCTAACCTTCAGTTTCTTCTAAGTAGAAGAAACTAACTAATACCCGTTCGGTAGTAGTCATTGAGTCATCACCTAAACCTACTAGGAAAACACCCATCCCATTCCCAACCCATCTCAAGCAAAGCCATAACAAGATGAAATCTTTCAAGCTTGACGATAAATTTTTAGACACTGTATCTAAAAATCCTCATAGTAAGAGGTATTTTAGGAAACTGCTATCAACCAAGGATAAGGTACTCGAAGTACCCAATGTCCCACTGAACGCGGATTGTTCAGCCATTCTTTTAAATACTCTTCCTGAAAAACTAGGGGACACCGGACGATTTACCTTTCCTTGTTCTATCTACCAATCTGGTACTATCTATTCTCTCGCTGAACTTGGTGCCAGCATCAATCTCATGCCCCACTCACTGTTCAAAAGACTCGAAATTGGAAACATTAACCCTACCAAAATGAGCATCCAGCTAGTTGACCAATCCACTAGATATCCTAAGGGAATAGCTAAGAACATCATGGTTAAGGTCGACAAATTCCTCTTTCCGACTGACTTTGTGGTTATAGACTATAAAGAAGACATGAAAACCCCTATCATTTTATGAAGGCCTTTCATGAATACAGCCAAAGCGATCGTTGATGTTTATTCACGGACTATCACCTTGAGAGCCCGTGGAGAAGAAGTCACTTTCACGATCGACGAGTCTGTATGTCCTTCTGATGGGAACGCTGAAGTAAATACCATCTCCACTAAGAAAGTCACATTCTATTCCGAGAATGAAGAGAAGAAGATAGAAGTAGAAGACAAGAAGAATAACCACTCCACACCAACCTAATCTTCACTCCCACCTTACTTTGATCTTTTAATGACTGGAAAGGATTTCGTTCTAGAAGAACTCTCTGAACCAATTATTCTTGAAACTCCTGACCAGAGTGACGAGGAGGTGGATGAAGAATTTGAAATGGAGAGCCCGGAGAAGAAGAAAGAGATGAAGGATTCTAGCACCGAAGTAGTTGTTAATGTTGCTACCACATTGGAGACGTCAATGGACATCGTCCCACCTCCATCCTTAGAGTACAACATTACGACCAACCCAAAGTCACAAAGAAGAAAGACGGGTTTTGCGTCAGGGCTACCCTATAAACCATCACTTAAATACATAATGCAATACACATCATGGAGTGATGAGGACCCGTTTGACCAACCCGCACAAATCAAGCAGGTAGAAGAAATTGATAGCTTTGTTACACCTCAAGTTAAACAAAGCATTCACTTCAAACCACCTCCTCCTCTCATTGGACATACCTTATTCTATGTTCGCTTCAATTGTATCGGTATGTTCCAATATTACCTCCTATGTCTACTAATGGATGCAAGGGAGCCGCCTAGATTTCCTGAGAAATAAGGCTAGAGTCAGGCTCGTGACTCGAACAAAAACAAGCGCTTCTCGAGAGGCAACCCGAGTGTTTATTTTTCTATAGTTTTAGTAGTATTTAGATTATGATAATTAATTTAATTGAATAAGTGAAAAAGTGAAACTTAAAATGAGATTTTCAAAGTTTCTTATTTGTCATGAACTTAATTGCAATATTTACATTATTTCAAAAGTCTTAAAATTAAAGGCAGTCAACACTTTAAGTATGGGATTAAGCTTTTTAGTCATACACTGATTTGTTGAATTTTCAAAAACCTAATTTTGAAACCCTCAAGTTTCCAAATAACTTTTTCATTAAAACGCAAATCAGTGAGTCTATGGCCTAAAGCTTAATCACCTGTCTAGGTTTGATCTTTTCCATTTTTACAAGTAACAGATAGTTATTGATGCCAGTGGTGGAGACTCTTTGAATAATGATGAAACGACAAGGAAACTCGTTGATTATATCATTGCAAGTTATTGGTGGATGGTGTATAGAAGATGTGAATGCCCTAATGAGCTCGAGTACACTTCAAGAAGACCGATTCGAATCCAGCGGAAGATGGTTCAAACTCCGTCTACCTTCAGATCCTCAGCTCACAGCCGCACCCAAGGGGAGTAACTCGTTTCTTTATCTTCGTTTATTTATTTTGCTTCGTTATATCCTTAAACTATACCCTATCCTAAGCTTATCACTAAGTGTGGGATTCCAAATCAATATTGAGCTTAGATACATTTTTCGCCATGTTCAAACTCTATGTGTGGGATTCTAGCTCCCTAAAATCTAAGAATGAACATTAGGGACAATGTTCCTCTAAGTGTGGGATAGCGGTGTAGTACACCGTAATTAGCTAGGGGATGCTCGAAAAATGTTCTTAACTTAAAAATATTACTAAGATTTTCGAGTATACCTACTATTTAGATTCTTTGTCCTCAACGTAAGTTTTTCAAAATTTTTGACTAAATGATACTTTCTAAAAAAGTACTTTTGAAAATCATGCGTGTTTGTTCTAAAATTAAGACAAATGAGGACATAAATCTTCTTAAAGATGAAGCGATTCTCTAAAAGAGCATTGCATGACTAGGCATTATCAACCCAATATAATTGTTGTGAGGCACCCCAAAAATGGCCCAATAAGCATTCATTTTTAATGCTTCACTATCTTTTCCGTTGAGAGTGCCGATGTTAGCATTTAGAGTTAGACCTTGACCTTGATATACATTTCGAGGCCAATGGTTAGTAAGCGCCATACGTGGTGTAGGTGCGATACTCCTTCCGAAATCATTCTGAATAGAGAAGACAAAAACCACCCGTTTCCATTTCCACTCCACGCATTTAAACCGACCAACTCACGTCAAAGAGTTGATGAATCAGAAAATACTCACCCCCAAATTCACTATCAAATACATTACCCTTTCCACCCTCTTTTCTTTCTCATTTCCAAAATCTAGAAATTCAAAAGAGATAGATCGACCAAGTTTACTTCAAACAATTGTCGAAAAATTTCGAATTTCCAAACTGTTTTTGATCGGTCAAAGAGACCTATTTCTGGTGAAATACCTTTCTCTCTGGGCACAAGAAGAAATAGATAAAGTTATGAAGATGGGATATGCAAAAAAAGAAAATAAACAAATAAAAATTAAAAATTTTGTTGAGCAAAGTCTCAAAAATAAAGAAGAGAAAAGTCTTCGAGCAAAAGCATATATCTCCCAAGAAAATGAAGATTGTGACCCAGGAGGATTGCAGAAAAGAAGCAAAGTCTTCGCTGAAAATCAGCACCCTCTAAAGAAACTCTTCAACAAAAATAGAGTACCATCTTCCCTAGAAAAAGTATATCCTCATGAAACCGAAATCTATCGAATCTCTCCAAATTTCAAAGATTCGAAAATCACCCTTTTTGCCATATCAAAACCTTCGCCTTTCTCCGCAAACCAACCTTTAAACCCGCTCTTCCTCTTGAAAGAATGATTAGGGAGAAGATCAGTGCCGTCCTTATCTAATCGGTGGAGATTTGATTCTGCGTCAAACCTTTGACAATACTTGCAGCATGACTGGCTATGAGCGAATTCATTTCATAGATTGATAGGGAACCCCAAACACTTGAGTGATTTGAGTGACCCGTGTAAGGAAGCCAATGTCACGTAACCTCCTCTTATGCTTGCAGAGATAGTTTTTACCCCTTTTAGAAGACGGTTTGTCTGATTTTTCTCTTATAATAAATAACAAGCCACTTGAATAATAGAACAAAAACCTCATAAGCATCCTTGAACTCAAAATAAAAGAGTGGTTTGTTTGAGGACAAGCAAAGTCTAAGTGTGAGATATTTGATATCGGCCAAAAAGTCACGTTTTTACCCCGATATTGAGCCTTAAAACCATAAAGTTCCAAACTTTATCGCCAAAATAGTCATTTTGTTGGTTAATTTGGTAGATTTAGTCATTACAAAGGCTATGTTTTAAGAATCACTAAAAACGGATGAGAAACGAGGAAAAACGAGGAAAATCGACTAAGACGATTAACTCGCGTTTAAATAACTTATTTTATAATTTTTGAAAAAGTTTAATTACTTAATCTCATGTTGTAGGATATTCAATTACGAACGCGTGGGTGCAAGAATCGTCAAAAACGGAGCTAAAACGAAGATTTTAGAGCGAAAACGGTGAAAGACCAGAAATCAAGTTCGATCCTGAAAAAACGGCCTGTCTGGCTTTCAAACGGCCTGCCAGTACCCCTTGCCAGTACCCCTTGCCAGTACCCCTTGCCAAACTGCTTGTCAGGCATTTTTCAGAAAAAACGGCCTGCCAGTACCTCTTGCCAAACGGCCTGCCAGGCGTTTTTCAGAAAAAAACCCCCTGCCAGTACCCCTTGCCAGGCGTTTTTTGGCCAAAAATTACAATTTTGCCCTCAAGCTTTGCTTATAAAAGGAGGGCTTCATTTCTCATTTCAAAACACCTTTACACACCATTCTTCACTTCTCTCTCTAAATATCTCTCTATAGTCGCTCTCTAGTGATCTATAGGAGATTAGTTCTCTCTCTACTTTCTCTCTCTAGATTCTAGAGAGAGAAAAGTACAGAGATTAGGAAATGTAATTATCTCTCTATTGTCGCTCTCTAATGATCAATAGGAGATTAGTATGTAGTTGGTAGTAGAAGCTATCGAGCATTGTAACGCTATGGATATTATGAAGAAATACAAGTGTTATTCTGCCGACATTATTCGGTAATATCTATCCTTTCTTTTATCAGTTTATTATAATATTCTTGTTCGATGTTTATGATTTACTGATGTTAGAAATGCTTGTTGCCATGATGTGTGAGTAATTGCTTGATTGTTTGCCATGATTTAAGATAACGTACATCATGGCAACAAGCATTTCTAACATCAGTAAATCATAAACATCGAACAAGAATATTATAATAAACTGATAAAAGAAAGGATAGATATTACCGATTAATGTCGGCATAATAACACTTGTATTTCTTCATAATATCCATAGCGTTACAATGCTCGATAGCTTCTACTACTAACTACATACTAATCTCCTATTGATCACTAGAGAGCGACAATAGAGAGATAATTACATTTTCTAATCTCTGTACTTTTCTCTCTCTAGAATCTAGAGAGAGAAAGTAGAGAGAAAACTAATGTCCTATAGATCACTAGAGAGCGACTATAGAGAGATATTTAGAGAGAGAAGTGAAGAATGGTGTGTAAAGGTGTTTTGAAATGAGAAATGAAGCCCTCCTTTCATAAGCAAAGCTTGAGGGCAAAATTATAATTTTTGGCCAAAAACGCCTGGCAAGGGGTACTGGCAAGGGGTACTGGCAGGGGGTTTTTTCTGAAAAACGTCTGGCAGGCCGTTTGGCAAGGGGTACTGGCAGGCCATTTTTTCTGAAAAACGCCTGGCAAGCCGTTTGGTAAGGGGTACTGGCAAGAGGTACTAGCAGGCCGTTTGAAAGCCAGGCAGGCCGTTTTTTCAGGATCGAACTTGATTTCTGGTCTTTCATCGTTTTCGCTCTAGAATCTTCGTTTTAGCTCCGTTTTTGACGATTCTTGCGCCCACACGTTCGTAATTGAATATCCTACAATATGAGATTAAGTAATTAAACTTTTTCAAAAATTATAAAATAAGTTATTTAAATTCAAGTTAATCGTCTTGGCCGGTTTTCCTCGTTTCTCATCCGTTTTTAGTGATTCTTGAAACATAGCCTTCGTAATGACTAAATCTACCAAATTAACTGAAAAAGTGACTATTTTGGCGATAAAGTTTGGAACTTTATGGTTTTAAGGCACAATATCGGGGTAAAAACGTGACTTTTTGGCCGATATCACCATTATAAACACAAATAGATGGTATCCCCAAATTTCGTGGAAGTGGATAATTTTATATATGAGTTACGAAACATTGGGTTGATTTGCCATTGCTGGAGGTTTAGTTGCTTGCTCTCCTGTGATAAGTGCAAAGAAATTGTCTACTGTCGCTGCACAGATAGCGGGATGCGGTAACTTTTGTTTGTACTTTAATGGCGTTGTTTTCGTTAAAATTCCATCTAACATTCTTGTTTCCATTTCCTCGGATATAACATCTTGCTCAGCTTATCTGTATTTCAACTCATTATCCAAGAAACATTCATCATCATTTTCTTGCTTTGAATCATGGACCATAGTGTTCAATTGATCAAAAAGCTTGAACAATTGTTGCTTAGAAGCTGTTCTTCCTTTGTTTAGTTGCTTTGCATTTGCATCCGACGTTCTCTTAAAAGAGATGTTCTGCGTGCCCCGCCTTGCTTGCGATAGTCGCGTTTTTGGAACTTCTATTGATAACTTCTTGAGACGTGTAGTTGCTTCATGCACTAACTCATCTGATACTTCAGCATTCACATGTTCATCCTCTTCAACTTACACTTCCTCCAAAATGAGTCTATTTGGTGTAATGTACTGAAGATGTGTCATTTGTCTTTGCGTTCTTAGTGTTTTTATGTTCTTTGAAACGGATGGCTTCATATATTGGTACTATTTTCCGTCTAGTGATTAATATGTACGAGTACAGCACTAGAACTGCTCAGCGTGGTGGGATATGTAACCGATTGATGTTTTCCCTCGGGAAATTCCCTGCAGACCCGGATCACGGACGATTTCTCCGTGGGGTGGCATTATCAATCTTTCGGGCATAAACTGTAAAGTAGTCCGTGTATCGTGTTGTTGCTAAGCGGTGAAGTTCTAGAGTGAGAAGGTATTGTGTGAGAGAGTGTGTTTTCTACCACAATCGACTGAACTCTTGGGTCTATTTATAGGCGTAGATCCTTCGTAATTTTTGATACACGTGTCAGATGCTGGTTGATTCAATTATGTGAAATATTCGTAACCGACTTAGGCTTGGCGCTGACGTAGCATGTGTGTTGCTCACGCGCTTATTTAAGGGCTTAAGTATAGAAGCTGCCTTCGGGGCTTACGCATGACGTTGGGCGGCTGGTACAATCGTAAGACGCTGGACAACTATTTAATAAAAAATTTCATTACTGCTGTCTTTTATGCTTTTCGGGTGTTCCTTCCTTATGAAAATGATGTTTTTATGTGTGTAGCCCATAGGATGCACCATTACCGACTGCTAAGAAAATATCATAATGGTTTGACTTTGATGCCAATAAACCGAGGAGTAATTGATGTTGATGATTTTGTAGAAAGAGAAAACTTAATCCTGTGTGGGTGGATTGACTAAACTGGGCGATAACATTAACAAGATATGTTTCTGACCGCGCGTTATGGCAGTTGCATTTAAATATATGTTGCTTCGTACCTGTTTGCAGTATCGGGCTATATTATTTACAAAATGGTTATGTATGTTTGTGCAACTAACATTAGCCTAATAAGTCCGCAAAATGGCTACGTGTATAGAATAGCTTATGTTATCTAGTCCATAGTAAAGATGACCGACATATTAAGAAAACCCCATTGGATTGTGTTTGTATTTAATCGAGTATAGTCAACTACTTATTCATAAGAAATTTGAAAGTTCGGAATCAAAGGTGTTTGGGGTCTACTCAAAATGAAAGGTACTAACTAAATATAGATTGTGATAGAATAAACAACTCCCATGAATCAGGTGCGCGTTGCGGCGCTCATCACTTTAGTAGTTTGATTACACGAAAAGTTCACTAGACCGTTTTATAGTCATTTTCGTAAGATAAGGGTACTCCGAGGGGTGATCATGTACATTTAATATTATGATAATTATATTTGTATGCTAAGAAATAATCTAGGGACGTAAACTGTAAATTGGTAGTGCTTGGAAGCTCCAGTTTGAATATAATTCGTTGCGTTTGGTTTCAAAATTTATTTCGAGTTCAACGGTGATGGCGGGAAAACCTAACTCAGAACGGAAAAAAAAAGATAAATTCTGTCAAAAATTTTGGTGGATTGCTTTTAATAGTTTTTGTATTGCATAGAAAGTTTACAATTTCTACCATAAATTTTACTTTTATATCTGTAGAAAGTTATCTGTTATATTCTTTGAAGTTACCTTTTATACCCCCCAACTAAGTCACACATGATGAAAACACTCCTCACTTAAAATAGCAGAGGGTTGTCGTCTGTGGAACTAAAAGACCAAATTTTGAGTACCTAATAGTAATAGTATGTATATGTATATAAATATAAATTAGCAACTTGCTAGTAATGATAATAATAAACATATTTAAAAAGGGACAAATGAACAAACAGAGAAATGTGAAGCTACCTACATGCCGCAATCTGCCTTCTTCGTTATGTGAAGCTACCCACTCGGCTCGACCACCGCTTCTGAAGAGCTACCAACTTGATCATCGGCAAAGCCATCATCAAAAAATATTGAATCGCTACTCCGTAATCAATATAATCGTCATTATCCCGAAGTTTAAAAGAACATGAAGCCTCTTTGCCTTTATCTTCTCTTCGAGCTACAAAAATCATCCGAACCAGGTTTCTTTTTCATATTCTTATTCAAAATATACCACTCTCAACAAAAACCTTCACACGAAGAAACTGAGCAAGCACAATATATTCTACCCACGACCAAATTCAATAGGATATAAACCATCACATACAGGAGTTGAACCACACACATTCGACCACAGTTTGATTTCCTTGGTCATTTTATTCTTAATCTCGTCAAAACCAATATTGTTAACCTCCCTGGCTGCTGTCTCAAACTAGTAATTGAACCAACTAAATTTGAACCAAATAAAACATGAGAATTAATGGCATCCGCAGAGAAAAAATATTACTCATTGTCCTGAAACTAATCTCTGTCATGTTTGTGGTTGAAACAATCCCAATACGAAAATCAAAACAAGGTGCATTGTTCACACCACAAACATGAATGTTTGATGGCACAACACCTCCGATAGTCAACTACTTATTCATACGAAATTTGAAAGTTCGGAACCAAAGGTATTTTGTGTCTACTCAAAATGAAAGGTACTAACTAGATATAAATTGTGATAGAATAACCAACTCCCATGAACCATGTGTTTTGTTAGGCCTACCTGTAATAAAAACCATGTTACCAACAAGCGTTGCAACGCGCATCCCTTTGTTAACCAGGTGCGCGTTGCTACACTCATCACTTTTTTAGTTGTTTGATTACACGGAAAATTCACTAGACCGTTTTATAGTCAATTTAGCAAGATAAGGGTACTCTGAGGGTTGAAGAAAGGGGTTAAGAAAAGGTTAAAGAAAGAGGTTGAAGAAAAAGAATAAAGTTAATTCGTATTTTTCTCCTTTATTTTATTTTTTACTTCGAAATTGTGTAAATATGAAGATAAGTTTTTTTGACTAAGAGACAAATATTTGTGAGTCGTATACTTTTGTTTATACTCCCTAGTCCCTACCATATATGATGTTTTTGGTTTATGGAGTAATAGAATTTTTTATTTAATCCCGGTTGTTTAAAAAATGTTTTAATGTTTATACATAGAACTTTAAGTAGATATTGTCATTGTGAACGAAGATTTGTATGTATTACTATATGTTACTCCCTCCGTCCCTATATTATTGTCCATTATTCCATTTTGGGATGTCCCAAATTAATTGTCCATTTCCATAAATAGAAAGGAAAGAAGATATTTCATTGGTGGATCTGGAGAGAGAAGATATTTCATTGGTGGAGAAATGAAGTTAGTGTGATTTCCTAAAACTGTGTGTTTTTTGTCTGGTGACAATAAATATGGGACGGAGGGAGTATGATATTTTATGCAAATAAAAGTTTCTATAAATCAAGAAAAATCAAGTTTTCATATGATAAATATACTTGTGTATAATAATATCGAGTGATGATAATAAATATTTATTCTTGCAAAGCTATACACAATATAATCGATTATTTTACTTGTTTAACATTATAGAACAAAGTTATATAGATACGCTTTACACATAAAACAATTTTGCCCCCTCGAGAAATCAATTCACGTTCAGCCACTGCCACTACAACAAAAGTGTAGATATAGGACACCCAAATTGGTCCTAGAATGTCACTTTATAGGACCTTTTGGCCTGATAGGACCAACAGGAGATGTGTACCAACTAAGACGGTCGTATAAAGTATAGATGCAAAAAAGTGTCCTAAAAGGTAATAAGATTATGAAACCAATTATCAGGTCCTATAACATATTTAACGACCAGACAGAAAAGTCCTTACAAGTACATAGCGAGTGACTTTCTATTTAGATTGAGACATACAAAAGGGTCCCAAAGTAAAAAAAAAAAAGTTTACATTAGTTCCAACAAAGGGGTGCTATTTAAGTTTTATATTTCTTAGGGACTAACAAAAATGGTCCCATTATTATGTTAGTACAAAAATAAGAATCCTATTATAAAAAAAAAATACTATATTAGTACCAATAAAAAAGGTCTCAATGTATCGATATTCTTATTTAGTACCAAGAAAAAAGGTCCCAATATACACAAATGTTACTTTAGTACCACATAATATGGTCAAAATATAATATATTTTAGGTTAGTTCCACTAAAAAAAGTCCTAATATAAATTTATTAAACATTAAAACCACAAAATGAATCCTAATATATAATAAGATGTTAGTTTAGTACCACATACAGAGTCTAAATATAATGTTTTTCAAGGTTGGTACCATTAAAAAAAATCCTAATACAAATGTATTTTTAAACAATATGACGTTCGATCAAGTAATAGTATTAAAACCACAAAATGAGTCCTATCAAGTCATAGTAATTCTGAATAGGTTTTTATATTCGGATCCGGTTCGGATATTCAGGTCCGGTTCGGGTTCTTTTATGATTCACGTATTCGGATCGGTTTGATTATTTGGGCCCGAATCGGATTATTGAATCCATATATTTGGGCCTGATTTTTATTTAATTCAAATTTTAAACATCCAATTAATAATTTATATTAAAAATAAATATAAATTAAAACATACTCATATTTTAATAAATTGTACTCATAAATTGAAAAACGCCAAACACTAAAATTCATATATAATCCAACATATCAATACTAAAATAACCTTCGACAAACAAAATAAAAACAGTGAAAAACAACGAAGAACGTCTTCGATCAACACGTATCTTTATTAATCCAAGGGTACCACCTGCAAATAAAAAATTCATATATTTATAAGCATAAAAGTGCATGTTATAAATAAATTAATATTATCACAATTTTGTAACACCGTACTTTTCACACAAATTTTTTTTAAGACACTCACAGCGGAAGACTTATTAATTTACATATCATATATTAAATACAATAATATATGATTACACAAACTACAGGTGTTACGTTATTACTACAAACCATTCAAATATATTGTTTATTACAAAAACATCAGAGTGACACTGTGTCAAACATCTGCAGCTGCCCGGCAAAACCCACCAAAAGCTGTTAATACACACCTGCAGGGTAAAACACTGTGGGGGAATTAGCATAATGCTAAGTGAATGGCAATATCTAGGTGGACATCACTACAAGCATCAAGCACAGCTTAAAGGCACTGGTCACTAGATCACTTAAAGCTATACACAAGAGGACCGGTAACCCATAGCTGATCAAGCTAGAATATACCGACAGTCCACACTACTGAGTCACTGGTATAGTCATCAAGACGTGACGCACTCGTCATTCATACTATACCACTAATTAGTAACACCTGGACCCAATACTATCACCCTAAATACACAAGGTAAATAACAATGACCTCTTACGTCCGAATTACACCATCAACGTTAGCACTGGGTGCACACATAATCACATACGGTCACTGCACTGGTCATAGACTTATTACACAGTCTAATCATAAACATGACACTTAACACTATATTTCTCACTGTATAATCACATCCATAAAGATAGTCCCACTCACCTGGAAACACAAGTACTCAGTTATCTTATATCACTGAACCTTTACCTTTCCGTTTATCACCTGAGAATATCAATTCTCTAGTTAGTACACTTTTCAAATTACACATTAGAATAAATATCACAGCAATACAGTAAATGGGTCAAAATTGCACTTGACTCAAACATACAAACACTGTCACTCGCATGGATGAGGTATCACTCATGCGAATGACTATGCTCACTCGTACGGGTGAGTATCCTCACTCGCACAATTGACCTATCACTTGTACTAGTGATTATCAAACTCACTCACACGGTTTAATGTCTCACTCGCACGGATGGGCACTTCACTCGTATGAGTGAGTGCCTTAAACGCACGGTTGAGCAAGAACAGCAGCAGACTTGCAATTTGAGCTTTTTACACTCAACTCAAAGGTTTATTTAGTGTTTAAAAACTTTATCATTAGAAAGTATACCTCAAGAAGATTCCAACGATAGTTTATTCGTCAAAAACGGAGTTACGGTTTGAAAGTTACACCCTTATCAATTTTACCAAAAGCTGGCCACTGCTCAACCGTGTGGTTGAGCCCTCAACCAAGTGATTGAGCCCTCAAAATTGTGCTCAACCACGTGATTAAGCTGTCACTCGTGTGTGTGCTGAAGAACACCACCGGCTCGGTATTTTTGAGTTTTTTACACCTAAAACTCGATTTCTGCTTGTTTTGATCAATCCAAAGGCTCAAGAACACTATATAACACATATATAATATACTTCTAACCTCAATTAATCATAACAAACACATTCAAAGCAAGAATCAAACACAAAAAACTTACTTTTTTAAAACCCATTCACAACCCAATTTAATTCACCAAAATCTGATATTTTTACCTTGTTTTGATCCTTGAAAACACTTGAATTGGATGCACGAAATCACTAGCTTTGAATTACACTTCTTGATTTTAGAATTTAGAGAGCAGAGAGTGGTTTAGGGTTTGTAATTTTCTAAAAATAGCAAGTGAATGGTACGAGCAGTACATATATGCAATATGCGTTTCTTCATTGTGAGAAAACCCTACTCCGTATAACACAAGGGTATTTACCAGTTATCTGAAATCCAAAATCTTTAATAACTTATACATTCTAATTCCAATTCACAAAAGGAAATATGTTCTGTGACCCTTGTCACAAAACGCACATTACCTTATACACAATAATTATAAAACACATAATTATTAACATCACTATAATAACACAGAAGGGTAAATAGGTCATTACCACTAGGCCCGTAGCTAGACTGTTACAAATTTACCCCCTTAAGAAGATTTTGTCCTCGAAAACTGGTCACGCTTAAACAGATGGGGGTATCTAGAGGTCATTAACTCCTCAGTCTCCCATGTCAAATTGGTGCCTAAACGATGCTTCCATTCCACAAGCACCATTGAAATCTGCTTCTTGCATAACTTAGTCACTTTTCTGTTGACGATCCTCATTGGTTCTTCCACCAATTTCTTACTTGAATCTACTTTCAGATCTTGGAGCGGAAGAATTTGATTTTCATCGTCCACCTGACACTTACGAAAATAGCAGATGTTGAACGTGTCATGAATACCTACTAACTCTGGAGGAAGATCTAACACTACAGTTTGATCGTTTAGCACTTGGCGGATTCTAAAAGGACCAATGTACCTTGGAGCTAGTTTTCCTCGTTTGCCGAACCGAATTACACCTTTCCACGGTGACACTTTTAAATACACACGTTCACCCACGGTAAACGTCACTGGTCGTCAACGAGGATCTACATACATCTTTTGTCGATCTCTAGCAGCTTTCAGCTTTTCACGTGCAATAGCCACTTTTCTGCAGTCTGCTACACAATTTCTAGACCCGCAAACTATTTCTCACCTACCTCCAACCAACACGATGGAGTTCGACACTTTCTACCATATAACATTTCATAAGGCGGCATGCCAATACTTGAATGATAGGAGTTGTTGTAAGCGAATTCAATCAATGGTAGATGATAATCCCACGATCCATCATACTATACACAAGCCCTTAACATATCCTCTAAAGTCTTAATAGTTCGTTCACTTTGACCGTCAGTCTAAGGATGATAAGCTGTACTAAGGTTGACACGAGTACCCAAATTTTCTTGTAGACTATTCCAGAAACTAGACACAAATTGGGAATCTCTATCAGACACAATAGACAGCGGAATACCATGTCGTGATACTATTTCATTTAGGTGCAACTGAGCTAATTTGGTCAACGAAGCTGTTTCACTAGTAGTTATAAAATGCGCACTTTTGGTTAAACGGTCCACTATTACCCAAATCATGTCATTTCCTTTCTGGGTTCTGGGTAGTTTTGTCATAAAATCCATAGTGATATGTTCCCATTTCCACTCTGGAATTTTTAGTTGACGCAAAGACCCATACGGTTTCTGGTGTTCTGCTTTCACTTGGGAGCAAATATGACACTTTTCCACATATTGCGCGATTTCTGCTTTCATGGATGGCCACCAATATAAGACTTTCATATCATGGTACATATTTGTACTACCGGGATGCACATATAATCTCGATTTATGTGCTTCATTTAAGATTAAATCCCTCAATCCTCCAAGTAACGGCACCCAAACTCATTCACGATAAGTCTTTAATCCTCAAGAATCATTCATCAATTCTTCTTTTCTTTTCACCATTAAATCAGATTTGAAATGTTCATCTTGTAATGCTTCGAGTTGAGTTATATTTAGTCGATCCACTAAATCAGACACAATCTCAATTCGCATAAACTTTACACTGTCAGAGTATTTCTTACGACTTAACGCATCAGCCACGACGTTTTCCTTGCCAGGATGATATCTGATCTCACAGTCGTAATCCTTAATTAGTTCTTGCCACCATCTCTGGGGCATATTTGTAGTGACCCGAACTTTTCCATGTTTATATATATTAATTGAGATTGATGTTTACATGATTAAATGTTTCCAACATGTTAAGCAATCAAACTTGTTAAGACTTGATTAATTGAAATAGGTTTCATATAGACAATTGACCACCCAAGTTGACCGGTGATTCACGAACGTTAAAACTTGTAAAAACTATATGATGACATATATATGGATATATATATATAGTTAACATGATACTATGATAAGAAAACATATCATAAAGTATATTAACAATGAACTACATATGTAAAAACAAGACTACTAACTTAATGATTTTTAAACGAGACATATATGTAACGATTATCGTTGTAAAGACATTTAATGTATATATATCATATTAAGAGATATTCATACATGATAATATCATGATAATATAATAATTTAAAATCTCATTTGATATTATAAACATTGAGTTAACAACATTTAACAAGATCGTTAACCTAAAGGTTTCAAAACAACACTTACATGTAACGACTAACGATGACTTAACGACTCAGTTAAAATGTATATACATGTAGTGTTTTAATATGTATTTATACACTTTTGAAAGACTTCAATACACTTATCAAAATACTTCTACTTAACAAAAATGCTTACAATTACATCCTCGTTCAGTTTCATCAACAATTCTACTCGTATGCACCCGTATTCGTACTCGTACAATACACAGCTTTTAGATGTATGTACTATTGGTATATACACTCCAATGATTAGTTCTTAGCAGCCCATGTGAGTCACCTAACACATGTGGGAACCATCATTTGGCAACTAGCATGAAATATCTCATAAAATTACAAAAATATGAGTAATCATTCATGACTTATTTACATGAAAACAAAATTACATATCCTTTATATCTAATCCATACACCAACGACCAAAAACACCTACAAACACTTTCATTCTTCAATTTTCTTCATCTAATTGATCTCTCTCAAGTTCTATCTTCAAGTTCTAAGTGTTCTTCATAAATTCCAAAAGTTCTAGTTTCATAAAATCAAGAATACTTTCAAGTTTGCTAGCTCACTTCCAATCTTGTAAGGTGATCATCCAACCTCAAGAAATCTTTGTTTCTTACAGTAGGTTATCATTCTAATACAAGGTAATAATCATATTCAAACTTTGGTTCAATTTCTATAACTATAACAATCTTATTTCAAGTGATGATCTTACTTGAACTTGTTTTCGTGTCATGATTCTGCTTCAAGAACTTCGAGCCATCCAAGGATCCATTGAAGCTAGATCCATTTTTCTCTTTTCCAGTAGGTTTATCCAAGGAAATTAAGGTAGTAATGATGTTCATAACATCATTCGATTCATACATATAAAGCTATCTTATTCGAAGGTTTAAACTTGTAATCACTAGAACATAGTTTAGTTAATTCTAAACTTGTTCGCAAACAAAAGTTAATCCTTCTAACTTGACTTTTAAAATCAACTAAACACATGTTATATATCTATATGATATGCCAACTTAATGATTTAAAACCTGGAAACACGAAAAACACCGTAAAACCGGATTTACGCCGTCGTAGTAACACCGCGGGCTGTTTTGGGTTAGTTAATTAAAAACTATGATAAACTTTGATTTAAAAGTTGTTATTCTGAGAAAATGATTTTTATTATGAACATGAAACTATATCCAAAAATTATGGTTAAACTCAAAGTGGAAGTATGTTTTCTAAAATGGTCATCTAGACGTCGTTCTTTCGACTGAAATGACTACCTTTACAAAAACGACTTGTAACTTATTTTTCCGACTAGAAACCTATACTTTTTTTGTTTAGATTCATAAAATAGAGTTCAATATGAAACCATAGCAATTTGATTCACTCAAAACGGATTTAAAATGAAGAAGTTATGGGTAAAACAAGATTGGATAATTTTTCTCATTTTAGCTACGTGAAAATTGGTAACAAATCTATTCCAACCATAACTTAATCAACTTGTATTATATATTATGTAATCTTGAGATACCATAGACACGTATACAATGTTTCGACCTATCATGTCGACACATCTATATATATTTCGGAACAACCATAGACACTCTATATGTGAATGTTGGAGTTAGCTATACAGGGTTGAGGTTGATTCCAAAATATATATAGTTTGAGTTGTGATCAATACTGAGATACGTATACACTGGGTCGTGGATTGATTCAAGATAATATTTATTGATTTATTTCTGTACATCTAACTGTGGACAACTAGTTGTAGGTTACTAACGAGGACAGCTGACTTAATAAACTTAAAACATCAAAATATATTAAAAGTGTTGTAAATATATTTTGAACATACTTTGATATATATGTATATATTGTTATAGGTTCGTGAATCAACCAGTGGCCAAGTCTTACTTCCCGACGAAGTAAAAATCTGTGAAAGTGAGTTATAGTCCCACTTTTAAAATCTAATATTTTTGGGATGAGAATACATGCAGGTTTTATAAATGATTTACAAAATAGACACAAGTACGTGAAACTACATTCTATGGTTGAATTATCGAAATCGAATATGCCCCTTTTTATTAAGTCTGGTAATCTAAGAATTAGGGAACAGACACCCTAATTGACGCGAATCCTAAAGATAGATCTATTGGGCCTAACAAACCCCATCCAAAGTACCAGATGCTTTAGTACTTCGAAATTTATATCATATCCGAAGGGTGTCCCGGAATGATGGGGATATTCTTATATATGCATCTTGTTATTGTCGGTTACCACGTGTTCACCATATGAATGATTTTTATCTCTATGTATGGGATGTGTATTGAAATATGAAATCTTGTGGTCTATTGTTACGATTTGATATATATAGGTTAAACCTATAACTCACCAACATTTTTGTTGACGTTTTAAGCATGTTTATTCTCAGGTGATTATTAAGAGCTTCCGCTGTGTCATACTTAAATAAGGACAAGATTTGGAGTCCATACTTGTATGATATTGTGTAAAAACTGCATTCAAGAAACTTATTTTGTTGTAACATATTTGTATTGTAAACCATTATGTAATGGTCGTGTGTAAACAGGATATTTTAGATTATCATTATTTGATAATCTACGTAAAGCTTTTTAAACCTTTATTGATGAAATAAAGGTTATGGTTTGTTTAAAAATGAATGCAGTCTTTGAAAAACGTCTCATATAGAGGTCAAAACCTCGCAACGAAATCAATTAATATGGAACGTTTTTAATCAATAAGAACGGGACATTTCAGTTGGTATCCGAGCGTTGGTCTTAGAGAACCAGAAAATTTGCATTAGTGTGTCTTATCGAGTTTGTTAGGATGCATTAGTGAGTCTGGACTTCGACCGTGTTTTCTTTAAAAATGATTGCTTAACATTTTTGTTGGAAACTATATATTTTTAACATATGAATATTATGTGATATATTAATCTCTTAACTCGTTTGATATTATGTGATAGATGTCTACCTCTAGAACAAGTCCCATTGACTCACCTAATAATAATGAAGAGTCAAATGTAAATTGGAATGATTTGTGGACTGATTCACAAGTTCCCGAAGAGGAACCGGAAGAAGAGTCGGAACCGGAAGAAGAATCGGAACCGGAAGAAGAATCGGAACCGGATGAAGAAATAGAACCGGTGGGGGAAATAATAAAACGGTTAAGTAAAAGAAAATCCTCAACCAACCGACCAAAGTTAATTATGGTCAATGGTGTTTCCGCCAAGGAAGCAAAATATTGGGAGGATTACCAATTCTCCGATGAATCGGATTCCGACGAGAATTCCGATGATGTTATAGAAATTACCCCAACTGAATTTAAAAAGGCAAAAGAAAATAATAAGGGAAAGGGCATAAAAATAGAGAAATCTAATTCCAACCCCGATGAACTTTATATGTATCGTCAACCCCCGAAGTCCTTAAGTTGTAACAATGACCCGGGAACCTCTAAACCACCAGGTTTTTCTAAACCAATGTGGACAACGACGGCTCGTATTAGGGGAACATCATATATCCCTAGAAACTTGGCAAAACGAACCAAAACCGAAGAAGAAGAAACGAGCGAGTCGGAATAAGATAGTTGTATTCGTGTGGTGTAATATATGGAATATAGTGTTCTTATGCTTTATGATATATGTAAAAATTGCTTGTATTAATAAGTATTTTTTTTTATGAATCTAACTCTTGTCTATTTTACAGTTTAAAAACACAAAATGGATAGACAACCCAATATTTTAAGAGACCTACCCGGAGACATGATTGATGAAATCTTGTCTAGAGTCGGCCAGAATTCTTCGGCACAACTATTTAAGGCGAGATCAGTTTGTAAGACATTCGAAGAACGTTCCAAGAATGTCTTGGTTTATAAGAGACTTTCGTTTGAAAGATGGGGGATATCACATTGGGAAACCCATAAGTTACGATGTGTTTACTTTGACGCATATATTGCGGGGAACCCAAATGCTATTTTACGCAACGGGTTAAGAAATTATTTTGACTCAATATATCCGAATATTGGACTTCGTGATTTAGAAAAAGCGGCTAACATGCAACATAAAGAAGCATGTTATGCTTACGGATTAGTAATGTTCGCTTCTCACCAAAGTGAGAACAAGAACATCGGGCTACAACTATTAAACAAAACGTTTCCACAAGTGACGGAGTCGGTAATTGGGGTAAGAAATGAGGTTTTTAGATTATTACGGGACTGTTGGACATTACGTAACCCTCGTCCCTTTGATGACGTTACAACACGCTGTCTTATCAACGGCCATAACGGTTATGTTGCACAAGACCAAGGATGGGAAGTAGTCCTAGTAAAACCAGAATGCATGACTTGTTTCTGGACGTATGAATTACGTGTCTTTATTGCCTTTGCTGAACGACTTGTGTACTAGCTAGAATTGTCTTCACAACTATCTTGTATCAAAGTTATTGTGTGCTATATTTCATGCTTTATGTAAAATAAGCGGTATTGTAAGTTTGTAAAATATTGTATAAAAGTTTGAACGTGAAATATTATTATAATCAGTTTTTCATATAGAATTGTAGTAGTTGAATTGTATATTAGCTACTAAGTATGAACTTAACGGGTAGGTACTACCCGAATTTAAACTTATAAAACGCTAATATGAAGAAAAAGCTTTTATAAATGAGTTCATATTATGCTACGAAATACTATTAACTACTCTTAATATTCTGTATGATTAACTTGTTCCATTTAACTATTTTGAAGGAAATGGCACCGACTACTCGACACACCGTGAATATGAATGAAGAGGAATTCCGTACTTTTCTAGCTTCAAACATAGCCGCAGTACAGGCTGCGCTACATACCAACAATAACCTTGGATCTAGCAGTACAGGAAATCGTGTAGGATGCACCTACAAAGAATTCACTGCCTGCAAACCTTTGGAATTTGATGGAACCGAAGGACCGATCGGATTGAAACGGTGGACCGAGAAGGTTGAATCGGTGTTTGCCATAAGTAAGTGTACTGAAGAGGACAAAGTGAAGTACGCTACGCATACCTTCACAGGTTCTGCGTTAACATGGTGGAATACCTATCTAGAGCAAGTGGGACAAGATGATGCGTACGCACTACCGTGGTCAGCATTCAAGCACTTGATGAACGAGAAGTACCGTCCCAGAACCGAGGTCAATAAGCTCAAGACAGAACTTAGAGGGTTACGAACCCAAGGATTTGATATTACCACGTACGAAAGACGATTCACAGAATTGTGCCTATTGTGTCCGGGAGCATTCGAAGATGAGGAAGAGAAGATCGACGCGTTTGTGAAAGGATTACCGGAAAGAATCCAAGAAGATATAAGTTCACACGAGCCCGCCTCCATACAACAGGCATGTAGAATGGCTCACAAACTAGTGAACCAGATTGAAGAAAGAATTAAAGAACAGACTGCTAAAGAGGCCAATGTGAAGCAAGTCAAAAGAAAGTGGGAGGAAAACGGTGATAAGAATCACCAATACAACAACAACAGCAATTACAACAATAATCGCAACAATTATCCCAACAATCGCAACATCAATCGCAACTACAACAAACGGCCCAACAACAACAACAACAACAACAACAACAACAACAACAGCAACTACAACAATCATCCCAACAACAATAATAACCGCAAAAACAACAACAATCAGAAGCAACTATGCCAAAGGTGTGAAAAGAATCACTCGGGGTTCTGCACCAAATTTTGCAACAAGTGTAAAAGAAATGGTCATAGCGCGGCGAAGTGTGAGGTCTACGGACCAGGGGTTAATAGAACGAAAGGAACAAATGGTGTCGGAACGAGTAATGGCGGAGCAAGTAGTGTCGGAGCAAGTTATGCCAATGTAGTTTGTTATAAATGTGGAAAACCAGGCCACATTATTAGAAATTGCCCGAACCAGGAGAACACGAATGGACAAGGCCGTGGAAGAGTTTTCAATATTAATGCGGTAGAGGCACAGGAAGACCCGGAGCTTGTTACGGGTACGTTTCTTATTGACAATAAATCTGCTTACGTTTTATTTGATTCGGGTGCGGATAGAAGCTATATGAGTAGAGATTTTTGTGCTAAATTAAGTTGTCCATTGACGCCTTTGGATAGTAAATTTTTACTCGAATTAGCAAATGGTAAATTAATTTCAGCAGATAATATATGTCGGAATCGAGAAATTAAACTGGTTAGCGAAACATTTAAGATTGATTTGATACCAGTAGAGTTAGGGAGTTTTGATGTGATAATCGGTATGGACTGGTTGAAAGAAGTGAAAGCGGAGATCGTTTGTTACAAAAATGCAATTCGCATTATACGAGAAAAAGGAAAACCCTTAATGGTGTACGGAGAAAAGGGCAACACGAAGCTACATCTTATTAGTAATTTGAAGGCACAAAAACTAATAAGAAAAGGTTGCTATGCTGTTCTAGCACACGTCGAGAAAGTACAAACTGAAGAAAAGAGCATCAATGATGTTCCCATTGCAAAAGAATTTCCCGATGTATTTCCGAAAGAATTACCGGGATTACCCCCACATCGATCCGTTGAATTTCAAATAGATCTTGTACCAGGAGCTGCACCAATAGCTCGTGCTCCTTACAGACTCGCACCCAGCGAGATGAAAGAACTGCAAAGCCAATTACAAGAACTTTTAGAGCGTGGTTTCATTCGACCAAGCACATCACCGTGGGGAGCTCCTGTTTTGTTTGTCAAGAAGAAAGATGGTACATTCAGGTTGTGTATCGACTACCGAGAGTTGAACAAACTTACCATCAAGAACCGCTACCCACTACCGAGAATCGACGACTTATTTGATCAACTACAAGGCTCGTCTGTTTATTCAAAGATTGACTTACGTTCCGGGTATCATCAAATGCAGATGAAAGAAGATGATATTCCAAAGACTGCTTTCAGAACACGTTACGGTCATTACGAGTTTATGGTCATGCCGTTTGGTTTAACTAATGCACCAGCTGTGTTCATGGACCTTATGAACCGAGTGTGTGGACCATACCTTGACAAGTTTGTCATTGTTTTCATTGATGACATACTTATTTACTCAAAGAATGACCAAGAACACGGTGAACAATTGAGAAAGGTGTTAGAAGTATTGAGGAAGGAAGAATTGTACGCTAAGTTTTCAAAGTGTGCATTTTGGTTGGAAGAAGTTCAATTCCTCGGTCACATAGTGAACAAAGAAGGTATTAAGGTGGATCCGGCAAAGATAGAAACTGTTGAAAAGTGGGAAACCCCGAAAACTCCGAAACACATACGCCAGTTTTTAGGACTAGCTGGTTACTACAGAAGGTTCATCCAAGACTTTTCCAGAATAGCAAAACCCTTGACTGCATTAACGCATAAAGGGAAGAAATTTGAATGGAATGATGAACAAGAGAAAGCGTTTCAGTTATTGAAGAAAAAGCTAACTACGGCACCTATATTGTCATTGCCTGAAGGGAATGATGATTTTGTGATTTATTGTGATGCATCAAAGCAAGGTCTCGGTTGTGTATTAATGCAACGAACGAAGGTGATTGCTTATGTGTCTAGACAATTGAAGATTCACGAACAAAATTATACGACGCATGATTTGGAATTAGGCGCGGTTGTTTTTGCATTAAAGACTTGGAGGCACTACTTATATGGGGTCAAAAGTATTATATATACCGACCACAAAAGTCTTCAACACATATTTAATCAGAAACAACTGAATATGAGGCAGCGTAGGTGGATTGAATTATTGAATGATTACGATTTTGAGATTCGTTACCACCCAGGGAAGGCAAATGTGGTAGCCGATGCCTTGAGCAGGAAGGATAGAGAACCCATTCGAGTAAAATCTATGAATATAATGATTCATAATAACATTACTACTCAAATAAAGGAGGCGCAACAAGGAGTTTTAAAAGAGGGAAATTTAAAGGATGAAATACCCAAAGGATCGGAGAAGCATCTTAATATTCGGGAAGACGGAACCCGGTATAGGGATGAAAGGATTTGGGTACCAAAATTTGGAGATATGAGAGAAATGGTACTTAGAGAAGCTCATAAAACCAGATACTCAATACATCCTGGAACGGGGAAGATGTACAAGGATCTCAAGAAACATTTTTGGTGGCCGGGTATGAAAGCCGATGTTGCTAAATACGTAGGAGAATGTTTGACGTGTTCTAAGGTCAAAGCTGAGCATCAGAAACCATCAGGTCTACTTCAACAACCCGAAATCCCGGAATGGAAATGGGAAAACATTACCATGGATTTCATCACTAAATTGCCAAGGACTGCAAGTGGTTTTGATACTATTTGGGTAATAGTTGATCGTCTCACCAAATCAGCACACTTCCTACCAATAAGAGAAGATGACAAGATGGAGAAGTTAGCACGACTGTATTTGAAGGAAGTCGTCTCCAGACATGGAATACCAATCTCTATTATCTCTGATAGGGATGGCAGATTTATTTCAAGATTCTGGCAGACATTACAGCAAGCATTAGGAACTCGTCTAGACATGAGTACTGCCTATCATCCACAAACTGATGGGCAGAGCGAAAGGACAATACAAACGCTTGAAGACATGCTACGAGCATGTGTTATTGATTTCGGAAACAGTTGGGATCGACATCTACCGTTAGCAGAATTTTCCTACAACAACAGCTACCATTCAAGCATTGAGATGGCGCCGTTTGAAGCACTTTATGGTAGAAAGTGCAGGTCTCCGATTTGTTGGAGTGAGGTGGGGGATAGACAGATTACGGGTCCGGAGATTATACAAGAAACTACCAAGAAGATCATCCAAATTCAACAACGGTTGAAAACCGCCCAAAGTCGACAAAAGAGCTACGCTGACATTAAAAGAAA
Organism: Rutidosis leptorrhynchoides; assembly: GCF_046630445.1. NCBI lineage: Eukaryota > Viridiplantae > Streptophyta > Magnoliopsida > Asterales > Asteraceae > Rutidosis > Rutidosis leptorrhynchoides. The sequence continues at coordinate 293,114,267 of NC_092333.1, forward strand.
AGATATAGAATTTGAAATTGGAGAGATGGTCATGCTTAAAGTTTCACCTTGGAAAGGCGTTGTTCGATTTGGTAAGCGAGGGAAATTAAATCCAAGGTATATTGGACCATTCAAGATTATTGATCGTGTCGGACCAGTAGCTTACCGACTTGAGTTACCTCAACAACTCGCGGCTGTACATAACACTTTCCACGTCTCGAATTTGAAGAAATGTTTTGCTAAAGAAGATCTCACTATTCCGTTAGATGAAATCCAAATCAACGAAAAACTCCAATTCATCGAAGAACCCGTCGAAATAATGGATCGTGAGGTTAAAAGACTTAAGCAAAACAAGATACCAATTGTTAAGGTTCGATGGAATGCTCGTAGAGGACCCGAGTTCACCTGGGAGCGTGAAGATCAGATGAAGAATAAATACCCGCATCTATTTCCAGAAGATTCGTCAACACCTTCAACAGCTTAAAATTTCGGGACGAAATTTATTTAACGGGTAGGTACTGTAGTGACCCGAACTTTTCCATGTTTATATATATTAATTGAGATTGATGTTTACATGATTAAATGTTTCCAACATGTTAAGCAATCAAACTTGTTAAGACTTGATTAATTGAAATAGGTTTCATATAGACAATTGACCACCCAAGTTGACCGGTGATTCACGAACGTTAAAACTTGTAAAAACTATATGATGACATATATATGGATATATATATATAGTTAACATGATACTATGATAAGAAAACATATCATAAAGTATATTAACAATGAACTACATATGTAAAAACAAGACTACTAACTTAATGATTTTTAAACGAGACATATATGTAACGATTATCGTTGTAAAGACATTTAATGTATATATATCATATTAAGAGATATTCATACATGATAATATCATGATAATATAATAATTTAAAATCTCATTTGATATTATAAACATTGAGTTAACAACATTTAACAAGATCGTTAACCTAAAGGTTTCAAAACAACACTTACATGTAACGACTAACGATGACTTAACGACTCAGTTAAAATGTATATACATGTAGTGTTTTAATATGTATTTATACACTTTTGAAAGACTTCAATACACTTATCAAAATACTTCTACTTAACAAAAATGCTTACAATTACATCCTCGTTCAGTTTCATCAACAATTCTACTCGTATGCACCCGTATTCGTACTCGTACAATACACAGCTTTTAGATGTATGTACTATTGGTATATACACTCCAATGATCAGTTCTTAGCAGCCCATGTGAGTCACCTAACACATGTGGGAACCATCATTTGGCAACTAGCATGAAATATCTCATAAAATTACAAAAATATGAGTAATCATTCATGACTTATTTACATGAAAACAAAATTACATATCCTTTATATCTAATCCATACACCAACGACCAAAAACACCTACAAACACTTTCATTCTCCAATTTTCTTCATCTAATTGATCTCTCTCAAGTTCTATCTTCAAGTTCTAAGTGTTCTTCATAAATTCCAAAAGTTCTAGTTTCATAAAATCAAGAATACTTTCAAGTTTGCTAGCTCACTTCCAATCTTGTAAGGTGATCATCCAACCTCAAGAAATCTTTGTTTCTTACAGTAGGTTATCATTCTAATACAAGGTAATAATCATATTCAAACTTTGGTTCAATTTCTATAACTATAACAATCTTATTTCAAGTGATGATCTTACTTGAACTTGTTTTCGTGTCATGATTCTGCTTCAAGAACTTCGAGCCATCCAAGGATCCATTGAAGCTAGATCCATTTTTCTCTTTTCCAGTAGGTTTATCCAAGGAAATTAAGGTAGTAATGATGTTCATAACATCATTCGATTCATACATATAAAGCTATCTTATTCGAAGGTTTAAACTTGTAATCACTAGAACATAGTTTAGTTAATTCTAAACTTGTTCGCAAACAAAAGTTAATCCTTCTAACTTGACTTTTAAAATCAACTAAACACATGTTCTATATCTATATGATATGCTAACTTAATGATTTAAAACCTGGAAACACGAAAAACACCGTAAAACCGGATTTACGCCGTCGTAGTAACACCGCGGGCTGTTTTGGGTTAGTTAATTAAAAACTATGATAAACTTTGATTTAAAAGTTGTTATTCTGAGAAAATGATTTTTATTATGAACATGAAACTATATCCAAAAATTATGGTTAAACTCAAAGTGGAAGTATGTTTTCTAAAATGGTCATCTAGACGTCGTTCTTTCGACTGAAATGACTACCTTTACAAAAACGACTTGTAACTTATTTTTCCGACTAGAAACCTATACTTTTTTTGTTTAGATTCATAAAATAGAGTTCAATATGAAACCATAGCAATTTGATTCACTCAAAACGGATTTAAAATGAAGAAGTTATGGGTAAAACAAGATTGGATAATTTTTCTCATTTTAGCTACGTGAAAATTGGTAACAAATCTATTCCAACCATAACTTAATCAACTTGTATTATATATTATGTAATCTTGAGATACCATAGACACGTATACAATGTTTCGACCTATCATGTCGACACATCTATATATATTTCGGAACAACCATAGACACTCTATATGTGAATGTTGGAGTTAGCTATACAGGGTTGAGGTTGATTCCAAAATATATATAGTTTGAGTTGTGATCAATACTGAGATACGTATACACTGGGTCGTGGATTGATTCAAGATAATATTTATTGATTTATTTCTGTACATCTAACTGTGGACAACTAGTTGTAGGTTACTAACGAGGACAGCTGACTTAATAAACTTAAAACATCAAAATATATTAAAAGTGTTGTAAATATATTTTGAACATACTTTGATATATATGTATATATTGTTATAGGTTCGTGAATCAACCAGTGGCCAAGTCTTACTTCCCGACGAAGTAAAAATCTGTGAAAGTGAGTTATAGTCCCACTTTTAAAATCTAATATTTTTGGGATGAGAATACATGCAGGTTTTATAAATGATTTACAAAATAGACACAAGTACGTGAAACTACATTCTATGGTTGAATTATCGAAATCGAATATGCCCCTTTTTATTAAGTCTGGTAATCTAAGAATTAGGGAACAGACACCCTAATTGACGCGAATCCTAAAGATAGATCTATTGGGCCTAACAAACCCCATCCAAAGTACCGGATGCTTTAGTACTTCGAAATTTATATCATATCCGAAGGGTGTCCCGGAATGATGGGGATATTCTTATATATGCATCTTGTTATTGTCGGTTACCAGGTGTTCACCATATGAATGATTTTTATCTCTATGTATGGGATGTGTATTGAAATATGAAATCTTGTGGTCTATTGTTACGATTTGATATATATAGGTTAAACCTATAACTCACCAACATTTTTGTTGACGTTTTAAGCATGTTTATTCTCAGGTGATTATTAAGAGCTTCCGCTGTGTCATACTTAAATAAGGACAAGATTTGGAGTCCATACTTGTATGATATTGTGTAAAAACTGCATTCAAGAAACTTATTTTGTTGTAACATATTTGTATTGTAAACCATTATGTAATGGTCGTGTGTAAACAGGATATTTTAGATTATCATTATTTGATAATCTACGTAAAGCTTTTTAAACCTTTATTGATGAAATAAAGGTTATGGTTTGTTTAAAAATGAATGCAGTCTTTGAAAAACGTCTCATATAGAGGTCAAAACCTCGCAACGAAATCAATTAATATGGAACGTTTTTAATCAATAAGAACGGGACATTTCAATATTCATCTCTTTCTGCGAAAAGATATACTGTAAACTTTTATGATCGGTGCATATAACACAATGCATACCATAAAGATAATGCCTCCACAACTTTAATGCAAACACTACTGCAGCCATTTCTAAGTCATGTGATGGATAATTCTTTTCACTTGGTTTTAACTGTCGAGACGCATACGCAAGTACACTATCTCTTTGCATTAATACACCGCCCAAACCGGATAAAGAGGTGCCGCAATACACAACAAAGTCGTCGGATCCCTCATGTAAGGTTAACACTGGTACTTTACACAACAAACTTTTCAAAGTCTGAAACGCAGTTTCTTATTCATTACCCCACTGAAAAGACACATCCTTTCTAGTTAACTTTGTCAAAGAACTTGCAATCTTTGAAAAATCTTTAATAAATCGTCGGTAGTAACCGGCCAATCCTAGAAAACTCTTGATTTCTGTCAAATTCTTTGGTGAATTCCAATTCATCAAAGCTTCAATTTTAGACGGATCCACTTTTATACCTTCTGCACAGATAATATGACCCAAAAATTGAACTTCACATAACCAGAACTCACACTTGGAAAACTTTGCATAAAATTGTTCACGTTTCAAAAGTTCCAACACTTGTCTTAAATGCTCAGCATGCTCAGATTTGGTTTTGGAGTACACTAAGATGTCATCAATGAACACGATAACAAACTTATCCAAAAACGGTTTACACACCCTATTCATAAGATCCATTAAAATTGATAGAGCGTTGGTTAACCCAAACGGCATCACTAAAAACTCATAATGACCATAACGAGTATGAAATGTAGTCTTAAGAATGTCAGATTCAGTAACACAAACCTAGTGATATCCCGAACGTAGATCTATTTTCGAAAAGAGCGAAGCTCCTTGAAGCTGATCAAATAAGTCATCTATTCTAGGAAGCGGATACATATTCTTCAGTGTTCTTTTATTTAGTTCACGATAATCTATACACATTCGGAGCGTACTATCTTTCATTTTCACGAATAACACTGGTGCACCCTACGCCGAAGAACTCGGACGAATGAACCCGCGGTCCAACAGTTCTTGAATTTGAGACATCATTTCACGAATTTCTGAATGAGCTAATCTATACGGAGCTTTAGCAATTGGCGTAGCCCCTGGCACTAACTTAATCTTATATTCAACTTCCCTGATCGGCTGTAAGCCTGGCAATTCATCTGGGAACACTTCTGGATATTCAGACACCACCGGAATATCGGACACTACTTTCTTTTCCTTCTTTACATCGATCACATAAGCTAAGAAAGAATCACATCCCTTGGCCAAAGATTTCTGAGCTTTCATCATCGATAATAATGGACAACGGAACCCACCGTGATCACCACGAGCCACTACCAGTTTCCCACCGGCCACCGAAAAAGAGATAACTTTCCTATCGCACTTAATACTGGCCTTATGGTCACTAAGCCAATTCATGCCTAACACTACATCAAAGATTGATATAGGCATCACTAGGAAAGTCACAGGGAATAGACTACCCTCTATGTCAACAGTAATTCCAGACACAAACTTTGTGACTGGAATAGTTCTACCGTCACCCACTTCGACACTTAAGGGTTCATTTATTACACTAACAGGCACATTTAACTTAGCACAAAATGTAGTTGACACAAGCGAGCGATTTTCTCTACAGTCAAATAGTACAAGAGCCAGCACAGAATTTACTAAGAACATACCGGCGATTACATCGTCAGTAGCAGTGGCAGCGTCTACTAACATGTGAAAGGCTCTAGCTTCAGGTGATGGAGGATTCTTGCGTTTTTGCCCCACAGAGGAAGCAGATGATCCCCAGCTGACACAGCACGTACCCCTGACCCGGACCCCGCCCCAAAATAACTCTTTCTTGCAGCTGGACACTCTACAAATCTGTGACCCTCTTTATGACAGTTCTAACACACATTATTCTTAAATGAACAATCTTGAGGCTCATGTCCCACTATACCACAACGCAAACACCATTTCATTAATGTTGAATACTGCCCACTATGTGAAGACTTACACATTCTACACCATGTCCTCTGGCCACTTGACACTGATCCACCCTGGCTAGATTGCCCTTTTGGCTTAAACCGACTGGACTTCTTTAATTATTGGCTAGACTGACTTGCCGTTGGTTTCACTTGCGACACACTTTCAGTTTTCACACTTCTGGCCGTCTTAATGACACTTTCAGTTACCTCTGCCAACATATGTGCTTGTGACAATGTAGTAGCAAGTCTTGCAATCGTGCGATATTCAGGTCACAAAATTTCTACAAACTGTTGCACTTTGGACTGTTCATCAGGTATCCACTGATGCACAAACCTTAACTTGTCCAAAAACTGCTCAAATGCTTCATCGACTGTCATGTCCTCAGTCATCGTCATTTGCATGAACTCTTGTTTTAATCAGTTAATATCAAATTCAGTACAGTACTGCTCCTGGACCTTTGCAACAAATTGTTCCCAAGTGACCTGATTGAGTTGCTCCTCAGATACCGGAGCAGTAATTGTATCCCACCAAACCATAGCTCGATTCTTTAATAGTCGGCCGGCATAAATTACCTGCAATTCTGGTTCACATTGACATGCTTTCAATGCCCGTTCCACTTCCCTTAACCAATTCATTGTCACAATCGGATCGCGATGACCCGAATACTCAGAGGGCTTGCAGTACATAAACTGCTTGAACGTACACTTTTTCTTCTCCTTCACCACTTGCTGAAACATAGGAGTTTGAAATGGATTCGTTGTCGCGTACTGATATTGAAGAGGGTACTGGTATTGTTAGGAAGATTGATATGGCACTTGAGGTAAAACTTAAGGTTGAGACTACGGTGGTTGGGAAGCACTACCCGACGAACCAGATGTATACTGAGTACCAGTAAACCCTGGAGGTATCGGTGGATCACTAGAATCAGACACCATAGTTGAATGCCTGATTTGGGCCTCTAATTCCTTCACTTTTTCTCGAGATTTCTGTAACTGACCTTCTAACTGTTGAACATACTCATCTGGATCACGTTCTGGACTATGTTCCACTGATGGCGCTCTAAATATTTTGGGTCCGAGAGTCACAAGGGCATCGTTATTTCTGGTCGGGTCAGCCATACCTGTCTGCAAACACATCATCTCACAAAATATTAGTTGATAACCTATTAGCACATATCACTAAGCAAAATCACCTAGGCACATATCTCCACATTCATTTATTCCCCAATCGGATGTTTGACATGACACATTCATAAGTTTGGGAGTAAGTCAGTTACACAGTGCACATACTGCCAAACCTATGCTCTGATACCAACTTGTAACACCGTACTTTTTACACATTTTTTTAAGACACTCACAGCGGAAGACTTATTAATTTACATATCATATATTAAATACAATAATATATGATTACACAAACTACAGGTGTTACGTTATTACTACAAACCATTCAAATATATTGTTTATTACAAAAACATCAGAGTGACACTTTGTCAAACATCTGCAGCTGCCAGGCAAAACACATCAAAAGCTGTTAATACACACCTGCAAGGCAAAACACTGTGGGGGAATTAGCATAACGCTAAGTGAATGGAAATATCTAGGTGGACATCATTACAAGAATCAAGCATAGCTTAAAGGCACTGGTCACTAGATCACTTAAAGCTATACACAAGAGGACCGGCAACCCATAGCTGATCAAGCTAGAATATACCGATAGTCCACATTACGACTCACTGGAATAGTCTTCCAGACGTGACGCACTCGTCATTCATACTATACCACTAATCAGTAACACTTGGACCCAATACTATCACCCTAAATACACAAGGTAATAGCATTGACCTCTTACGTCGGAATTACACCATCGGCGTTAGCACTGGGTGCGCACATAATCACATAAGGTCACTGCACTGGTCATAGACTTATTACACAGTTTAATCATAAACATGGCACTTAACACTATACTTGTCACTGTATAATCACATCCATAAAGATAGTCTCACTCACCTGGAAGCACAAGTACTCAGTTATCTTATATCACTGAGCCTTCACCTTTCCGTTTATCACCTGAGAATATCAATTCTCTAGTTAGTACACTTTTCAAATTACACATTAGAATAAATATCACAGCAATACAGTAAATGGGTCAAAATTGCACTTGACCCAAACATACAAACACTGTCACTCGCACGGATGAGGTATCACTCGTGCGACTGACTATGCTCACTCGTACGGGTGAGTATCCTCAATCGTATGACTGACCTATCACTTGTACTAGTGATTATCAAACTCACTCACACGGTTTAATGTCTCACTCGCACGGATGGGCACTTCACTCATACGAGTGAGTGCCTCAAACGCACGGTTCAGCAAGAACAGCAGCAGACCTGCAATTCGAGCTTTTACACCCAACCCAAAGTTTGATTTAGTGTTTAAAAACCTTATCATTAGAAGGTAGACCTCAAGCTGATTCTAACGATAGTTTATTCGTCAAAAACGGAGTTACGGTTTAAAAGTTACACCCTTATCAATTTTACCAAAAGCTGACCACTGCTCAACCGCGTAGTTGAGCCCTCAAAAGTGTGCTCAACCACGTGGTTTAGCTGTCACTCATGTGGGTGCTGTAGAACACCACCAGCTCACTGTTTTTGAGTTTCTTACACCTAAAACTCGATTTCTACTTGTTTTGATCAATCCAAAGGCTCAAGAACACTAGATAACACATATATAATATATTTCTAACCTCAATTAAGCATAACAAACACATTCAAAGCAAGAATCAAATACAAAAAGCTTACTTTTTCAAAACCCATTCACAACCCAATTTAATTCACCAAAATCTGAGATTTTTAACTTATTTTGATCCTTGAAAACACTTGAATTGGATGCACGAAATCACTAGCTTTGAATTACACTTCTTGATTTTAGAATTTAACATATATGCAATATGCGTTTCTTCATTGTGAGAAAACCCTACTCCGTATAACATACGGGTATTTACCAGTTATCTGAAATCCAAAATCTTTAATAACTTATTCATTCTAAATCCAAATCACAAAAGGAAATATGTTCTGTGACCCTTGTCACAAAACGCACATTATCTCATACACAATAATTATAAAAACACATAATTATTAACATCACTACAATAACACAGAAGGGTAAATAGGTCATTACCACTAGGCCCGAAGTTAGGCTGTTACAAAATTTATGGTAGACCTACTGATATGAACGTAGAAACCCACGTGATAGTTACGCTAGTAGCGGATCAAATGGCCTAACCACATCAAGGTTTAGATAGAAAACACAACAAGGTGTTAGATATAAAAATAAATCGAGTCGGGTCTACCAGAGAAGTGATATTGAAGCAAATTTATTCAGAACTAATAAGTTAAATATGACTAATAGATATACTATTACACTAATAAAAACATTTTAGTAGGTTGTATGTACTAAAAGATAGATTTTTGACCTGTTTGTTTGTTAGCTAAACAGTTAGATGTTACCATTTGACCCATTATAGAGTAAACATTACCCACACGGGCCCTTTTATACATCATAAGTATATGGACCAGTATTTCCACCTTTGATATAGTAGACCGGAAGAATATATTGCAAAATGGAAGAAAGGGGACATACACCCAAATATAACCGGTTGATCTGATTACCACATGGTTCAGCTGATCGCAGGAACTTTTGATGATTGAAAACAATCAGCAGCAATGATGGCATTACTAGGGTTACGCTAGAATGCAAGTGGGACTTGTAGCAGAACTTGTCCGGCACAACGTGATATATTGGGATCCAATGCAAACCATCCTGATAAATCAATAAACAAAACCAAGTTAAACATGATGTGATTGATTTGGCTAGAGTAGAAACCTATAACAGAGTAAGCTCCATTCGAGATTCAACCAAAAAGATAGAGGAGGCAAATGGCCAAGTCAGGTAATGGATAACCATTCCACAGTTTGAATTGGGTTGAACCAACACAACTCTTGTCCAAAAAAATAAAAGAGCTTTTTTAAGTTTCTAAGATTTTTTATTTGAAGTTACAAACTTCACAACAAATAGAATAACTCCACCAAAACTGCCATCATGAAAGTTCACAATTCATCTAAAAGAACATTTAAATAAAAGTGAGTTTTACAACTTGTAATAATACAAAAAGATGAAGATTATTCCATTTGTCTAACACTTACCGTTGAAAAACAAAAACATTGAAAGAGTAGGCATACCAACAGTGTCAAAACTTGTTGAGATAGGAATTATTCCCACATGAGAAACGGCACCATATGATGGCCGAAAACCAAGAACACCACTATGTCAAGCATGTTGCCTCACGGCCCTCACCCCACCAACAGTATCACACCTAATCCACATTGATATCATCATAAGTGCATGGTCCAAAAGTAAAAGAAAAATATAAAACATATGATTAAATGCTAAAGCGATGGATTTTAAGATTCTAAAATCTACATAGGAGAAACATACTCAAAGAGAAATCTTCTTCTTCCGTATCACCGCCATCGGCAATCACCACTACTATTCCTCCATTTCCGTTATCACCGCTTCCGTCAATACTGTCAGTCACCGTACTATCACGCCGTTTCAAGTTCACCGCCAACGTCAAACTTCTCGACTTCAAAACTATTGCAAACAATCTAATGTTACATACCAAAATATGCAACAAAAAAAATTGAAATCGTTATATGAAATCAACTAAATTCAATATTGAATACTTCACTATTTCTGACTCCATTACTTAATATTATGAGGAGTATTAATCAGATGCTACATATAGTGCCAGATTCCAGATAACAACCTGTGATCATACATAAAGAACTGTTGATATTTGGAAGAGGGTTTTTTGTATTAGTGTATAGATTTGGTCAAGCATTTAACCAAACATGTTTAATACAAAAAAATATTTATCATTCATCAACTAAACTTTAGTAAATCATGAAAAACACTTGCATCATTTATAAGTTCAATCAAGCTTTAAAGCAAACACTTGTAGTCCAAAACGATATTTATCGGTAAAAAAATATGTATTCATCAATCAAACCTTACTAGATCGTGAAACCTTTTAATCAATTGATTCACTAAACGGTATTCATAAAAATAACATTCTAATAAAACAATTGAATCTGATAAACTAATTATCATCGATGAACATTGTGGTATTGAAAAAATCCGTACGATAAATAATGAAGGTACCTGATATCATAAATTCAATGCGATATCATACCATAACGAGCGGCGTGTGGTGATGGCCGAAGGAGCTGACGATGGTGGCATCCAGAAAAATGTAGCGAGGGAATGGAGATGGAAGGGTAATGAATGGTTTTGGAACAAGTATTTATGCGTAAGTTTGGAATTGTTGGAGGGATTAAATTTCAAACGAATGAAAAATCTAAAGATCTAAATAAGATGAAGAGCGGATTAGGTGGGACGTATTTTCACGTTCAAAATTTTTTATTCTCAATTTTCAGAATATATCTGCCGCTAAAATTTTTTGTGTGTGTGTGTGCGCGCGGTGAATTTTTCTTCCCTTAGACATATGCCATAATTTTTGGAAATCTTCTATTACATATTATAAATCGTGAAGGATTATCCTAAATGTCACTCCATAATTATTTCTTAATTAAGATTGCTGAGGTGTAATATTGTTAATTAATCCTAATTAACACTAATTAATCAAACACAAAATCCACGTGGCTCCTGAAGGCTAAACCACGTAGAAGACTTCCAACACCGTTTTCTTATTTAGGGTTCCACAAAAACCACGATCCAACAAAAATACCAACAAATTCAACCTATACTCGGTAACATTTGTGGAGATCTGTTAGAGATTTAAAGCGATGATGTGATGATGTATGATTGCTGAATCGTAGATGTCATAATACCTCGAGTCAAAGAGATTTGAATCGTAGATATCATATTCGAGGCTTCACTATAAATCATCGAAGGGTCAATCAATAAACATGATTCCGGATATTGGTTATCCCCAAATTGAAATTTATGGTTCTTAACCAAATCAAAGAAGACGATTCTGGGTAATATCACACTCAATTGCTTTCACCATTTAAAATATTGGATATGCTTTGAAGTTGTATTTACGATTTCAAAAAAAATCTCCTAAATCCTGTAAAATGAGTTCATCTCAAACACGCCCATCTTAATTCGAATACGATTTCATTAATTAATGGTTTTTTTTGTTCACACAGGTATTGTATTTTACAAATTGAATTCATCTTAAACGATATATTTTTTTTTATTATGACTGTTAACACCTATTTCCTTATGAGGTAAGGCTTAGTGTGTCAACAAGATGCTACGAGTAATCTAGCTTTAGGAGGGCGGAGTGTTGCCGATTGATTTTTACCCTTGGGAAATAATCCTTGCAGACCCGGTTCACAAGTGTAGAAACTTGTTGGGTGGCTTAATCAATCTGTCGTCCGTAGAGCGTAAAAGTGCTAGCCGAATGACTTCTAGTGAGAGAAAGTAGGGAGAGAGAGAAGTGAAGTATCAGCTCTCAAAGTTGTCAGAATGTTTGAACCGTGTAAAATGATGACCCAAGGGGTCTATTTATAGTGTTAGATCCACCAGATTGCTCGGGGACACGTGTCAGATGATGATACGTTCTGTTACTTGTGATCCGAGATTTACGCTGAAGGTGGCGTTCTCCGGCCAGGACTTACGCGCTAGGCGGCCTTCAGGGATTACGCATGACGGAGCAGCCTGTACAGCGGAGAACGCTGGACGGATAACTCCACAAGACTGTTGTTTCCAGCCTTCCTGACGCTACTTTTATGCAACCATTATGCCTTTTATGCGTGTATACGATAGGATACACCATTAAGTCCCCCCAGTTTAATGACTTAAGCATTTGAAAAATGTTTAAGTTATTAAACTTTTGATAACGCATGCCAAACTTGAAATGTCCCGTTCTTATTGATTAAAAACGTTCCATATTAATTGATTTCGTTGCGAGGTTTTGACCTCTATATGAGACGTTTTTCAAAGACTGCATTCATTTTTAAAACAAACCATAACCTTTATTTCATAAATAAAGGTTTAAAAAGCTTTACGTAGATTATCAAATAATGATAATCTAAAATATCCTGTTTACACACGACCATTACATAATGGTTTACAATACAAATATGTTACATCGAAATCAGTTTCTTGAATGCAGTTTTTACACAATATCATACAAACATGGACTCTAAATCTTGTCCTTATTTTAGTATGCAACAACGGAAGCTCTTAGTATTCACATGAGAATAAACATGCTTTAAACGTCAACAAAAATGTTGGTGAGTTATAGGTTTAACCTATATATATCAAATCGTAATAATAGACCACAAGATTTCATATTTCAATACACATCCCATACATAGAGATAAAAATCATTCATATGGTGAACACCTGGTAACCGACATTAACAAGATGCATATATATAAGAATATCCCCATCATTCTGGGACACCCTTCGGATATGATATAAATTTCGAAGTACTAAAGCATCCGGTACTTTGGATGGGGTTTGTTAGGCCCAATAGATCTATCTTTAGGATTAGCGTCAATTAGGGTGTCTGTTCCCTAATTCTTAGATTACCAGACTTAATAAAAAGGGGCATATTCGATTTCGATAATTCAACCATAGAATGTAGTTTCACGTACTTGTGTCTATTTTGTAAATCATTTATAAAACCTGCATGTATTCTCATCCCAAAAATATTAGATTTTAAAAGTGGGACTATAACTCACTTTCACAGATTTTTACTTCGTCGGGAAGTAACACTTGGCCACTGGTTGATTCACGAACCTATAACAATATATACATATATATCAAAGTATGTTCAAAATATATTTACAACACTTTTAATATATTTTGATGTTTTAAGTTTATTAAGTCAGCTGTCCTCGTTAGTAACCTACAACTAGTTGTCCACAGTTAGATGTACAGAAATAAATCGATAAATATTATCTTGAATCAATCCACGACCCAGTGTATACGTATATCAGTATTGATCATAAATCAAACTATATATATTTTGGAATCAACCTCAACCCTGTATAGCTAACTCCAACATTCACATATAGAGTGTCTATGGTTGTTCCGAAATATATATAGATGTGTCGACATGATAGGTCGAAACATTGTATACGTGTCTATGGTATTTCAAGATTACATAATATACAATACAAGTTGATTAAGTTATGGTTGGAATAGATTTGTTACCAATTTTCACGTAGCTAAAATGAGAAAAATTATCCAATCTTGTTTTACCCATAACTTCTTCATTTTAAATCCGTTTTGAGTGAATCAAATTGCTATGGTTTAATATTGAACTCAATTTTCTGAATCTAAACAGAAAAAGTATAGGTTTATAGTCGGAAAAATAAGTTACAAGTCATTTTTGTAAAGGTAGTCATTTTAGTCGAAAGAACGACGTCTAGATGACCATTTTAGAAAACATACTTCCACTTTGAGTTTAACCATAATTTTTGGATATAGTTTCATGTTCATAATAAAAATCATTTTCCCAGAATAACAACTTTTAAATCAAAGTTTATCATAGTTTTTAATTAACTAACCCAAAACAGCCCGCGGTGTTACTACGACGGCGTAAATCAGGTTTTACGGTGTTTTTCGTGTTTCCAGGTTTTAAATCATTAAGTTAGCATATCATATAGATATAGAACATGTGTTTAGTTGATTTTAAAAGTCAAGTTAGAAGAATTAACTTTTATTTGCGAATAAGTTTAGAATTAACTAAACTATGTTCTAGTGATTACAAGTTTAAACCTTCGAATAAGATAGCTTTATATGTATGAATTGAATGATGTTATGAACATCATTACTACCTCAAGTTCCTTGGATAAACCTACTGGAAATGAGAAAAATAGATCTAGCTTCAAAGGATCCTTGGATGGCTTGAAAGTTTTTGAAGCAGAATCATGACACGAAAACAATTTCAAGTAAGATTTCCACTCGAAATAAGATTGTTATAGTTATAGAAATTGAATTAAAGTTTGAATATGATTATTACCTTGTATTAGAAATATAACCTACTGTAAGTAACAAAGGTTTCTTGATCTTGGATGATTACTTGGAATGGATTTAGAAAACTTGGAAGTAAACTTGCAATCTTGGAAGTATTCTTGATTTTATGAAACTAGAACTTTTGGAATTTATGAAGAACACTTAGAACTTGAAGATAGAACTTGAGAGAGATCAATTAGATTAAGAAAATTGAAGAATGAAAGTGTTTGTAGGTGTTTTTGGTCGTTGGTGTATGGATTAGATATAAAGGATATGTAATTTTGTTTTCATGTAAATAAGTCATGAATGATTACTCATATTTTTGTAATTTTATGAGATATTTCATGCTAGTTGCCAAATGATGGTTCCCACATGTGTTAGGTGACTCACATGGGCTGCTAAGAGCTAATCATTGGAGTGTATATACCAATAGTACATACATCTAAAAGCTGTGTATTGTACGAGTACGAATACGGGTGCATACGAATAGAATTGTTGATGAAACTGAACGAGGATGTAATTGTAAGCATTTTTGTTAAGTAGAAGTATTTTGATAAGTGTCTTGAAGTTTTTCAAAAGTGTATGAATACATATTAAAACACTACATGTATATACATTTTAATTGAGTCGCTAAGTCATCGTTAGTCGTTACATGTAAATGTTGTTTTGAAACCTTTAGGTTAACGATCTTGTTGAATTTTGTTAATCCATTGTTTATTATAACAAATGAGATGTTAAATTGTTATATTATCATGATATTATGATATATAATATATCTTAGTATGATATATATACAGTTAAATGTCGTTACAACGATAATCGTTACATATATGTCTCGTTTCGAAATCATTAAGTTAGTAGTCTTATTTTTACATATGTATTTCATTGTTAATACACTTAATAATATATTTACTTATCATTTAACATAATTAACCAAGTGTATCAATATCTTAATATGATTCATATGTACCTAGTAAGACGTTGTTATAACGATAATCATTATATATATAGTTTTCGAGTTTCTTAAATTAATAGTCTCATTTTTATGTATATAACTCATTGTTAAAATACCTAATGAGATACATACTTATAATAAAATCATGTTAACTATATATATAACCATATATATGTCATTGTATAGTTTTTACAATTTTTAACGTTCGTGAATCACCGGTCAACTTGGGTGGTCAATTGTCTATATGAAACCTATTTCAATTAATC
Organism: Rutidosis leptorrhynchoides; assembly: GCF_046630445.1. NCBI lineage: Eukaryota > Viridiplantae > Streptophyta > Magnoliopsida > Asterales > Asteraceae > Rutidosis > Rutidosis leptorrhynchoides. The sequence goes on from NC_092333.1 coordinate 293,130,312, forward strand.
AAGTCTTAACAAGTTTGATTGCTTAACATGTTGGAAATACTTAATCATGTAAATAACAATTTCATTTAATATATATATAAACATGGAAAAGTTCGGGTCACTACAGTACCTACCCGTTAAATAAATTTCGTCCCGAAATTTTAAGCAGTTGGAGGTGTTGACGTATCTTCTGGAAATAAATGCGGGTATTTCTTCTTCATCTGATCTTCACGCTCCCAGGTGAACTCGGGTCCTCTACGAGCATTCCATCGAACCTTAACAATCGGTATCTTGTTTTGTTTAAGTCTCTTAACCTCACGATCCATTATTTCGACGGGTTCTTCAATGAATTGAAGTTTTTCATTGATTTGGATTTCGTCCAATGGAATAGTGAGATCTTCTTTAGCAAAACATTTCTTCAAATTTGAGACGTGGAAAGTGTTATGTACAGCCGTGAGTTGTTGAGTTAGCTCCAGTTGGTAAGCTACTGGTCCGACACGATCTATAATCTTGAATGGTCCAATGTACCTTGGATTTAGTTTCCCCCGTTTACCAAATCGAACAACGCCTTTACAAGGTGAAACCTTAAGCATGACCATTTCTCCAATTTCAAACTCTATATCTTTTCTTTTACTGTCCGCGTAGCTCTTTTGTTAACTCTGTGTGGTTTTCAATCTTTGTTGAATTTGGATGATTTTCTCGGTAGTTTCTTGTATTATCTCCGGACCTGTAATCTGTCTATCCCCCACTTCACTCCAACAAATCAGAGACCTGCACTTTCTACCAGAAAGTGCTTCAAACGGCGCCATCTCAATGCTTGAATGGTAGCTGTTGTTGTAGGAAAATTCTGCTAACGGTAGATGTCGATCCCAACTGTTTCCAAAATCAATAACACATGCTCGTAGCATGTATTCAAGCGTTTGTATCGTCCTTTCGCTCTGCCTATCAGTTTGTGGATGATAGGCAGTACTCATGTCTAGACGAGTTCCCAATGCTTGCTGTAATGTCTGCCAGAATCTTGAAATAAATCTGCCATCCCTATCAGAGATAATAGAGATTGGTAAAACATGTCTGGAGACGACTTCCTTCAAATACAGTCGTGCTAACTTCTCCATCTTGTCATCTTTTCTTATTGGCAGGAAGTGTGCTGATTTGGTGAGATGATCAACTATTACCCAAATAGTATCAAAACCACTTGTAGTCCTTGGCAATTTAGTGATGAAATCCATGGTAATATTTTCCCATTTCCATTCCGGGATTTCGGGTTGTTGAAGTAGACCTGATGGTTTCTGATGCTCAGCTTTGACCTTAGAACACATCAAACATTCTCCTACGTATTTAGCAACATCGGCTTTCATACCCGGCCACCAAAAATGTTTCTTGAGATCCTTGTACATCTTCCCCGTTCCAGGATGTATTGAGTATCTGGTTTTATGAGCTTCTCTAAGTACCATTTCTCTCATATCTCCAAATTTTGGTACCCAAATTCTTTCAGCCCTATACCGGGTTCCGTCTTCTCGAATATTAAGATGCTTCTTCGATCCTTTGGGTATTTCATCCTTTAAATTTCCCTCTTTTAAAACTCCTTGTTGCGCCTCCTTTATTTGAGTAGTAAGGTTAGTGTGAATCATTATATTCATAGATTTTACTCGAATGGGTTCTCTGTCCTTTCTGCTCAAGGCGTCGGCTACCACATTTTCCTTCCCCGGGTGGTAACGAATCTCAAAGTCGTAATCATTCAACAATTCAATCCACCTACGCTGCCTCATATTCAGTTGTTTCTGATTAAATATGTGTTGAAGACTTTTGTGATCGGTATATATAATACTTTTGACCCCATATAAGTAATGCCTCCAAGTCTTTAATGCAAAAACAACAGCACCCAATTCTAAATCGTGAGTCGTATAATTTTGCTCGTGAATCTTCAATTGTCTAGACGCATAAGCAATCACCTTCGTTCGTTGCATTAATACACAACCGAGACCTTGCTTTGATGCGTCACAATAAATCACAAAATCATCATTCCCTTCAGGCAATGACAATATAGGTGCCGTAGTTAGCTTTTTCTTCAATAACTGAAACACCTTCTCTTGTTCATCCTTCCATTCAAATTTCTTCCCTTTATGCGTTAATGCAGTCAAGGGTTTTGCTATTTTGGAGAAATCTTGGATGAATCTTCTGTAGTAACCAGCCAATCCTAAAAATTGACGTATATGCTTCGGAGTTTTTGGGATTTCCCACTTTTCAACGGTTTCGATCTTTGCCGGGTCCACCAGGATACCTTCTTTGTTCACTATGTGACCGAGGAATTGAACTTCTTCCAATCAAAATGCACACTTTGAAAACTTAGCGTACAGTTTTTCTTTCCTCAATACTTCTAGCACTTTTCTCAAATGTTCTTCGTGCTCTTGATCATTCTTTGAGTAAATAATTATGTCATCGATGAAAACAATGACAAACTTGTCAAGATATGGCCCACACACTCGGTTCATAAGATCCATGAACACAGCTGGTGCATTAGTCAATCCAAACGGCATAACCATAAACTCGTAATGACCATAACGCGTCCTAAAAGCAGTTTTTGGAATATCATCCTCCTTTACTCGCATTTGATGATATCCAGAACGTAAATCGATCTTCGAATAAACTGACGAGCCTTGTAGTTGATCAAATAAGTCGTCAATTCTCGGCAGTGGATAACGGTTTTTGATGGTAAGTTTGTTCAACTCTCTGTAGTCAATACACAACCTAAATGTACCATCCTTCTTCTTGACAAACAAAACAGGAGCTCCCCATGATGATGTGCTTGGTTGAATGAAACCACGTTCTAATAGTTCTTGCAGTTGGCTTTGCAGTTCTTTCATCTCACTGGGTGCGAGTCTATAAGGAGCACGAGCTATTGGTGCAACTCCTGGTACAAGATCTATTTGAAATTCAACAGATCAATGTGGAGGTAGTCCCGGTAATTCTTTCGGAAATACATCGGAAAATTCTTTTGCGATGGGAACATCATTGATGCTCTTTTCTCCAGTTTGTACTTTCTCGACGTGTGCTAGAACAGCATAGCAACCTTTTCTTATTAGTTTTTGTGCCTTCAAATTACTAATAAGATGTAGCTTCATGTTGCCCTTTTCTCCGTACACCATTAAGGGTTCTCCTTCTTCTCGTACAATGCGAATTGCATTTTTATAACATACGATCTCTGCTTTCACCTTCTTCAGCCAGTCCATGCCAACTATTATATCAAAACTCCCTAACTCTACTGGTATTAAATCAATCTTAAATATTTCGCTACCCAGTTTAATTTCTCGATTCCGGCATATATTATCTGCTGAAATTAATTTACCGTTTGCTAATTCGAGTAAAAATTTACTATCCAACGGCGTCAATGGACAACTTAATTTAGCACAAAAATCTCTACTCATATAGCTTCTATCCGCACCCGAATCAAATAAAACGTAAGCAGATTTATTGTCAATAAAAAACGTACCCGTAACAAGTTCCGGGTCTTCCTGTGCCTCTGCCGCATTAATATTGAAATCTCTTCCGCGGCCTTGTCCATTCGTGTTCTCCTGGTTCGGGAAATTTCTAATAATGTGGCCCGGTTTTCCACATTTATAACAAACTACATTGGCATAACTTGCTCTGACACTACTTGCTCCGCCATTACTCGTTCCGACACCATTTGTTCCTTTCGTTCTGTTAACCCCTGGTCCGTAGACCTCACACTTCACCGCGCTATGACCATTTCTTTTACACTTGTTGCAAAATTTGGTGCAGAACCCTGAGTGATACTTTTCACACCTTTGGCATAGCTGCTTCTGATTGTTGTTGTTGTTGCGGTTGTTATTGTTGTTGGGATGATTGTTGTAGTTGCTGTTGTTGTTGTTGTTGTTGTTGTTAGGCCATTTGTTGTAGTTACGATTGATGTTGCGATTGTTGGGATAATTGTTGCGATTATTATTGTAATTGCTGTTGTTGTTATATTGGTGATTCTTATCACCGTTTTCCTCCCACTTTCTTTTGACTTGCTTCACATTGGCCTCTTCAGCCGTCTGTTCTTTAATTCTTTCCTCTATCTGGTTCACTAGTTTGTGAGCCATTCTACATGCCTGTTGTATGGAGGTGGGCTCATGTGAACTTATATCTTCTTGGATTCTTTCCGGTAAACCTTTCACAAACGCGTCGATCTTCTCTTCCTCATCTTCGAACGCTCCCGGACACAATAGGCACAATTCTGTGAATCGTCTTTCGTACGTGGTAATATCAAATCCTTGGGTTCGTAACCCTCTAAGTTCTGTCTTGAGCTTATTGACCTCGGTTCTGGGACGGTACTTCTCGTTCATCAAGTGCTTGAATGCTGACCACCGTAGTGCGTACGCATCATCTTGTCCCACTTGCTCTAGATAGGTATTCCACCATGTTAACACAGAACATGTGAAGGTATGCGTAGCGTACTTCACTTTGTCCTCTTCAGTACACTTACTTATGGCAAACATCGATTCGACCTTCTCGGTCCACCATTTCAATCCGATCGGTCCTTCGGTTCCATCAAATTCGAAAGGTTTGCAGGCAGTGAATTCTTTCTAGGTGCATCCTACACGATTTCCTGTACTGCTAGATCCAAGGTTATTGTTGGTATATAGCACAGCCTGTACTGCGGCTATGTTTGAAGCTAGAAAAGTACGGAATTCCTCTTCATTCATATTCACGGTGTGTCGAGTATTCGGTGCCATTTCCTTCAAAATAGTCAAATGGAACAAGTTAATCATACAGAATATTAAGAGTAGTTAATAGTATTTTGTAGCATAATATGAACTCATTTATAAAAGCTTTTTCTTCATATTTGCGTTTTATAAGTTTAAATTCGGGTAGTACCTACCCGTTAAGTTCATACTTAGTAGCTAATATACAATTCAACTACTACAATTCTATATGAAAAACTGATTATAATAATATTTCGCGTTCAAACTTTTATAAAATATTTTACAAACTTACAATACCGCTTATTTTACATAAAGCATGAAATATAGCACACAATAACTTTGGTACAAGATAATTGTGAAGATAATTCTAGCTAGTACACAAGTCATTCAGCAAAGGCAATAAAGACATGTAATTCATACATCCAGAAACAAGTCATGCATTCTGGTTTTACTAGGACTACTTCCCATCCTTGGTCTTGTGGAAAATAACCGTTATGGCCGTTGATAAGACAGCGTGTTGTAACATCGTCAAAGGAACGAGGGTTACGTAATGACCAACAGTCTCGTAATAACCTAAAAACCTCATTTCTTACCCCAATTACCGACTCCGTCACTTGTGGGAACGTTTTGTTTAATAGTTGTAGCCCGATGTTCTTTTTCTCACTTTGGTGAGAAGCGAACATTACTAACCCGTAAGCATAGCATTCTTCTTTATGTTGCATGTTAGCCGCTTTTTCTAAATCATGAAGTCCTATATTCGGATACATTGAGTCAAAATAATTTCTTAACCCATTGCGTAAAATAGCATTTGGGTTCCCCGCAATATATGCGTCAAAGTAAACACATCGTAACTTATGGGTTTCCCAATATGATGTAGCGACCCCGACAAATTGTCAAGTGACGGCGTCGGCTACGTGGGTCCCATTACCTGATTATAAGTCTTTTAGATAACTTTTGACCAAAATATGTCGCCTTCATTTCAAAATAAAGATTGTTTCAAAGTTTACAAGAATTGTTCAACCAATAGTTAAGTTACAACGTTATAATACGAATGAAATCTAGGCGACACGGTTTAAAGTAAAGTCAAAAGACGCTCCATGAAATGCACGTATACTCGACATCCAATGCAAGTATCAAATAATGAGCGGAAGCATGTTTCACATATCGTGTAAGACCTGAGAAAAACATAGAAATCTGTCAACAAAAAAACGTTGGTGAAATCATAGGTTTAAGTAAGTAAGTGAGTAAAAGTAAGTAAGTCGAACCACAAGGTTTGCAAAGTTGAAATAATAGTAATACATTCTAAAAGTTAATATTCACGAGCACCCAATTATCAAAGCTTAACATTCCATCCATTGTATACCCCATCCATAGTGCTAGAACAAACACTGATTCTCGAAAATATATTTCATCCGTAGACGGTAGCGAACCGTCAGAGATGAGGGTTGTCAACCCATATGGCCATATAACATAAGTTCTCGCTTACACCCGTCAAGTGTAACTAATGATAATTGAATTGAGGATTTTTGTTCTAAACTCGTATGTAGAATGTTTGTTTTCCCGTTCTTGTGTTCACTTAGTTCAAAAGAATCGTTTATGTTTTCTCATCCCAAATATAAGTTCAAAAAGAGTAAAAGTGGGACTATGATCTCACCTTGAGTGCGAGAGTTATAAAAGTACTTCAACAAGTAAACGCGTGCAAAGACAAGGCTAGTCTTGACCTAAACATATAGGTTATATCAATAACGGTAAACACAAACGGTCAAAGATGTTCAATTAGTCCTATGGCTCGTTACGACTCGATTATATTAACATGTGAATCAACTAGTCAAGTTTCATGCAAGATACAAGTAAATAATCATGTTAGAAAGGTTGCATAAGTATTTGGTTAAGTTTGACAAAAAGTCAAACTTGGTCGGGTCAAAGTCAACGTAAAAGTCAACGGGGTCGGGTTGGGTATCCGACAATTTTTCTAAGTTATATAATCATATATGAGCATGTTAGCCAAGTTTCATGTTAATCGGAGGTCCGTAGCATAGTAAACATTTTACGTCAAAAGATCAAAGCAAACAGCCCATTTTAGTGTATCAGGACGGTGTCCCAAAAATCAGGACGGTGTCCTGATATGAAGAGTGGGACGGCGTCCCAAATATCAAGACGGCGTCCCAATATGAAGAGTGGGACGGCGTCCCAAATATCAGGACGGCGTCCCAATTGCCTTCCAGGCCCTGTTTGCTGAATTTCTCAAGTGCACGACCCAAACTTCAAACAATCACAATTTATGATCCGCAAACAATTAGAACATGTATTTTATATCATCGGAAAGCTATTTCGACAAGGAATACAACTAACCACATATCAAAAATCAAAATCATCATTTAAGACAACAAAAACCTCGTCAAAAGTTCGTTAAACGTTCCAAATCAAGGTTTCAAGTTCATCAATTACAATTTAAGTTTCGGGAATCCAATTTATACATATGATATGCCGTTTTAAAGGTAATGAAACATGTAATACAACTAAATACTTACTAACAACATTTCATGGCATTCAAATCATCAAAAGTTCATTTAAAGTCTATCAAACTCTAACGAAAATTCACAAAAATCAATAGTCATGAGTTTGATGTTTCCTTAATCAACCTATACATCAAAACGAAGCTAAAGATACTAGTAACACTTTTAAAACATGCACTTTAACAATCTAACAACATTTGATCATCTAAAATCAAGGATTTAGCAAGAAATTTTCATATTGAACTAGTTACACCAAAAACAACGAATCGGGCATACAAATTACATACACGACATCACAATGAGCCATAGACACTAATTAACAACTTTATAAGTCAAGAACACGAATTTAAAGAAATCTAGTGTTTTAGAAATGTTACCCAAAATCGAAGTAGTTAGCATCAAATCGAAGAGGATGATGAGAGGATCAAGAATATGTAGTTTGTTTTGATGTTTACTTCCTTGGTGAGATTTGGATGATGATTTTATGTTTGAGAAATGAGAGAGTTTGAAAGTATCAAAAATGGAAAAGGGAGGATGAATGAAAGGGATGAAGGAGGTTGACTCTTTGACCTAGTCAAAAGTTTGATACTTTGGCAAGTTTGGTCCCTCAACTTTGAATCGGGTGCGGAAAATAACCGAACAAATTATTTTAAGTTACACGGGAGTACGGGAGATATTAAAATCCGATAACGAAAATATTTAAAATGTTACATAACAAAGGATACGAATTTAGATACGAAGGGTATTATTTAAAAAGAAAAAGACGGGCGTTAAAATAATTTAACGGAAAAATGCGGGATGTTACATTATCCACACCTCAAAAGAAATTTCGTCCCGAAATTTAGTTGAAAGTAGTAGTCGATATCTCCTACTCGAGACTTTACGTTGTCAATGCTATGAATAAGTGAAAGTACGTCCTTGAGTGTTCTCATGAATTTGGATAGTCAGGGTTTTACGTTGTATTAAGGTTTGGTTTTACGATCCCCAGTTTCAACTGGTTTTCCCCTATGAAGAGAAGTTTGTCATCAATAGTTGATGTATCTAGCAGGATTGCACGTTCCTGTTCCGCAGGACACGTTTCTAAGTTTGTTACACGAAAAGTAGGGTAAACGGAAACTTAATTGCATCGGAAGTTCTAAACGGTAGGAAGCGGTTCCAATACGCCCCAAGGTTTCAAAAGGTTCAATATTGCAGATATAGCCTTTCTCGATTTCCTAAAATGGATTTCACCTTTCCAAGGTGCGGTTTCTCAATATTACGCGATTACACACTAGGATTTGTGAGGTTTTCATCTAAGTTTGGTATAACTCTTCTGGCGACCATGGGTTGTCTCTAGCCCTCCTCGGACTTGAACGATCTCAATTGTTGTTTCTTGATGGAGTTCAGATTCGGCGATTTGCTTGCCGCATGCTTTGGTTAAATGAACAGGGGTATGACATTAGCGGTCATATAGGGTTTCGGAAGTGCTGCGTTAATATACGAGTGATAGCTGTCGTCGTAAAAGGAACTACTAAAGGTGACAATACCAGTCTGTAACATGTCTTTCCAAGATTGAATCGTACGTTTGCTCGGTTCGTCGGTTGTGGGATATACGCGGTACGTATGTCCAAGTGGGTTTCCAAGGTTTCTTGCAAAACTAGAAGCGATACGAGTATTTTGATCCGAGGTAATTGGCAATGGTACACCGTGTTAGAATAGGATCTCTTAAGATATGTTTGAACAAGTCAGTTAGGGTTCGAAAAAAAAATGTTCGTTAGGACTATTCACCCTCGTGGCGAATACTAAGGTAATATGAGGAATTTCTCTATCCATGGAGAAATGTTACAAGGAGTTCCCTTAAACGGAAGTGCGAGCGATAAAGATAGGAGTGAAACGAGGACTTAGAATAGGATGAGCTTACATCTCGAGGTTGCCATAACGTGCCTCTAGTTGTCAAAAAAAAAAAAATGAAGTCTGAAAGAGAAACGAGATAGTACACGTAATTGTATAGTTCGGGGTTGAATAATGGTTGGACGATTATCAGCAACGCAAGGGCGTTAAGTCAAAGAAGAGTGAAGTATCGTTGGATTGTGTGTTATCTTAAATTCCAGTAATATCAGACGGTAGCGGTGAAATAACATAGGTATGTAGTGTGGTACGTGATGACGAGAAAGTTGATCGGATCCACAATTTAGTATTCGAATTCTTCGCGCAAAATAACGAATTTTAGTTACGTTGATTTTGAGTCGAGAGAGTATGCCTTTCGGCGTTCAAGTAGAAATATTTCCATGTTTGAGTTCCATCTAGTGCTATACGAATTTAGCTAGGAAGGTTGGTGTGAAGAATCACGTTCAAGGCTCAGACATGAAGAGGTTTAAAGTTGTGTAACACGAGAAAAGTCAGAAATGAATCTTCGGTAACAACCGGTGAGATCTAAGATTTTTACGAATACAAGTCTGAGTTGGGAGAGTTTCCTGATTACATGTGGCTTGATTTCGAGATTGATTGTAACGACCTGACCATAAACATCATGGTCTAGAAAATTGGACTTCGTTCAACAGAAATTCTCACTCAGAGACTTTGGTATAGAGTTGCTCTTTTCTCAAAAGTTCGAGCGGGAGATGGTGATGTTGTTCGTTTTCCTTCTTTACTTGGATAGGTCAAGATATCATCTATAAATACGATAACGAATTAGTCTATATGAATTTGCATACGCGGTTCGAGAGGTTTGTGGATACGGGCGTGCCTTGGATAAATCGAATGGTACCAAGAGAGATTTACAACTAACGTTGTGAGTTCGGAAGATGGCTTAGGAGACATCGTCTCCCTTAACCCCCAATTGGTGATAACTGGAACGGAGGTCGATTTGGAATACACACGAGTTTCACGCAAATAATCATGAGGTCATGGATACGAGGAAGTGGGTATCGGTTTCCAACCGAAAATTATTTAGTTCACAAAAATCCATACATAATTGTAGGAAAGAAAGAAAAAAAAATTTCTCCTTAACGAATAGGTTTTGAGCTCCTTAGTTCTATAGGTGTCAAGTCATAATTCTTAACGTATATCCTCTGATAAAATTTATAGGCACACAATATATTCCGTTGGTCACTTAAATTGCCTAAGTAGTGTCTAGGGAAAAAGTGGAGTGCAAAGAGCACGAGTCAAAGACTTGGTTATAAAACGTCTAGCGGTAATGGAATCGAATAAGTATGAAGTATACGGTTTGTTGTGAAGAAACGTACCCGTTACTAGTCCATCGTCGTTCCGGGCATCCTAGGTGTCGATGTTGAAGGTTCAACGGCGTGCGTTGGGGTTGATTTTCTTATTTGGGCACACATTCCTAAAATGACCCAGTTGGCCACATTCGAAGCAAGCACCCGTTCTGTGTGCGTTGGGCATCTTTCGAGCGACGGGTCCTTGGCGCCGGTGGCGAAACCTGCCACATCCTTCAAAGTGATGCTTGTGGCATTCGTTACAAAAAGGTAGTTTTCCGGCATAGCCTTTCTTGTCGTTGGAGGTAAAAGGCTTCTTGGCGGGGTTGTTGTTATTGTTGTGGTTGCTTGATTGAGAGGCTTCCCATGTTCTTTTGTTGTTACTCGGGTGGTTCTCGACCATTGGTGCCGGTGCTTCCATTTCATTCACCGTTTCTAAGGCTTGGCGGGCCATTATTAAAGCCTCTTGTAGGTTAGTGGGTTGAGATGTCATTACCTTGTGTTGAATGCTCTTAGGGAGGCCATCCATGTAAAGTTCGACTCTTAGGGATTCGGGAGTCATGAGATTTGGACACATCGAGACTAGTTCGGTAAACCGTTGATTATAAGCTTCGAGGTCATTTTTGACCGTTTTTAAATTCCTTAGACCCTGTTCGAGCCTTCGAGTCTCGTCGCGCGGGAAGTATTCGGTGATCATTCTTTCTCTTAATTCGGTCCAAGAGAGTGTGTGGGCTTCATCGCTTCCCACTAATTGTACATACGTGTTCCACCATGAGAGAGCAATACCGGTGAAAGTGAGGGTGGAAAACTTGACCTTATCTTGGTCTCGACAACCGCTTGTGTTAAAAACGGTCTCCATTTGTTCAAACCATCGGGTGAGAGTAACCGGTCCCCCGGTTCCATCGAAAGTGGGAGGATTGTACTTCATGAAGTTCTTGTAGGAGCAACCTTCGATTGAATTACCAGCTCCATGATTGTTGTTGTTAGAAAAGTGATCGGCCACGGCCGTACCCACGGCGGTGGTTATCATTCGTTGAAGAGCTTGTTCTAGAGTTTCGAGAGGAGTATTGTGTTGACCTTGGTGAGCCATTGTTCCTTCATGAGACAAGAATATCGTTGGTTAGTATTTTCAACAATACTAACCGTGGCATGGAATAAGGATAGAGAGAAAATTTTCCTTGACTCGCCTTAAATTCTCTATGTCATAATGTCGGAACGTCCATGTGAATTACCGTAATATAATCCCGGAAATTATATTACCCTGATTCTCATGTGCATTTAACATTACTTCATAAAGTCAAGGTGGCGCATCAACAAAATTTATCAACGTAAGATCAAGATCGAATACGAGTTAGATATGATAGAAGAGTTCGAGTATAAATGCACAATTAGTCAAATAATTCCTACTTCAGTCTATATGCCGGTTGTAGTCTAAATTCACCTATGTACCCTATGACTCGGGGTGGACACAAATGAACTCTAAATCCCTACAACCAAGGCTCTGATACCACTTGTAGCGACCCCGACAAATTGTCAAGTGACGGCGTCGGCTACGTGGGTCCCATTACCTGATTATAAGTCTTTTAGATAACTTTTGACCAAAATATGTCGCCTTCATTTCAAAATAAAGATTGTTTCAAAGTTTACAAGAATTGTTCAACCAATAGTTAAGTTACAACGTTATAATACGAATGAAATCTAGGCGACACGGTTTAAAGTAAAGTCAAAAGACGCTCCATGAAATGCACGTATACTCGACATCCAATGCAAGTATCAAATAATGAGCGGAAGCATGTTTCACATATCGTGTAAGACCTGAGAAAAACATAGAAATCTGTCAACAAAAAAACGTTGGTGAAATCATAGGTTTAAGTAAGTAAGTGAGTAAAAGTAAGTAAGTCGAACCACAAGGTTTGCAAAGTTGAAATAATAGTAATACATTCTAAAAGTTAATATTCACGAGCACCCAATTATCAAAGCTTAACATTCCATCCATTGTATACCCCATCCATAGTGCTAGAACAAACACTGATTCTCGAAAATATATTTCATCCGTAGACGGTAGCGAACCGTCAGAAATGAGGGTTGTCAACCCATATGGCCATATAACATAAGTTCTCGCTTACACCCGTCAAGTGTAACTAATGATAATCGAATTGAGGATTTTTGTTCTAAACTCGTATGTAGAATGTTTGTTTTCCCGTTCTTGTGTTCACTTAGTTCAAAAGAATCGTTTATGTTTTCTCATCCCAAATATAAGTTCAAAAAGAGTAAAAGTGGGACTATGATCTCACCTTGAGTGCGAGAGTTATAAAAGTACTTCAACAAGTAAACGCGTGCAAAGACAAGGCTAGTCTTGACCTAAACATATAGGTTATATCAATAACGGTAAACACAAACGGTCAAAGATGTTCAATTAATCCTATGGCTCGTTACGACTCGATTATATTAACATGTGAATCAACTAGTCAAGTTTCATGCAAGATACAAGTAAATAATCATGTTAGAAAGGTTGCATAAGTATTTGGTTAAGTTTGACAAAAAGTCAAACTTGGTCGGGTCAAAGTCAACGGAAAAGTCAACGGGGTCGGGTTGGGTATCCGACAATTTTTCTAAGTTATATAATCATATATGAGCATGTTAGCCAAGTTTCATGTTAATCGGAGGTCCGTAGCATAGTAAACATTTTACGTCAAAAGATCAAAGCAAACAGCCCATTTTAGTGTATCAGGACGGTGTCCCAAAAATCAGGACGGTGTCCTGATATGAAGAGTGGGACGGCGTCCCAAATATCAAGACGGCGTCCCAATATGAAGAGTGGGACGGCGTCCCAAATATCAGGACGGCGTCCCAATTGCCTTCCAGGCCCTGTTTGCTGAATTTCTCAAGTGCACGACCCAAACTTCAAACAATCACAATTTATGATCCGCAAACAATTAGAACATGTATTTTATATCATCGGAAAGCTATTTCGACAAGGAATACAACTAACCACATATCATAAATCAAAATCATCATTTAAGACAACAAAAACCTCGTCGAAAGTTCGTTAAACGTTCCAAATCAAGGTTTCAAGTTCATCAATTGCAATTTAAGTTTCGGGAATCCAATTTATACATATGATATGCCGTTTTGAAGGTAATGAAACATGTAATACAACTAAATACTAACTAACAACATTTCATGGCATTCAAATCATCAAAAGTTCATTTAAAGTCTATCAAACTCTAACGAAAATTCACAAAAATCAATAGTCATGAGTTTGATGTTTCCTTAATCAACCTATACATCAAAACGAAGCTAAAGATACTAGTAACACTTTTAAAACATGCACTTTAACAATCTAACAACATTTGATCATCCAAAATCAAGGATTTAGCAAGAAATTTTCATATTGAACTAGTTACACCAAAAACAACGAATCGGGCATACAAATTACATACACGACATCACAATGAGCCATAGACACTAATTAACAACTTTATAAGTCAAGAACACGAATTTAAAGAAATCTAGTGTTTTAGAAATTTTACCCAAAATCGAAGTAGTTAGCATCAAATCGAAGAGGATGATGAGAGGATCAAGAATATGTAGTTTGTTTTGATGTTTATTTCCTTGGTGAGATTTGGATGATGATTTTATGTTTGAGAAATGAGAGAGTTTGAAAGTATCAAAAATGGAAAAGGGAGGATGAATGAAAGGGATGAAGGAGGTTGACTCTTTGACCTAGTCAAAAGTTTGATACTTTGGCAAGTTTGGTCCCTCAACTTTGAATCGGGTGCGGAAAATAACCGAACAAATTATTTTAAGTTACACGGGAGTACGGGAGATATTAAAATCCGATAACGAAAATATTTAAAATGTTACATAACAAAGGATACGAATTTAGATACGAAGGGTATTATTTAAAAAGAAAAAGACGGGCGTTAAAATAATTTAACGGAAAAATGCGGGATGTTACATATGATATCCCCCATCTTTCAAACGAAAGTCTCTTATAAACCAAGACATTCTTGGAACGTTCTTCGAATGTCTTACAAACTGATTTCGCCGTAAATAGTTGTGCCGAAGAATTCTGACCGACTCTAGACAAGATTTCATCAATCATGTCTCCAGGTAGGTCTCTTAAAATATTGGGTTGTCTATCCATTTTGTGTTTTTATACTGTAAAATAGACAAGAGTTAGATTCATAAAAAAAAATACTTATTAATACAAGTAATTTTTACATATATCATAAAGCATAAGCACACTATATTACATATATTATACCACACGAATACAACTATCTTATTCCAACTCGATCGTTTCTTCTTCTTCGGTTTTGGTTTGTTTTGCCAAGTTTCTAGGGATATATGATGTTCCCCTAATACGAGCTGTCGTTTTCCACAATGGTTTAGAAAAACCTGGTGGTTTAGAGGTTCCCAGGTCATTGTTACAACTTAAGGGCTTCGGGGGTTGACGATACATATAAAGTTCATCGGGGTTGGAATTAGATTTCTCTATTTTTATGCCCTTTCCCTTATTATTTTCTTTTGCCTTTTTAAATTTAGTTGTGGTAATTTCTATAACATCATCGGAATTCTCATCGGAATCCGATTCATCGGAGAATTGGTAATCCTCCCAATATTTTGCTTCCTTGGCGGAAACACCATTGACCATAATTAACCTTGGTCGGTTGGTTGAGGATTTTCTTTTACTTAACCGTTTTATTATTTCCCCCACCGGTTCTATTTCCTCCTCCGGTTCCTCCTCTTCCAGTTCTGATTCTTCTTCCGGTTCTGATTCTTCTTCCGGTTCTTCTTCGGGAACTTGTGAATCAGTCCAATATATATTCGACTCTTCATTATTATTAGGTGAGTCAATGGGATTTGTGCTAGAGGTAGACATCTATCACACAATATCAAACATGTTAAGAGATTAATATATCACATAATATATACATGTTAATAATATATAGTTTCCAACAAAAATGTTAAGCAATCATTTTTAAAGAAAACACGGTCGAAGTCCAGGCTCACTAATGCATCCTAACAAACTCGATAAGACACACTAATGCAAATTTCTGGTTCTCTAAGACCTACGCTCGGATACCAACTGAAATGTCCGGTTCTTATTGATTAAAAACGTTCCATATTACTTGATTTCGTTGCGAGGTTTTGACCTCTATATGAGACGTTTTTCAAAGACTGCATTCATTTTAAAAACAAACCATAACCTTTATTTCATAAATAAAGGTTTAAAAAGCTTTACGTAGATTATCAAATAATGATAATCTAAAATATCCTGTTTACACACGACCATTACATAATGGTTTACAATACAAGTATGTTACATCGAAATCAGCTTCTTGAATGCAGTTTTTACACAATATCATATAAACATGGACTCCAAATCTTGTCCTTATTTTAGTATGCAACAGCGGAAGCTCTTAGTATTCACCTGAGAATAAACATGCTTTAAACGTCAACAAAAATGTTGGTGAGTTATAGGTTTAACCTATATATATCAAATCGTAACAATAGACCACAAGATTTCATATTTGAATACACATCCCATACATAGAGATAAAAATCATTCATATGATGAACACCTGGTAACCGACATTAACAAGAGGCATATATATAAGAATATCCCCATCATTCCGGGACACCCTTCGGATATGATATAAATTTCGAAGTACTAAAGCATTCGGTACTTTGGATGGGGTTTGTTAGGCCCAATAGATCTATCTTTAGGATTCGCGTCAATTAGGGTATCTGTTCCCTAATTCTTAGATTACCAGACTTAATAAAAAGGGGCATATTCGATTTCGATAATTCAACCATAGAATGTAGTTTCACGTACTTGTGTCTATTTTGTAAATCATTTATAAAACCTGCATGTATTCTCATCCCAAAAATATTAGATTTTAAAAGTGGGACTATAACTCACTTTCACAGATTTTTACTTCGTCGGGAAGTAACACTTGGCCACTGGTTGATTCACGAACCTATAACAATATATACATATATATCAAAGTATGTTCAAAATATATTTACAACACTTTTAATACATTTTGATGTTTTAAGTTTATTAAGTCAGCTGTCCTCGTTAGTAACCTACAACTAGTTGTCCACAGTTAGATGTACAGAAATAAATCGATAAATATTATCTTGAATCAATCCACAACCCAGTGTATACGTATCTCAGTATTGATCACAACTCAAACTATATATATCTTGGAATCAACCTCAACCCTGTATAGTTAACTCCAACATTCACATATAGAGTGTCTATGGTTGTTCCGAAATATATATAGATGTGTCGACATGATAGGTCGAAACATTGTATACGTGTCTATGGTATCTCAAGATTACATAATATACAATACAAGTTGATTAAGTTATGGTTGGAATAGATTTGTTACCAATTTTCACGTAGCTAAAATGAGAAAAATTATCCAATCTTGTTTTACCCGTAACTTCTTCATTTTAAATCCGTTTTGAGTGAATCAAATTGCTATGGTTTCATATTGAACTCTATTTTATGAATCTAAACAGAAAAAGTATAGGTTTATAGTCAGAAAAATAAGTTACAAGTCGTTTTTGTAAAGGTAGTCATTTTAGTCGAAAGAACGACGTCTAGATGACCATTTTAGAAAACATACTTCCACTTTGAGTTTAACCATAATTTTTGGATATAGTTTCATGTTCATAATAAAAATCATTTTCCCAGAATAACAACTTTTAAATCAAAGTTTATCATAGTTTTTAATTAACTAACCCAAAACAGCCCGCGGTGTTACTACGACGGCGTAAATCCGGTTTTACGATGTTTTTTGTGTTTCCAGGTTTTAAATCATTAAGTTAGCATATCATATAGATATAGAACATGTGTTTAGTTGATTTTAAAAGTCAAGTTAGAAGGATTAACTTTTATTTGCGAACAAGTTTAGAATTAACTAAACTATGTTCTAGTGATTACAAGTTTAAACCTTCGAATAAGATAGCTTTATATGTATGAATCAAATGATGTTATGAACATCATTACTACCTCAAGTTCCTTGGATAAACCTCCTGGAAATGAGAAAAATAGATCTAGCTTCAAAGGATCCTTGGATGGCTTGAAAGTTCTTGAAGCAGAATCAT
This sequence comes from Rutidosis leptorrhynchoides, assembly GCF_046630445.1. Taxonomy (NCBI): domain Eukaryota; kingdom Viridiplantae; phylum Streptophyta; class Magnoliopsida; order Asterales; family Asteraceae; genus Rutidosis; species Rutidosis leptorrhynchoides. The sequence continues at coordinate 293,147,835 of NC_092333.1, forward strand.
GACACGAAAACAATTTCAAGTAAGATTTCCACTCGAAATAAGATTGTTATAGTTATAGAAATTGAATTAAAGTTTGAATATGATTATTACCTTGTATTAGAAAGATAACCTACTGTAAGTAACAAAGGTTTCTTGATCTTGGATGATTACTTGGAATGGATTTAGAAAACTTGGAAGTAAACTTGCAATCTTGGAAGTATTCTTGATTTTATGAAACTAGAACTTTTGGAATTTATGAAGAACACTTAGAACTTGAAGAAAGAACTTGAGAGAGATCAATTAGATGAAGAAAATTGAAGAATGAAAGTGTTTGTAGGTGTTTTTGGTCGTTGGTTTATGGATTAGATATAAAGGATATGTAATTTTCTTTTCATGTAAATAAGTCATGAATGATTACTCATATTTTTGTAATTTTATGAGATATTTCATGTTAGTTGCCAAATGATGGTTCCCACATGTGTTAGGTGACTTACATGGGCTGCTAAGAGCTGATCATTGGAGTATATATACCAATAGTACATACATCTAAAAGCTGTGTATTGTACGAGTACGAATACGGGTGCATACGAGTAGAATTGTTGATGAAACTGAACGAGGATGTAATTGTAAGCATTTTTGTTAAGTAGAAGTATTTTGATAAGTGTCTTGAAGTCTTTCAAAAGTGTATGAATACATATTAAAACACTACATGTATATACATTTTAACTGAGTCGTTAAGTCATCGTTAGTCGTTACATGTAAATGTTGTTTTGAAACCTTTAGGTTAACGATCTTGTTGAATGTTGTTAACCCATTGTTTATTATAACAAATGAGATGTTAAATTGTTATATTATCATGATATTATGATATATAATATATCTTAGTATGATATATATACAGTTAAATGTCGTTACAACGATAATCGTTACATATATGTCTCGTTTCGAAATCATTAAGTTAGTAGTCTTATTTTTACATATGTATTTCATTGTTAATACACTTAATAATATATTTACTTATCATTTAACATAATTAACCAAGTGTATCAATATCTTAATATGATTCATATGTACCTAGTAAGACGTTGTTATAACGATAATCATTATATATATCGTTTTCGAGTTTCTTAAATTAATAGTCTCATTTTTATGTATATAACTCATTGTTAAAATACCTAATAAGATACATACTTATAATAAAATCATGTTAACTATATATATAACCATATATATGTCATTGTATAGTTTTTACAAGTTTTAACGTTCGTGAATCACCGGTCAACTTGGGTGGTCAATTGTCTATATGAAACCTATTTCAATTAATCAAGTCTTAACAAGTTTGATTACTTAACATGTTGGAAACACTTAATCATGTAAATAACAATTTCATTTAATATATATATAAACATGGAAAAGTTCGGGTCACTACAAAACTAGCCTGTTCACTGCCCATTTGCTTCGGGGAAAATATTACAGGCATTAAATGTAGACGAATTTTTCTGACGTTGTTATGATTAATTTTGCACAGTTGAGATCCTTCACGCGCCTCCAGCTGTAAAAGTGCTATTTCGTACCCCACATTTAAACTCTCCCATATACGTGTCTTAATCGTGGCCATAAAAATTTCATCGATGAACTCCTATATAAACCGTCATAACCCTTTTACCTTCACTTTTTTACCTTTTCCAAGATCTGAAAAGCATATTTCTCCCCAAAGCTTCATCGCATTCTTCAATTTTCAACTTTTTAAGGTTTAGCATCTTTCCAAGGTCAGTTATACTTCATCCTTTTGCTATTTTCTTCTTGTTGATATCTTTTTACTGTATTATCATGGCTTCTACTCCAAGTACTGGCCAAGAACACGCAAAGCCTTCTTCGTCAAATACCGCTGACATTCCAGAAGTTAGCACGATGGCCTCATCATTGACAAGTGAATATTTAGATGGTTTAAAGATTGCCTTCCGCCATCTTAATCAATACAACCATGTTCTTCCCACCAACAAACAAACTGCTAACAACCCTCCTGATGGAAAAATTACTTTACACGCCTTACAAATTACCCATGGCAACCTCCGTGTTCCCCTTACTAACTTTCTTCTTCACCTTCTTAGATATTATAAGGCCTGTCTTAGTCAGATGCATCCTCATGGCCTTCAAAAAATCATCCTTTTTGAAATGTACTGCAATGCTATTAATATAAAGCCTCGCATTAAAGTTTTTATCTCTTTGTTTAGAATTCGCACAATTAGTGACTACTGGCTTACGATTGATAGTAAGCGAAATACTCATTTTGTTGGTACAAATAGAGTTTCAAATTTAAGGACTGAAAAAGTCCATTTTTCTTTGTTGATGAGACTGTTACTCCGGAGGAGTACTCCGTTGTCCGAGAATGGGGTGCTATTGATGCTGGTGTAGGAAAGGGTATGAAGATTTCTGCCACAGAGCAGCGGATAGTAAATAGCGTGAAAGAGCTCCGCCTTCCGCCCAGATCATACGAAAGGTATGAGGGAATTCTTGTGTTACTCAAAGTGAGTCAAGAATGGCCAAGCACTTCTGTGCCAGTACTTCGTGAGAAAAACCAGGGTAGGATGTGATATGATCATCCTATTATATATATAAATGTGTTTCTACTGCTTGTCATGTTTGCTTATATTGCTATTCATGTTCAATTTTTGCAGCCAACTCCGTGATGCAGGTTCGTTCTGCTCTTTTATCCGTTGATCTTGATGATGACGTGGAGGTCACTGCTCGTGACAAAACGGCTGAAGAACTAGAGGCGAAGAGAGCTGCAGCTGAGGCTAAAGCTGCTGTTGATGCTGCTGCTGCTGAAAAGGGGGAAGAAATCATTATTAGCAGCTCGGACAGTGAAATCTGGATCTGAAGAGACAGACACTGAGCGGACAGCGGACGACACCACCACCGCCGAGCAGCAGACATCTGGTTCGGTTGATATCACGGGTGAAACAAACCCCACCCCCCCTCCAACCCAAAAGACAAGGAAGAAGAGCATAGGCTCTAAGAGGGTAAAAAGTACAGAGGGGGGCCAAAAGCAGAAACGCAGAAGAAGTATGTCCATTCTGCTCTTTCTTGATAATGCACATGTTTTTTGCTTATAACTGTTATGTTTGTTCATAATGCTAATTTGTTCTTGTTAGTGCTTTTAGCAGAATCTAATGATAGCCAAGGGAAGGCTACTGAGGGTGGTGAACGGGTGCCGGAGGAAAACTGTGAGAGTGAAGGAGATAAAACACTAAAGACTCCAGACCACAACTTCACTCCCTTTAATGAATCTGAGTTTGAACAGAGGACGGAGGATGATGCCTCTTATCGTTCTCCTCCTCCCAACATTGGCAACCCTGCTTTCACATCATCAAATGTGCAAGTACCACAAGTTTCTGCTCATGTTAGTACGTTGCAGGTGTAGTGACCCGAACTTTTCCATGTTTATATATATTAATTGAGATTGATATTTACATGATTAAATGTTTCCAACATGTTAAGCAATCAAACTTGTTAAGACTTGATTAATTGAAATATGTTTCATATAGACAATTGACCACCCAAGTTGATCGGTGATTCACGAACGTTAAAACTTGTAAAAACTATATGATGACATATATATGGATATATATATATAGTTAACATGATACTATGATAAGAAAACATATCATAAAGTATATTAACAATGAACTACATATGTAAAAACAAGACTACTAACTTAATGATTTTTAAACGAGACATATATGTAACGATTATCGTTGTAAAGACATTTAATGTATATATATCATATTAAGAGATATTCATACATGATAATATCATGATAATATAATAATTTAAAATCTCATTTTATATTATAAACATTGGGTTAACAACATTTAACAAGATCGTTAACCTAAAGGTTTCAAAACAACACTTACATGTAACGACTAACGATGACTTAACGACTCAGTTAAAATGTATATACATGTAGTGTTTTAATATGTATTTATACACTTTTAAAAGACTTCAATACACTTATCAAAATACTTCTACTTAACAAAAATGCTTACAATTACATTCTCGTTCAGTTTCATCAACAATTCTACTCGTATGCACCCGTATTCGTACTCGTACAATACACAGCTTTTAGATGTATGTACTATTGGTATATACACTCCAATGATCAGCTCTTAGCAGCCCATGTGAGTCACCTAACACATGTGGGAACCATCATTTGGCAACTAGCATGAAATATCTCATAAGATTACAAAAATATGAGTAATCATTCATGACTTATTTACATGAAAACAAAATTACATATCCTTTATATCTAATCCATACACCAACGACCAAAAACACCTACAAACACTTTCATTCTTAAATTTTCTTCATCTAATTGAACTCTCTCAAGTTCTATCTTCAAGTTCTAAGTGTTCTTCATAAATTCCAAAAGTTCTAGTTTCATAAAATCAAGAATACTTTCAAGTTTGCTAGCTCACTTCCAATCTTGTAAGGTGATCATCCAACCTCAAGAAATCTTTGTTTCTTACAGTAGGTTATCATTCTAATACAAGGTAATAATCATATTCAAACTTTGGTTCAATTTCTATAACTATAACAATCTTATTTCAAGTGATGATCTTACTTGAACTTGTTTTCGTGTCATGATTTTGCTTCAAGAACTTTGAGCCATCCAAGGATCCATTGAAGCTAGATCCATTTTTCTCTTTTCCAGTAGGTTCATCCAAGGAACTTAAGGTAGTAATGATGTTCATAACATCATTCGATTCATACATATAAAGCTATCTTATTCGAAGGTTTAAACTTGTAATCACTAGAACATAGTTTAGTTAATTCTAAACTTGTTCGCAAACAAAAGTTAATCCTTCTAACTTGACTTTTAAAATCAACTAAACACATGTTCTATATCTATATGATATGCTAACTTAATGATTTAAAACCTGGAAACACGAAAAACACCGTAAAACCGGATTTACGCCGTCGTAGTAACACCGCGGGCTGTTTTGGGTTAGTTAATTAAAAACTATGATAAACTTTGATTTAAAAGTTGTTATTCTGAGAAAATGATTTTTATTATGAACATGAAACTATATCCAAAAATTATGGTTAAACTCAAAGTGGAAGTATGTTTTCTAAAATGGTCATCTAGACGTCGTTCTTTCGACTGAAATGACTACCTTTACAAAAACGACTTGTAACTTATTTTTCCGACTAGAAACCTATACTTTTTTTGTTTAGATTCATAAAATAGAGTTCAATATGAAACCATAGCAATTTGATTCACTCAAAACGGATTTAAAATGAAGAAGTTATGGGTAAAACAAGATTGGATAATTTTTCTCATTTTAGCTACGTGAAAATTGGTAACAAATCTATTCCAACCATAACTTAATCAACTTGTATTATATATTATGTAATCTTGAGATACCATAGACACGTATACAATGTTTCGACCTATCATGTCGACACATCTATATATATTTCGGAACAACCATAGACACTCTATATGTGAATGTTGGAGTTAGCTATACAGGGTTGAGGTTGATTCCAAAATATATATAGTTTGAGTTGTGATCAATACTGAGATACGTATACACTGGGTCGTGGATTGATTCAAGATAATATTTATCGATTTATTTCTGTACATCTAACTGTGGACAACTAGTTGTAGGTTACTAACGAGGACAGCTGACTTAATAAACTTAAAACATCAAAATATATTAAAAGTGTTGTAAATATATTTTGAACATATTTTGATATATATGTATATATTGTTATAGGTTCGTGAATCAACCAGTGGCCAAGTCTTACTTCCTGACGAAGTAAAAATCTGTGAAAGTGAGTTATAGTCCCACTTTTAAAATCTAATATTTTTGGGATGAGAATACATGCAGGTTTTATAAATGATTTACAAAATAGACACAAGTACGTGAAACTACATTCTGTGGTTGAATTATCGAAATCGAATATGCCCCTTTTTATTAAGTCTGGTAATCTAAGAATTAGGGAACAGACACCCTAATTGACGCGAATCCTAAAGATAGATCTATTGGGTCTAACAAACCCCATCCAAAGTACCGGATGCTTTAGTACTTCGAAATTTATATCATATCCGAAGGGTGTCCCGGAATGATGGGGATATTCTTATATATGCATCTTGTTATTGTCGGTTACCAGGTGTTCACCATATGAATGATTTTTATCTCTATGTATGGGATGTGTATTGAAATATGAAATCTTGTGGTCTATTGTTACGATTTGATATATATAGGTTAAACCTATAACTCACCAACATTTTTGTTGACGTTTTAAGCATGTTTATTCTCAGGTGATTATTAAGAGCTTCCGCTGTCGCATACTTAAATAAGGACAAGATTTGGAGTCCATGCTTGTATGATATTGTGTAAAAACTGCATTCAAGAAACTTATTTTGTTGTAACATATTTGTATTGTAAACCATTATGTAATGGTCGTGTGTAAACAGGATATTTTAGATTATCATTATTTGATAATCTACGTAAAGCTTTTTAAACCTTTATTGATGAAATAAAGGTTATGGTTTGTTTAAAAATGAATGCAGTCTTTGAAAAACGTCTCATATAGAGGTCAAAACCTCGCAACGAAATCAATTAATATGGAACGTTTTTAATCAATAAGAACGGGACATTTCAGTTGGTATCCGAGCGTTGGTCTTAGAGAACCAGAAAATTTGCATTAGTGTGTCTTATCGAGTTTGTTAGGATGCATTAGTGAGTCTGGACTTCGACCGTGTTTTCTTTAAAAATGATTGCTTAACATTTTTGTTGGAAACTATATATTTTTAACATATGAATATTATGTGATATATTAATCTCTTAACGTGTTTGATATTATGTGATAGATGTCTACCTCTAGAACAAGTCCCATTGACTCACCTAATAATAATGAAGAGTCAAATGTAAATTGGAATGATTTGTGGACTGATTCACAAGTTCCCGAAGAGGAACCGGAAGAAGAGTCGGAACCGGAAGAAGAATCGGAACCGGAAGAAGAATCGGAACCGGATGAAGAAATAGAACCGGTGGGGGAAATAATAAAACGGTTAAGTAAAAGAAAATCCTCAACCATCCGACCAAAGTTAATTATGGTCAATGGTGTTTCCGCCAAGGAAGCAAAATATTGGGAGGATTACCAATTCTCCGATGAATCGGATTCCGACGAGAATTCCGATGATGTTATAGAAATTACCCCAACTGAATTTAAAAAGGCAAAAGAAAATAATAAGGGAAAGGGCATAAAAATAGAGAAATCTAATTCCAACCCCGATGAACTTTATATGTATCGTCAACCCCCGAAGTCCTTAAGTTGTAACAATGACCCGGGAACCTCTAAACCACCAGGTTTTTCTAAACCAATGTGGACAACGACGGCTCGTATTAGGGGAACATCATATATCCCTAGAAACTTGGCAAAACGAACCAAAACTGAAGAAGAAGAAACGAGCGAGTCGGAATAAGATAGTTGTATTCGTGTGGTGTAATATATGGAATATAGTGTTCTTATGCTTTATGATATATGTAAAAATTGCTTGTATTAATAAGTATTTTTTTTATGAATCTAACTCTTGTCTATTTTACAGTTTAAAAACACAAAATGGATAGACAACCCAATATTTTAAGAGACCTACCCGGAGACATGATTGATGAAATCTTGTCTAGAGTCGGCCAGAATTCTTCGGCACAACTATTTAAGGCGAGATCAGTTTGTAAGACATTCGAAGAACGTTCCAAGAATGTCTTGGTTTATAAGAGACTTTCGTTTGAAAGATGGGGGATATCACATTGGGAAACCCATAAGTTACGATGTGTTTACTTTGACGCATATATTGCGGGGAACCCAAATGCTATTTTACGCAACGGGTTAAGAAATTATTTTGACTCAATATATCCGAATATTGGACTTCGTGATTTAGAAAAAGCGGCTAACATGCAACATAAAGAAGCATGTTATGCTTACGGATTAGTAATGTTCGCTTCTCACCAAAGTGAGAACAAGAACATCGGGCTACAACTATTAAACAAAACGTTTCCACAAGTAACGGAGTCGGTAATTGGGGTAAGAAATGAGGTTTTTAGATTATTACGGGACTGTTGGACATTACGTAACCCTCGTCCCTTTGATGACGTTACAACACGCTGTCTTATCAACGGCCATAACGGTTATGTTGCACAAGACCAAGGATGGGAAGTAGTCCTAGTAAAACCAGAATGCATGACTTGTTTCTGGACGTATGAATTACGTGTCTTTATTGCCTTTGCTGAACGACTTGTGTACTAGCTAGAATTGTCTTCACAACTATCTTGTATCAAAGTTATTGTGTGCTATATTTCATGCTGTATGTAAAATAAGCGGTATTGTAAGTTTGTAAAATATTGTATAAAAGTTTGAACGCGAAATATTATTATAATCAGTTTTTCATATAGAATTGTAGTAGTTGAATTGTATATTAGCTACTAAGTATGAACTTAACGGGTAGGTACTACCCGAATTTAAACTTATAAAACGCTAATATGAAGAAAAAGCTTTTATAAATGAGTTCATATTATGCTACGAAATACTATTAACTACTCTTAATATTCTGTATGATTAACTTGTTCCATTTAACTATTTTGAAGGAAATGGCACCGACTACTCGACACACCGTGAATATGAATGAAGAGGAATTCCGTACTTTTCTAGCTTCAAACATAGCCGCAGTACAAGCTGCGCTACATACCAACAATAACCTTGGATCTAGCAGTACAGGAAATCATGTAGGATGCACCTACAAAGAATTCACTGCCTGCAAACCTTTGGAATTTGATGGAACCGAAGGACCGATCGGATTGAAACGGTGGACCGAGAAGGTTGAATCGGTGTTTGCCATAAGTAAGTGTACTGAAGAGGACAAAGTGAAGTACGCTACGCATACCTTCACAGGTTCTGCGTTAACATGGTGGAATACCTATCTAGAGCAAGTGGGACAAGATGATGCGTACGCACTACCGTGGTCAGCATTCAAGCACTTGATGAACGAGAAGTACCGTCCCAGAACCGAGGTCAATAAGCTCAAGACAGAACTTAGAGGGTTACGAACCCAAGGATTTGATATTACCACGTACGAAAGACGATTCACAGAATTGTGCCTATTGTGTCCTGGAGCATTCGAAGATGAGGAAGAGAAGATCGACGCGTTTGTGAAAGGATTACCGGAAAGAATCCAAGAAGATATAAGTTCACACGAGCCCGCCTCCATACAACAGGCATGTAGAATGGCTCACAAACTAGTGAACCAGATTGAAGAAAGAATTAAAGAACAGACTGCTGAAGAGGCCAATGTGAAGCAAGTCAAAAGAAAGTGGGAGGAAAACGGTGATAAGAATCACCAATACAACAACAACAGCAATTACAACAATAATCGCAACAATTATCCCAACAATCGCAACATCAATCGCAACTACAACAAACGGCCCAACAACAACAACAACAACAACAACAACAACAGCAACTACAACAATCATCCCAACAACAATAATAACCGCAACAACAACAACAATCAGAAGCAGCTATGCCAAAGGTGTGAAAAGAATCACTCGGGGTTCTGCACCAAATTTTGCAACAAGTGTAAAAGAAATGGTCATAGCGCGGCGAAGTGTGAGGTCTACGGACCAGGGGTTAATAGAACGAAAGGAACAAATGGTGTCGGAACGAGTAATGGCGGAGCAAGTAGTGTCGGAGCAAGTTATGCCAATGTAGTTTGTTATAAATGTGGAAAACCAGGCCACATTATTAGAAATTGCCCGAACCAGGAGAACACGAATGGACAAGGCCGTGGAAGAGTTTTCAATATTAATGCGGTAGAGGCACAGGAAGACCCGGAGCTTGTTACGGGTACGTTTCTTATTGACAATAAATCTGCTTACGTTTTATTTGATTCGGGTGCGGATAGAAGCTATATGAGTAGAGATTTTTGTGCTAAATTAAGTTGTCCATTGACGCCTTTGGATAGTAAATTTTTACTCGAATTAGCAAATGGTAAATTAATTTCAGCAGATAATATATGTCGGAATCGAGAAATTAAACTGGTTAGCGAAACATTTAAGATTGATTTGATACCAGTAGAGTTAGGGAGTTTTGATGTGATAATCGGTATGGACTGGTTGAAAGAAGTGAAAGCGGAGATCGTTTGTTACAAAAATGCAATTCGCATTATACGAGAAAAAGGAAAACCCTTAATGGTGTACGGAGAAAAGGGCAACACGAAGCTACATCTTATTAGTAATTTGAAGGCACAAAAACTAATAAGAAAAGGTTGCTATGCTGTTCTAGCACACGTCGAGAAAGTACAAACTGAAGAAAAGAGCATCAATGATGTTCCCATTGCAAAAGAATTTCCCGATGTATTTCCGAAAGAATTACCGGGATTACCCCCACATCGATCCGTTGAATTTCAAATAGATCTTGTACCAGGAGCTGCACCAATAGCTCGTGCTCCTTACAGACTCGCACCCAGCGAGATGAAAGAACTACAAAGCCAATTACAAGAACTTTTAGAGCGTGGTTTCATTCGACCAAGAACATCACCGTGGGGAGCTCCTGTTTTGTTTGTCAAGAAGAAAGATGGTACATTCAGGTTGTGTATCGACTACCGAGAGTTGAACAAACTTACCATCAAGAACCGCTACCCACTACCGAGAATCGACGACTTATTTGATCAACTACAAGGCTCGTCTGTTTATTCAAAGATTGACTTACGTTCCGGGTATCATCAAATGCGGGTGAAAGAAGATGATATTCCAAAGACTGCTTTCAGAACACGTTACGGTCATTACGAGTTTATGGTCATGCCGTTTGGTTTAACTAATGCACCAGCTGTGTTCATGGACCTTATGAACCGAGTGTGTGGACCATACCTTGACAAGTTTGTCATTGTTTTCATTGATGACATACTTATTTACTCAAAGAATGACCAAGAACACGGTGAACATTTGAGAAAGGTGTTAGAAGTATTGAGGAAGGAAGAATTGTACGCTAAGTTTTCAAAGTGTGCATTTTGGTTGGAAGAAGTTCAATTCCTCGGTCACATAGTGAACAAAGAAGGTATTAAGGTGGATCCGGCAAAGATAGAAACTGTTGAAAAGTGGGAAACCCCGAAAACTCCGAAACACATACGCCAGTTTTTAGGACTAGCTGGTTACTACAGAAGATTCATCCAAGACTTTTCCAGAATAGCAAAACCCTTGACTGCATTAACGCATAAAGGGAAGAAATTTGAATGGAATGATGAACAAGAGAAAGCGTTTCAGTTATTGAAGAAAAAGCTAACTACGGCACCTATATTGTCATTGCCTGAAGGGAATGATGATTTTGTGATTTATTGTGACGCATCAAAGCAAGGTCTCGGTTGTGTATTAATGCAACGAACGAAGGTGATTGCTTATGCGTCTAGACAATTGAAGATTCACGAACAAAATTATACGACGCATGATTTGGAATTAGGCGCGGTTGTTTTTGCATTAAAGACTTGGAGGCACTACTTATATGGGGTCAAAAGTATTATATATACCGACCACAAAAGTCTTCAACACATATTTAATCAGAAACAACTGAATATGAGGCAGCGTAGGTGGATTGAATTATTGAATGATTACGACTTTGAGATTCGTTACCACCCGGGGAAGGCAAATGTGGTAGCCGATGCCTTGAGCAGGAAGGACAGAGAACCCATTCGAGTAAAATCTATGAATATAATGATTCATAATAACATTACTACTCAAATAAAGGAGGCGCAACAAGGAGTTTTAAAAGAGGGAAATTTAAAGGATGAAATACCCAAAGGATCGGAGAAGCATCTTAATATTCGGGAAGACGGAACCCGGTATAGGGCTGAAAGGATTTGGGTACCAAAATTTGGAGATATGAGAGAAATGGTACTTAGAGAAGCTCATAAAACCAGATACTCAATACATCCTGGAACGGGGAAGATGTACAAGGATCTCAAGAAACATTTTTGGTGGCCGAGTATGAAAGCCGATGTTGCTAAATACGTAGGAGAATGTTTGACGTGTTCTAAGGTCAAAGCTGAGCATCAGAAACCATCAGGTCTACTTCAACAACCCAAAATCCCGGAATGGAAATGGGAAAACATTACCATGGATTTCATCACTAAATTGCCAAGGACTGCAAGTGGTTTTGATACTATTTGGGTAATAGTTGATCGTCTCACCAAATCAGCACACTTCCTACCAATAAGAGAAGATGACAAGATGGAGAAGTTAGCACGACTGTATTTGAAGGAAGTCGTCTCCAGACATGGAATACCAATCTCTATTATCTCTGATAGGGATGGCAGATTTATTTCAAGATTCTGGCAGACATTACAGCAAGCATTAGGAACTCGTCTAGACATGAGTACTGCCTATCATCCACAAACTGATGGGCAGAGCGAAAGGACGATACAAACGCTTGAAGACATGCTACGAGCATGTGTTATTGATTTCGGAAACAGTTGGGATCGACATCTACCGTTAGCAGAATTTTCCTACAACAACAGCTACCATTCAAGCATTGAGATGGCGCCGTTTGAAGCACTTTATGGTAGAAAGTGCAGGTCTCCGATTTGTTGGAGTGAAGTGGGGGATAGACAGATTACGGGTCCGGAGATTATACAAGAAACTACCGAGAAGATCATCCAAATTCAACAACGGTTGAAAACCGCCCAAAGTCGACAAAAGAGCTACGCTGACATTAAAAGAAAAGATATAGAATTTGAAATTGGAGAGATGGTCATGCTTAAAGTTGCACCTTGGAAAGGCGTTGTTCGATTTGGTAAACGAGGGAAATTAAATCCAAGGTATATTGGACCATTCAAGATTATTGATCGTGTCGGACCAGTAGCTTACCGACTAGAGTTACCTCAACAACTCGCGGCTGTACATAACACTTTCCACGTCTCGAATTTAAAGAAATGTTTTGCTAAAGAAGATCTCACTATTCCGTTAGATGAAATCCAAATCAACGAAAAACTTCAATTCATCGAAGAACCCGTCGAAATAATGGATCGTGAGGTTAAAAGACTTAAGCAAAACAAGATACCAATTGTTAAGGTTCGATGGAATGCTCGTAGAGGACCCGAGTTCACCTGGGAGCGTGAAGATCAGATGAAGAAGAAATACCCGCATCTATTTCCAGAAGATTCGTCAACACCTTCAACAGCTTAAAATTTCGGGACGAAATTTATTTAACGGGTAGGTACTGTAGTGACCCGAACTTTTCCATGTTTATATATATTAATTGAGATTGATATTTACATGATTAAATGTTTCCAACATGTTAAGCAATCAAACTTGTTAAGACTTGATTAATTGAAATATGTTTCATATAGACAATTGACCACCCAAGTTGATCGGTGATTCACGAACGTTAAAACTTGTAAAAACTATATGATGACATATATATGGATATATATATATAGTTAACATGATACTATGATAAGAAAACATATCATAAAGTATATTAACAATGAACTACATATGTAAAAACAAGACTACTAACTTAATGATTTTTAAACGAGACATATATGTAACGATTATCGTTGTAAAGACATTTAATGTATATATATCATATTAAGAGATATTCATACATGATAATATCATGATAATATAATAATTTAAAATCTCATTTTATATTATAAACATTGGGTTAACAACATTTAACAAGATCGTTAACCTAAAGGTTTCAAAACAACACTTACATGTAACGACTAACGATGACTTAACGACTCAGTTAAAATGTATATACATGTAGTGTTTTAATATGTATTTATACACTTTTAAAAGACTTCAATACACTTATCAAAATACTTCTACTTAACAAAAATGCTTACAATTACATTCTCGTTCAGTTTCATCAACAATTCTACTCGTATGCACCCGTATTCGTACTCGTACAATACACAGCTTTTAGATGTATGTACTATTGGTATATACACTCCAATGATCAGCTCTTAGCAGCCCATGTGAGTCACCTAACACATGTGGGAACCATCATTTGGCAACTAGCATGAAATATCTCATAAGATTACAAAAATATGAGTAATCATTCATGACTTATTTACATGAAAACAAAATTACATATCCTTTATATCTAATCCATACACCAACGACCAAAAACACCTACAAACACTTTCATTCTTAAATTTTCTTCATCTAATTGAACTCTCTCAAGTTCTATCTTCAAGTTCTAAGTGTTCTTCATAAATTCCAAAAGTTCTAGTTTCATAAAATCAAGAATACTTCCAAGTTTGCTAGCTCACTTCCAATCTTGTAAGGTGATCATCCAACCTCAAGAAATCTTTGTTTCTTACAGTAGGTTATCATTCTAATACAAGGTAATAATCATATTCAAACTTTGGTTCAATTTCTATAACTATAACAATCTTATTTCAAGTGATGATCTTACTTGAACTTGTTTTCGTGTCATGATTTTGCTTCAAGAACTTTGAGCCATCCAAGGATCCATTGAAGCTAGATCCATTTTTCTCTTTTCCAGTAGGTTCATCCAAGGAACTTAAGGTAGTAATGATGTTCATAACATCATTCGATTCATACATATAAAGCTATCTTATTCGAAGGTTTAAACTTGTAATCACTAGAACATAGTTTAGTTAATTCTAAACTTGTTCGCAAACAAAAGTTAATCCTTCTAACTTGACTTTTAAAATCAACTAAACACATGTTCTATATCTATATGATATGCTAACTTAATGATTTAAAACCTGGAAACACGAAAAACACCGTAAAACCGGATTTACGCCGTCGTAGTAACACCGCGGGCTGTTTTGGGTTAGTTAATTAAAAACTATGATAAACTTTGATTTAAAAGTTGTTATTCTGAGAAAATGATTTTTATTATGAACATGAAACTATATCCAAAAATTATGGTTAAACTCAAAGTGGAAGTATGTTTTCTAAAATGGTCATCTAGACGTCGTTCTTTCGACTGAAATGACTACCTTTACAAAAATGACTTGTAACTTATTTTTCCGACTAGAAACCTATACTTTTTTTGTTTAGATTCATAAAATAGAGTTCAATATGAAACCATAGCAATTTGATTCACTCAAAACGGATTTAAAATGAAGAAGTTATGGGTAAAACAAGATTGGATAATTTTTCTCATTTTAGCTACGTGAAAATTGGTAACAAATCTATTCCAACCATAACTTAATCAACTTGTATTATATATTATGTAATCTTGAGATACCATAGACACGTATACAATGTTTCGACCTATCATGTCGACACATCTATATATATTTCGGAACAACCATAGACACTCTATATGTGAATGTTGGAGTTAGCTATACAGGGTTGAGGTTGATTCCAAAATATATATAGTTTGAGTTGTGATCAATACTGAGATACGTATACACTGGGTCGTGGATTGATTCAAGATAATATTTATCGATTTATTTCTGTACATCTAACTGTGGACAACTAGTTGTAGGTTACTAACGAGGACAGCTGATTTAATAAACTTAAAACATCAAAATATATTAAAAGTGTTGTAAATATATTTTGAACATATTTTGATATATATGTATATATTGTTATAGGTTCGTGAATCAACCAGTGGCCAAGTCTTACTTCCCGACGAAGTAAAAATCTGTGAAAGTGAGTTATAGTCCCACTTTTAAAATCTAATATTTTTGGGATGAGAATACATGCAGGTTTTATAAATGATTTACAAAATAGACACAAGTACGTGAAACTACATTCTATGGTTGAATTATCGAAATCGAATATGCCCCTTTTTATTAAGTCTGGTAATCTAAGAATTAGGGAACAGACACCCTAATTGACGCGAATCCTAAAGATAGATCTATTGGGTCTAACAAACCCCATCCAAAGTACCGGATGCTTTAGTACTTCGAAATTTATATCATATCCGAAGGGTGTCCCGGAATGATGGGGATATTCTTATATATGCATCTTGTTATTGTCGGTTACCAGGTGTTCACCATATGAATGATTTTTATCTCTATGTATGGGATGTGTATTGAAATATGAAATCTTGTGGTCTATTGTTACGATTTGATATATATAGGTTAAACCTATAACTCACCAACATTTTTGTTGACGTTTTAAGCATGTTTATTCTCAGGTGATTATTAAGAGCTTCCGCTGTCGCATACTTAAATAAGGACAAGATTTGGAGTCCATGCTTGTATGATATTGTGTAAAAACTGCATTCAAGAAACTTATTTTGTTGTAACATATTTGTATTGTAAACCATTATGTAATGGTCGTGTGTAAACAGGATATTTTAGATTATCACTATTTGATAATCTACGTAAAGCTTTTTAAACCTTTATTGATGAAATAAAGGTTATGGTTTGTTTAAAAATGAATGCAGTCTTTGAAAAACGTCTCATATAGAGGTCAAAACCTCGCAACGAAATCAATTAATATGGAACGTTTTTAATCAATAAGAACGGGACATTTCAGCAGGCACTCATTGATTATCCTGCTACTAAGAGCAAAGATTTTGCAACTGCTCTTCATGTATTAACGATTAAATCATCTGTATGCCTGTACCTGCAATTTATTTATGTAATCTTGCAATATTTAATCATAATATTTTGCTGTTGCAGGGTTGTGCTATCCCTGAGTTGAAACCTCATTTAAACGCTCTCCGTTCTGAACAACTCAGGGAATCAACTGCTGCTACTCACTTACTACTAACCAATCAGCTGGAGTCCGTCTTGCAACTGCAGGAGCATCAGGAGTCTATTCTTGCTATAGCCCGTAAAGATATAGCTGAAGGTGCAAATGCTCGTAAGAGAGCTGCTGATGCTGAGCGTGCCTTGAGTGACGCTCAGAAAACAATAAAAGCTAAGGAGACTGAGCTAAAAAATGCTCTAGATGCTGCTACTGCCCTGCAAGAGGAGAAAGACAAGTTGGTGGATGCTGAGAAGAAAAGGGTTGAAGAGGATCAGTTGAAGATTGCTGAGTTGGAAAAGCAGCTATCTGTAGAAAGGGAAAAGTCTGCTGGGCTTCTCCAGAGGGCGGAGAAGGGTGAGAGCAACTTTTTCGAGCTTAAGAAGGGTATACCGGGTTTGATAGTGAAGGTGCTTGGATCCAGTCTTGTAGGGAATCCCTAAAATGATTATGTTGATGCTATACGCACCCATGCTATTGCTGATGTGACAGACAAATTAACCAGACGCCTTGCTCTAAACAAGTCTCTCCCTGCTGCTATTACGAATCTGATGCCTCCTGGAACCCTGGAGAAGGTTGATGAAGCTAGAGACAGATTGATTAATCTGAAGATAGATGTTTATGATGAAGTATGTAGCAGAGAGGAGTCCTCTGCTGAGGATGTGCTCAATGTTAAATTTTCATAAATTTCTAACCATTTGATGAGCAACCGTGTGTAATAAACATTATTAACTTGAATGCCACAAATATACGCTTATTGTAGTGATTATGCCTTGCTTGTGTGCTTGCACCAAAAACTTTAATGTTTGTTATGCATAACGCATCTGCTATGCATGAAGCATATCATAAAATTTTATGTACAACTGTGTATTGTACAACTGAACAGAGCATTTTTAAGGTAATTCGTGTTTGAACGTTTTGCACTGTGAACTTCTACCAAAGGAATAACTAATGCAAAATTGAAATCCCATTTTACAAATATTATGCCTTCAAACAATTAATAGGATATTTAAAGTATGTTATACGTCTTCCACCATCAAATTGATGAGGACTAGTTGTGGGGTATTCTTTGAAGAGTGATTATAAAATAATCTTTCCGCCATACGCCTTCCGTCATAAAGTATATGAGGAAGAATTTTTTGAAATATTACATAAATATTAGTTATGAGTTAGTGACTTGTCCGTCATACGCCTTCCGTCATAAAGTATATAAGGAAGAATTGCTAAATATTTTTGCCTTCATATAAAATATAGAACTTCGTTCTGTGAAGTAAGTTTTTTATAATGTTTGTCATGACAAGTATCTGAGTTTTGTATCATGCCTCTGAGCGTTCTAGTAAAACTTAAACGTTTTCTAGCCGATCCCTTGTGCCTTTTGCTGGCCGATACAAAAGCTTCCACCATCGGAGGTATAAAAATACACTCCTTCTGTGGGCAGGATATAAATGCAATGTTCTACATTTGTCACGGGTAGCACTTTGTTTAAGAAAAATATAAAATTTATTGATCAGTACTGAGCAATACATAAACGATTGATGACGAATTTAGGTGGATCAAGCCTAATTAGTACATCATGAATGTTTAGTGTATGCTTATTGCGAATACATGCACTGTAAAAATGACCACAATGGTCTACAGTAAATTGATACACGTTGCTCTTCAGAAAATGCTAACAAACTGCATTTATTGAAATGATAAATTCTGCTCTTGATAAAAATGCTAACAAATTGCTTCTTCACATGCCGAGCACCCAGCGCTGTTCTACCCAAACACTTGATTATGGAATGAAAAACTTCTGAACTTCATCTTCCCTGAACAACCGATTTCTCCTCCTTTGATTCATATAGCCTTCTGGTATGTTTGCAAATGTGGATCGTTCCCTTGTTGGTGCCACATACTGTGAGTGTATGGCGGCTACTCCGTTAGGAGTTGGGAATCCGATCTCTGCATGGGCCGTTGATGTTATCGCTCCAAATTTTGCTAACGCTGCCCGTCCAGAAAGGACATTGAATCGTGAATTGCCATCCAAGATAGTGAAATCGATTGTTTCAGTTCTTAATAGTGGAAATGTTCCCAAAACGACCTCCAAACAAACTCTTCCCATTGCATTCACTTGCGCTCCTATTAGCCCTGAAACCTTCAAACTCCTCCGCCTAGCTCTTACCTGCACATGCCTTGGAAAAGCCTTGAAACAATGCCAATAAATGATGTCAGCCTCACTGCCTGTATCTGTGTAAATATGGCTAATGAACTTGTTTGCAATTTCTGCTGAAATGACCACTGGCTGAACGGACAAAGCCCAATTTTGAATTGGTTGAAAAATAATTGGAGCATATCTCCAGCTATCAACATTGTTATCCGACTGCTCACCGTCCTCGTTGTGACTTCCATTTAACCACACCATTTTGATTACAACGTTTGGAGTTGACTCACGCTTCGTGATCCGGTTTCCGTACTGATTTCTGTTATCTCCTCCGCCATGCTCTTCCCTTCTTCTGTTATCTCCTCGACGACCTCTTCCACCATCATTCCTTTGCCATCCAAATTTCCTACGAGGATCATTCCTCCTGTATTGTTTGCCTGGTAACAAGTGGTTTAACTCTCCTGCCTTGATCTTTGCGATGATCTCTCTCATCAGGGATTTGCAATTATCTGTATCATGACCCCATGCTTCATGAAAGTTACACCATAGTTCACTTTTTGGACCTTCTCTTTCTTCCATGGGTGCCGGCGGATTGAAAGTGGTCCGGATTGGTTCAGTGAAAAGAATCTCTTTTGGAGTTTTAGTCAGCGCCATTATCAACGGATGCCTCTCTATTGGCCTTCTATTGTGATGAAAATCATTGGGATGGTTGTTACCTCTCCATCCACCATTGGAATTGTCATTCCTCTTCTGATTCTTGTCAAAGTACCACCCTCCGTTGTGCGGTTTGCTACTACTGCTGCCATCAAACATATTCATCCCCCGCTCACTGGCTCGAACTTGCTTCTGTGCAACTTCCAACGCCTGATGTAGAGTCTTTGGCAAGTCATTCCTTAACGCATGAACAAGTGCACTAAACCATCGCTGATCCAGACAAAAAATAATACCAGATACTAGCTGAGATTCTAGACAATCAGGTATCTTCTGTGCTTCAAGTGTGTATCGCTTCATGAAATTACTCAAGGATTCATTGTGATGCATTGTGATCTCATGTGCATTAAGATGTGTCAAAGTACAGCTTTGAAGGTTTTGATACTGCATAACAAACTTTGTACGGAGGTCCAAATAACTGGTGATACTTCTTGGCGGCAAGCTAGCGAACCATTCCCTTGCCATTTTCTGCAGCACCATTGGAAACATATGACAAGCTACCTCGTCATTCCAATGCTGCAACCTCATAGCACCTTCAAACATGGTGAGAAAATCCTCAGGATCTGTTGTGCCATCATAAACTCCAATTGCCGGTATGCCAAGATTCCTGGGTAACGAATAGTTGGCAATTCGATCAACGAAACACTGAGTGGATTCTGCCATAGCTGGTGGCTTTGTAGCTTGCTCTCCAGTAATGAGGGCGAAGAAATTATCTGCAGCCACAGCACGGACGGCGGGCTGCGCTAAGCGTTGCTTATATTTTTCTGGAGCTGTCTGCTTAAGGATGTCATTCAAAAGCAACACTGCCTGCTTCTCTGACATGAACTCATCTTTGTCAGTTTCATCATCAGAGTCATTATTATCATAGCTCAGGTCGTTATCATCCTCAGAATCATCAATAAGACTACCCAGCTTGTAAAGTAGCCTGGATAACTTATATTTTGATATAGATTGCCTTTTCATGATTTGCTTGTCTTTGCCATCCGCCGAAAAGGTATAAATGATGGACATCGCCGTGGTTGCATCAATGGTCGTCGTTCTGGATTAGTAACAAAATTTGGAAGTCTTTCTGCACTTTTGGTTGTCGTTTCTTCGATTACTGGCCTTTTCTCCGAATTAGTTGCCAAATGTTTAAGCCTTTCTGCAGTTTCAGCAACTGTTTCTTCAATCGTACCATCTAGTGGCAGAACAGGTACATCTTCGACAGTGATCATGTCGTCAGTTGATGGATTGTTAACTGCTTCAAGTACAAATGGAGCTTCAGTTGCTTTTGTTCCTTTTTCGTTTCGTGTGTTCTTTGCATTAGTGGATGGCGCCATTGTTAACACCTATTTCCTTATGAGGTAAGGCTTAGTGTGTCAACAAGATACTAGAAGTAATCTAGATTTAGGAGGGCGGAGTGTTGCCGATTGATTTTTACCCTTGGGAAATAATCCCTGCAGACCCGGTTCACAAATGTAGAAACTTGTAGGGTGGCTTAATCAATCTGTCATCCGTAGAGCGTAAAAGTGCTATCCGGATGACTTCTAGTGAGAGAAAGTAGAGAGAGAAAGAGAGAGAAGTGAAGTCTCAGCTCTCAAAGTTGTCAGAATGTCTGAACCGTGTAAAATGACGACCCAAGGGGTCTATTTATAGTGTTAGATCCACCAGATTGCTCGGGGACACGTGTCAGATGATGATACATTCTGTTACTTGTGATCCGAGATTTACGCTGAAGGTGGTGTTCTCCGGCCAGGACTTACGCGCTAGGCGGCCTTCAGGGCTTACGCATGACGGAGCAGCCTGTACAGCGGAGAACGCTGGACGGATAACTCCACAAGGCTGTTGTTTCCAGCCTTCCAGACGCTATTTTTATGCAACCATTATGCCTTTTATGCGTGTATACGATAGGATACACCATTAATGACTTATTCTAAAATTAAAGAGTTTAGTAAACTTATTTTCTCTTTGTACTTATAATACATTAAAATTAAGTTTCGAGTTTTAATTTTATTCATGATAGGTAGTGATGATACGCAAAAAATTTTCCTGACATGTGGTTTGTGCTGTTTAGCAGTAGGTTTTTTGGCAACAGAATCGAGAATTGTTGAAAGGAAGAAACCTGGTAAGGCCAAAGCAAGAAACAGCTTCCAATGGGTAAAGCGATGATCAATTTGTCGTTGCAATTTGGAGTTCTATCTAAGGCAAAAACTCAAATGCATCACGTAAGTTACAAGCAAATATATTTTTGTCTAATGATGATTGGGATCATAACTTTCAGGATTGGAGTTTAAAAGCTTTATTTGTTGTTTTTGGTACTTTTTGAGTTTATTCATTTTAGAGGAACAACTGACTGCTAAAGTATATGCTGTATTTTTTTAGGTTTTAGGTAAATCCCATACTTTTAGGAATGCATATGTTTGTAAATATTGTGCTTATTTCCATGAAAATCAAATATTGTGTTGTTTATTAATAGTATACTACTAAGACTAATACAAGTAATAATGTTAGTGAAGATGCTCTGTGTTTGATGGCCTCTACAATTTTTGTCGGACTTATGCAGGTGGTTCTGTTGGAGGTCCAGTGAAGTAATTAAACTATTTTATTGTGATAGTGTGATAAATTTTGGCAGGAGTTCTATGTCATGCTAAATGGACTTTATAACTCAACAAATTGATCTACTCTAAAAGCTATGGTCTGCACTTATGAACAACAACAAATATGTAAGAAAAAAATTTATGGACAATTACTACCTTTCAATTGCGTATAATATCTTTAGCAAATCAATTTAATTAGTTTATATCGTTTATATATTTTTTCTTTCGCTTATTGACGCATCCTTCAGGAACCGATTTGTTGAATTCTGGTTTCGTTCGGAGTTTATATACAGGTGGGTTGATGGATTAGGAAATGTGCATTGTCGATTTCAACCACCAGGGCATGCTAAGGTATACTTATTGTTAGGTTACGCTTTTGAATTATTATTTTGTGCGTTCATGATGTTGTTCACTTATAGGGTAAAATGCATTTTCGTATGCTCATTTAATCAGTCTAAGAACAAATAATCAGTTTGATACTAGCTGCAACAAACTTGATTATGAGTTGTGTAAAAATAGATCCAAATTTACATGAGGCGTTAACGGTAAGATCGCATAAACCCAGGCTTATTGATCCAAGAAATGCGGTTATATAAATGTCGCTAATCAAATCGGTTGTTTCGTCTTACTTTTTACGATGTTGTTATATGCAGATTAGCATTTGGAAGAAACTAAACATGATAATCTTATTCTTCCTTCTAAGAAAACTGATCCTAACATTTTACTTGCAGGTAAATGTTTGCATCGGTTTTTGACAAAACACTCAAACAATACTTCAGATGAGACAGTCAACAAAAATAGACTCGACATCCTGAGCCTTCGCAGTCAACAAAAATATACTTGACATCCTGAGCCTTCACAAACATGTCAATGAAGAAAGGTTTTGGGGGTGTAATCAAAATGCAATTCTTTCCTTTGAGAGATCAACTTTATTATAATATGAAATTGTTGTGATATTTTGTCAAATCAATAATGCAATGCATTTAAAGCCAAATTCCTATTAACCATCCTACTAATCCTGAATCTGACGAGGTTAGCATTTTGTTTCAACCCGCTTATATCAAATATTTTTGTGGTGACATGTTCTTAAAGTTGATTTTGCATATTTTAACTTGAAAGCTGGTAATTTCAACACGTTTAGTATTAATGTGTCACTAAGAGTGTCCACTTGAATGTTTATTTTTAAGATTGGGTTAGATTGTAAATTTACATACATTCTAATAATATTCATGTTTATATGGTTCAAAGAACTGACTTTTGTGATCCAGGAAATGAGCTTGCATCTACATCAGTGCATATTTTAAGGGGGTGAATAACGCCTCAAAGTAGTTCATCAAGAATTATTTTCATATGAAATCAAGGTAATGAAATCTCTCTTTCTATCTATAACTAATTACTATAGGTGTCTTTTTTGACCCATTTACTCCTAAGGGTGATGATTTAAGTTTGGTTAATTAACTCAAACGATTAATGTTTTAAAAAATCAGTGAAACATGTCAAATGGGTTGAGTCTCTCTAAGAGTTGATTTCAAATGCTTCTATTATTTAAATGATTTTATTGATAAAAGCAAGCTATTACTGAAATGATATACCATCTGCTACTCCGTATCATATTTGACTTCCTGATTCCTTAATAAAGAAATTGTACAAAATATTTTTTGATCAACTTTAAGAGAGTTTAACTTTCTTCACGTGTTATTCGACGTCGAATGTCTATTCTAATATTGTCAATATATCTTGATTCTACAACTCTTATGTTTGACCTACAAAGTCAGAGCTACACCTCTCACATCTGGCTCCTATTCTCTGCACTAGCGAGTCCTCGAGCTTCAATACATAGCTGAATTGGAAAGAAACGTACAACTTCTACATGTATATTTGAAGTTGCTAATATTTAATGATAGGTCCATAAGATTTGACATAAAATGTGTGATTGCAGATGTCCTCTGTTAACCTATATTTGATTGGTGTTTATCGTTAACTTCTTATTGTTTTATTTAATGGATGCATATCTCAAGTGTCAATTTGTTTGAATGAAAGTCGCCGTGCAACACATGGGCTCATAAATCTACTAAAACAAATAACGTGTACCATTTGAAGTCCTCTTTGTGGAAAATACATATAGATAGAGATAGAGATATGCACCGACCTTATATTACAGAGTATATTAAATCAAATATATACCTATAAATAATCTACAATCAAACCCCCTTGGAAAATATACATTCGAAGCTCTCTATTGGGAAATCGTAGTAGATCCTTATTTATTTTTCAGTCTTTAAAGATTATTACTTAAAACTTTTTGTTTAAATATTGTTAATCATATATATTGTTTCCTACGTAACAAATACAAGCGTTTAAAATTCATCGTTTACTTTACAAAAAATCATGTTTACATCAATTCCTAACTTTATGTTATGTTGTGTAATCAAACTATGTATGAACTATAATTTATTAAAATTTTACTAATGTGTGTTGTTTACAAAAATATATTTTGCTAATTCAATCACATCAGTACTTTTGACACTTTTCCTATAATATCGTTATATCCAAAATAAGTTTAAAAATCAATAATGTTTGCGGATGAGTCCTCGTGTAATGCACGGGCTCTTAAATCTAGTAATAAATATAAATGATACTACGTAATATAATACTTCGTAGTTAATAGATAATTACCATAAATATTGTAGACTAAGTCAATGTTGTTAATGATATCGCAACCCGCATGCGCACCTCATATGCATGCGTGCGCTTAATAGTGTGCGTATGCGTGTGCTTGTGTGCGCTATGCGGTATGCGGATTGTATCTGATTCCTTTGTTCCCGGTACGGCGGTTGCTTAGCTGTCAAGTAAATATCTTTTCCATAATTATATCCGTGATTCGGGGGAGTCAGTTATGGATGAGATTAACGTGATCTGGGACGGTTCTAGAATTAGGGTTTGCCTATAAATACAACCCTAATCATCATTTACCAGACACAGCACATTACGTAACCATCACATACGGTATACATTACGTAAAACAGCATCGTTCAGCATCTTTTCAAGGTTAACAGGTTAGTCTTTTGTAAGCTAGTACCTACGACCTTATTTGGGGCCTCTTGATCGACGACCGTTATCGGAGGTGGACTTAATCACTTGGCCACCCCGCCGACATCATCATGTCGGCCAGGGTTATTCACGGTAGCCAGACCGGAGAGCCACGTTCTAAGATCCTTAAACCCCTCTTTACGTATTGAGCAGGCATATTAAACCCCACGGTTAAAATATTCATGATCAAGTGGTGCTTTCATTGAGAGTCGAATTAATTCAAGACTGTTTAATTGCTTTTTCTTTTAAGGTTTTGAATTGTATGACTCGTTATTTACAAAATTTTTGAATTTTTTCTTTAACAGTATCATGACTTCCGAGGAATCATCGGAACATACGCACCGTCTGGTAGTCAACATACACCGGTTATGACTACGGGGGCCGCTATTCAGGCGGGGTACACGATATACCCTCCACCTATATCCGGTTAACCCTTTCAGAGGTACAAGCCGATATATTCAGACGGGGTTACACCGCCAAGAGCAAACTCACCAGTCACAACCACGCGGCTGGACTTTTCGTCAGTGGATCCAAGGGTCATCTTTGCAGGCACTAGTGGTGGAACAACAGGGCCGCATGTGGTTTGCTGCGGCCAGGTACCTATTTACAGTACCACTGTTTCAATACCACTGCATACGCAGAGCATTCAGCAGAATTCGTCATTTACACCGTTGCAACCTTGGCAACCACCGCACCCAGTTTCACAATTTTTAACTCCTGCGGATGCGCAGGTGTTACTTAATAGTTGGGGATTTGGTGTCATCCCAGATGCAAACTCTCATTGGGCGCCGATAACAGCGCAGCAGCAAAGCACAGCGCATACAGTTGGGCTTTTAAGTGTGTATCCTCAAGTTTCGCAGATATCTGCGCCACAGGTTTCGCTTCCTTTACAGCCACCTGTGTACTCTGCGTCTTCAAGTTATCCCTCTTTTCCAACGCAGCAGCCTTGGTTATATCCGCAGACGCAGGGTCAACCTTGGCAAAATGTTCAAGGGCAGGCAAATCTTGCAAGTCAATTCATGCAGGCCGCACCTCCTGATATGGTTCACTTATTTTCACAACCTGACTTTGTTCAGGACATGATGAAGCGTTTCTTTGCAAACTTGAAAGGGGATCCTGTTAAACCACCCTTTGAGCTACCGACTACCTTTGACAAGTTTCCTCCGCATATATCCGCATACCCGTTTCCATCAGCACCAAAGATACCTAGCACGTTGGGTACTTACAATGGCCTGACCGATCCAGATGATTTTTTACAGCGTTTCGAAGGCGCAATGCGCACTCAAGGCTGGGTGGATCCGGTTGCGTGTCAGATATTTCCTATGACACTACAGGGTATTGCTCGTGAGTGGTTTAATAAGTTGCCGGAGGGTAGTATTGCCGGGTTTATGGATCTGCGGACAAAGTTTTTGCTGCAATATCAGAATCAGAGACCACGCAAGCACACTCACATTAAATGCCATGACATCGTGTAGAAGTCCAAGGAATCTTTGGGCGAATTTCTCACAAGGTATACTAATGAGTGCCTGCGTATACCAGATCTCAAACCAGAGCAACAGATTTCCGGACTCATACATGGTATAAACTCAGAACGTCATCCAACACTGGTAAGGCGTCTGCGCCATACAGTCCCAACAACTTATGCTGAGGCGCTTAATGAATGCCACGACTATATGCGGAGTGGCGAAGATAATGACATTCCAACAGCTAGCTCACACAACGAGAGGAAGGACGATGATGATCGTTCGTGCGATCAAAATAGTGGTAACAACTCTCGTGGAAGGTATCCTAGCGGTGGTCCCATCAGGAATGATAAAGGGAAATCAAGTGGCAATTATCGAAACAATAATCAGCGCGGCATCAATAATCAGAACTATGCACTGCTTAAAAGTTTGTCCAAAACTCCAAAAGAAATTTTGGCAACCGAAGCGGTGTGCGCGACCTTTGTGGTCCCAACTCCGCTTACGGAATTTGGTAAGCGGGACAAAACAAAGTATTGTGAATTTCATGACGATTATGGTCACGACACCAATCGGTGTAAAAACTTGATGGAACGGGTTCTGGAGGCGCTTCGCGCGGGCAAATTGGATCATCTAAAACCACCTAAAAAGGACAAGGGAAAGGCCACAGAAGAGGCTTCGAAGTCTAAGACTTTCGCGTGGCAGAAAGTTGACAAAGCGAAAAATGCCGACTTAACCATTAACATGGTTGACGCAGAGAAAATCAGCCAGCGGAGAAAGTACAATGATCACCAAGATTGGGAGCTTCTCCCAATCACTTTCCCTCCCGTAATGTCAATTGATTCTATTAATGAGCCCATTATCATCAAGTGTCGCATCCCTGATTGCGGAATCCAGGTTAAGCGCATGCATGTTGACACTGGCAGCGGTGTCGATATTATGTATGAGCATTGTTATCGTTTCCTTCCGGCAGAAGTCAAAGCGCAGTTACGCCAGCCTGATATTACGCTATCAGGGTTTTCCGGAGAAAACTCGTGGCCGCTAGGCCGAATAGAATTAATGGTAGAGCTTGCGGATGACAGGAACCCGCAGATGATCAGGCATGAATTGGTCGATTTTTATGTGGTTCGTTCAACTTCACGATATAATGCACTGCTAGGGAGAAACTTCATACGGCGTTTCAACATCATACCATTGGTAGTGCATGGTTTGATCAAGTTTCCCATAGTAGGAGGCGTTGCCACGGTTGCGTCACATCAAACAACCGAGTTGTGTGGCTCAGTTGCGCCTATAAGCACTCCTAGCGTGGGAGAATAACTGGCAAATTGTGCAGTCATAGCAAATCGCTTGCATCCGGACAAGCGAATTAAAATCGGTGCAGGCTTGTCAGCCGAAACAAAGGCCAAATTGCATGGAATTTTGTCAGCAAACGCAGATGTTTTCGCGTGGCGTGAGTCAGACATGACCGGGGTTCCGCGGGATATTGCGGAACATAAGTTAAACATTAATCCATCATTAACACCCGTTAGGCAAAAGAAGCGGCATATGGCTCTAGACCGCAGTGATTGGTTGTGCGCAGAGGTGGACAACCTTGTCAAGGCAAACATTCTGCGGGAAGTGCGTTATCAGACATGGGTTGCAAATCCTGTGTTGGTAAAAAAGGCTGACGGTAACTGGCGAATGTGCGTTGATTTCAAAGACATTAATAAGGCATGTCCTAAGGACAACTACCCTCTCCCGGAGATAGACTGGAAGGTAGAATCACCGTCGGGATTTAGGTACAAGTGTTTTTTAGACGCATACAAGGGTTATTACCAAATCTTAATGGCCGCGGAAGATGAGGACAAGACCGCTTTTCATACGCCGCAGGGTATTTATTGTTACACGAAGATGCCTTTCGGTTTAAAGAATGCGGGCGCGACCTATCAGCGTGTAATTGACGCAGCATTCAAGCACCAAATCGGTAGAAATCTTGAAGCGTACGTCGACGACTTGGTAATTAAAAGTAACACCGAAGAAGACATGCTCACGGACATCCTGGAAACGTTTGCATCTCTGCGCAGGATCAACATGAAGCTTAACCTGCTTAAATGACAGCGCGGGGTATCAAGGCCAATCCCAAAAAGATTGAAGCCATTGATAATTTGCCATCTCCAAAGACAAAGAAAGATGTGCAGAGTCTAACGGGGAAGCTTGCGGCTATCACACGGTTTCTGTCGAAAGCCGCAGAACGACAGTTACCATTCTTCAATACTTTGAAAAATTGTTTGAAGAATAAAGACTTCGTATGGACTCAGGAAGCAGAATCAGCCTTTCAGGAGATGAAAAAGGTGCTTGCAGAATTACCAACACTTACTGCGCCAGTATCAGGAGAAACGCTAACGCTGTACCTCGCGGCATCGAAGGAAGCTGTCAGCTCAGTCCTCATCGCGGATCGCGGAAAGGTAATCCATTAATTTACATGCTTTATTTATATCGCAGAAATTTAATGACTGAGGTTTTTCTCAGACGCAAATGCCGGTCTACTTTGTAAGCAAGACGCTGACATCAAGCGAAGTAAACTACTCACCAATAGAAAAGCTTGTATATGCGCTGGTCCATACGGCGCAGCGTTTGCGCCGATATTTTCAAGCACATCCAATCGTGGTTCTAACTGATCAACCAATCAAACATGTTGGTAAACGCCTACTTCGCAGCAATGACCGGGGTTACCGCATTGACTAACGCAATCATTTTTCTTTCAGGTGGTATACAAGCCTGAGATTTCTGGCCGAATGGCTAAGTGGGCAGTTGAATTAGGTGAACATGAAATAAATTTCTCTTCGCGCAGTGCGGTTAAGGGTCAAATACTTGCTGATTACCTAGCAGAATTACCTGCGGATGTCGAGGCGTCAGCAGAACATCAGGATCCACCTGCACCAACTTTGTCACCATGGGAATTGTACACCGATGGTGCGTGCAGCGCATCTGGTGCAGGTGCGGGTATAATTTTAACAGGCCCAGATGGCGAAGAGCATACATACGCACTGCGGTTTAATTTTGCTGTTACGAACAACGAAGCAGAGTATGAGGCTCTGTTAGCAGGTATGCGCATTGCGCATAAGTTGAATGTTAAAATTTTGCACGCATATGTGGATTCAAAGCTAGTATGCAGTCAGGTCAGCGGAGATTTCGAAGCGCATGACATAGCCATGCAGCAATATCTATCGCTTGTTCACAACCTTGCTGACCAATTTGAAGCTTTTCAAATCTCTCACATAATGCGTGGGCAAAATAAGAAGGCGGATGCGCTAAGCAAACTGGCTGCCTTGGCTTTTGATCATATGGGAAAGAAAGTTCTAATAGAAGAACTCAATGCGAAATCCATTGTTATGATGCCTTTAGTGGCACCAGTTGAGGAATCAAGCTCAACATGGATGACGCCCATTGTGGCTTTTCTGCGGGATGGCACATCTCCTGCGGATTCCGCTGATGCAAAGAAAGTTCGCGTTAAGGCACCGCTGTATGCCCTTGAGGGTGACGTCCTATATCGAAAAAATTATTTGGGACCGCACTTAAGGTGCATTGGCCCGAAAGAGGCAGAGGAAGTTGTACGCGACGTGCATGAAGGTGCATACGCACTCCATTCGGGGTACAGGTCCATTGTGTCAAAAATAATGCGGCTAGGATATTATTGGCCCACCATGTACGCGGATACTGCGCGCATAGTTAAGCAATGTGAATCATGCCAAATACATGCACCTATTAGCAGAGCACCTGCGCATCTAATGATACCAGTCTCCTCACCGTGGCCATTCTGTAAATGGGCAATCGACATAGTCGGACCATTCGCAAAAGGCCGAGGTAATTTTATCATTTATTTTCTAAACATGTTACTCACATTAGTACCTTACGCACATTCTGCACACGCAGGAAACATCAAATTTTTTATTGTTGCAATCGACTATTTCACAAAGTGGGTCGAAGCGAGACCGCTGGCAGCAATCTCAGGAAAAAGGGTGCGAAATTTTGTATGGGAAGACATCGTCTATCGATTTGGTATACCAAACGAAATTGTTAGTGATAACAGTACGCAGTTCGCGGATGACCCTTTTCGCAGCTGGTGCGCGGAGCTTAATATTAAGCAAACTTTTACATCTGTTGCGCATCCGCAGGAGAATGGCCAGTGCGAAGTCACCAACCGGGATATAGTAGCTGGAATCAAAGCTAGGTTGGGTCTTGGTCGCGTTGGTTGGGTGGATGAACTACCGAAGGTTTTATGGGCGCATAGAACAACACCCAAAGCAAGCACTGGTGAGACCCCGTTCAGTTTGGTCTATGGATCAGAAGCTGTTGTACCCGCAGAAATTGGGGTACCAACGTTCCGCATACAAAATTTTGATGAGCAAAATAACTCTGAAGCTTTGCGGGAAAATCTTAATTTGCTGGAAGAGCGCGGACTCTCTGCGGCTGTCAACGAAGCAAATAACAAGCAAAATATTACAAAGTACTATAATCAGCGTGTGCGTTCGCGCTCTTACAAGTGCGATGACTTGGTTTGGCATCAGAACAACGCAAGTCATGCTGAGGATACTGGGAAACTGGGCCCCCGTTGGGAAGGTCCATACAGGGTAGCGAAGGCAAACAATACCGGGGCGTACCATCTCGAGACATTAGATGGAAAACCTGTGAAACGCACTTGGCATGCGACGTTATTGAAAAAATGTTATATGTAGCTAGGTGGACCTGATCACTCCAGTTTATTGTAGCACATTATTTTTTCTATGTATTTTCCGTCCGTTTGGATGTGTCGCGGTTGTAATTGTGATTAATGCCAATTAAATATTTACTCGCGCATACTTTTGTTGTTTAAATCTTTTTTGTATGCAGTTCCTGCCTACTTAAGGGGTGTCCTCTAGCCCCTGTGCGGCAGAAGCCTGTTTGGTTACAAGGCTAGACGCTAACGGCAGGCAAAGGGAGTTGGTTTTCCCCTAGTCAAGCGCCACGCAGACTAGATGGCTGCAAAGTCGACTTAAAAAATTACAAGCATTGGTTTGCTTGTGCGTAATTACTCTTGCATTGGTTTGCTTGAGGAACTCAAAGCATAAAAACATTGGCTTGTTTTTAGTTGCGTTGCTTACCATACAGCTATAGTGCACCTCTAGTACATGACAAAGCGATAACGCAGTAGCTTTCGAGTCTAAATTATTAAAGGGTAATTGTTAAATTATTGGTTTATTTTACGCAGTAATACCCGCATACGCATGAGTTTTGGTTAACTATGCGCATGGGCATGCGGTTCACCTTTTGTTTTGACTCGCAATATATAAACAAACAAACTATGCGTGCATAACAGTAAGATACATATACATTGAATTAAGTTATTACATAAGTGGTAATTGTTTCAAATGCCTGCCCGACACGGGACTTAGGGCTCAAAAAAACATTTACAATTGCCTGCCTAAGCATAGGACTTACGGCGCAAACCATCACAAACACAAACTAAAAATCCTCCTTGAGAAACCCATCAATCGGCATGTTTGGGTCCGCCGTAAACGCATCGATTAGAGGGATAGGAATGGTGGTGGTAGCATTCTCCGCTTCCAGCAATGCCGCAGCCGTACCCTCCTTCAATTTCTTCTGCACAGTGTCAGGGTACGGTGGTGTGAGGCTGCAGGCTTGAATCACCTCTAAGACTGCCTTGTTGACTTCTTGGTCTTTCACCGCGTCAACATAGGCATTGAACTTATCGGTAACTGGCCCAGAATCCATCACCTTTTGCGCAATGGTGGGGAGTGCAGTGCGCAGCTTCGCCAGATCCGCCTCTGCCAGCTCGCTGTTGGTTACCGCGTCATCCCTTTCCCTCGTCACCCTTTCCAGCTCCACCCGCAGACGATCCGCCTCCCCCTTGGACTGGTCAACCGCACCAACCAGCTCGCGGTTTTTCTTTCTCTCTTCAATCAGTGCAGTTTTGGTTTCCGCCGCGGTTAACTCTACCGCCTTGCGCGCTTCTTCTGCGGCGTCCCTGTCTTTCTTCACCTGAACAACCCCCGCTTGCAGCAGCCCTAGCTCTGTTTCTTTCCGCAAGGCCACTTGATACAAGTTAGTCGAACGGCGGGCTTGATCTGCAACCATGCCAAAAAAGACAAGGCCGTTTTGGACGAAGGCGTTGAGCGCCTGATTAAAAGGCAGTGCGGCTAGTTGGTTGCGGAACTCAGCCGGGAAGATTTGTTGAAGGAAGGCGGACTGCTCTGCGGCGTTTTCCGCCGATAACTGGGTGAGCTGCGTCAGGTTTGCCAATCGGAAGTTACCGTGTGGCAGGGTTGGTGTGGACTCGGAGTCCAGGTGTATCGTCTTATCCTTTGACTCGGCAGTAGCTTCGAGGTCCGGATTGACCCGCGGTGGGGTGTGATGAGTTTTTTCTGCATGCCCTGCGTGTTAATAAGTGGTTATATAAATGCAAACTTAAATGTGCGGTATGCGCGAAAGCTGAACTCTTACCAGAGGATGGGGGAGGTAGATCCGCATAACGGGGTTCGATGGGAACGAAGTTGTCGTTTCGCTTGTCCTCCCTCTGTTTGGGAGTGAGTTTCTTCTTTTTCTGTTGGGATTGGGAGGCTTCGGCGGCCTTGCGCTTATTGCCGGAGGTGGCAGGTGCATTCTCGCCAGTCTTCTCCTGCTCTAACGGCTGGTTCACATTCTGTTTGCGGAAGGCGATGCCCGCAATCTCCTCCGCAGTCAGTACTCTCTTCATCTTCATCTCTGCAAACATGCACGCATGCGTTAGAACACATAAATAGCAAACTGTTAGTACGTGATTATACTATTCATACCCTTTCCATCCGGTCCGACTATGGCTGGACGCACATCCTCCCATGGCCAGTGTGCGGATATCTTCCCTAGTCGCAACATCACGTTCCCGTATGACCGGTGCACCAGCTGTGCATTAGCGCACTCCGCTAACAGCTTTGTTTCCTCGTCATCAAGGACCGGGGTTTTGTTCACATCCTTTTCCACCTTCTCGCACCATATAAGCGTTTGCGGAAAAGCGGTACCGACTACAGTTTGGTCAATGAAAAAGAAAGTTTCTTTCCAGTTACCCGCATTCGACTTTGGGGTTTTGGTGAAATTTTGTCGGGCGAAGAAGGTGAACCAGGATTTGTGGTGATTGGCTAGGCGGTATAGATGACAGAAAACTTTAACCAACGGTACCCTGTCGATTGCGGCGCACCACATTTCAAACAGAACTATTTTGCCTATGGCGTACGGGTGTAGTTGCCCTAATCCCACTCTGAAGTGATCTAATACGCCTAAGAAGAAGTCAGAGGGAGGAACCCTAAAGTTACCATGCTTGAACGCATGTTCATAGATGGCCACTTTCTTCTCCGGTGGCTCGTGAACACGCTGATGGGGTAGGGGTGGCACCGGATTGTACTTGGCTAAGGGAGGATACTGTTTCACTAAGTAATCTATGTGCTTCTGCTCTATAACAGACTCTACGCTATCTACATACGTCTCGTTAGCTTTAGTCATTTTCTAGGAGTAATCGGATGAATACTAACCTTTAAATGGTGGCCGGATTGTTCGATTTTTGATCGGAATTCAAATTGGCAGCGTAACGAGGAAGCTTGAAGCAGGAAAGTGGAAATGAGCTGCAAAATGGGGTATTTATAGGGAAGATTGGATGGAGTGGTGTGATCGTGGCTGTACACGTGTTACGCAATCGACGGCCAGCACTTTATTTATGCGCGTGGATGCCAGTTGGGTATGATTACATGTACGCGCGTGGATGCCAGTTGGGTATGATTACATGTACGCGCGTGGTTGGCACGCGCCTGACACACTGCCACTTTATGTCATGTCCGCCGAATGGGCTTCTGCGATTGTGACAGGCATTTAATGGCATCGAGGCGCACACGGAATATTAAATGCTAGCCGTTTTCTTGTTTTTTTTCCGCTTAATAGTTTGATGTCATGTGTCTTGCGTCATATAACATCAAACTGGGGGGACATAATGATACCGCAACCCGCATGCGCACCTCATATGCATGCGTGCGCTTAATAGTGTGCGTATGCGTGTGCTTGTGTGCGCTATGCGGTATGCGGATTGTATCTGATTCCTTTGTTCCCGGTACGGCGGTTGCTTAGCTGTCAAGTAAATATCTTTTGCATAATTATATCCGTGATTCGGGGGAGTCAGTTATGGATGAGATTAACGTGATCTGGGACGGTTCTAGAATTAGGGTTTGCCTATAAATACAACCCTAATCATCATTTACCAGACACAGCACATTACGTAACCATCACATACGGTATACATTACGTAAAACAGCATCGTTCAGCATCTTTTCAAGGTTAACAGGTTAGTCTTTTGTAAGCTAGTACCTACGACCTTATTTGGGGCCTCTTGATCGACGACCGTTATCGGAGGTGGACTTAATCACTTGGCCACCCCGCCGACATCATCATGTCGGCCAGGGTTATTCACGGTAGCCGGACCGGAGAGCCACGTTCTAAGATCCTTAAACCCCTCTTTACGTATTGAGCAGACATATTAAACCCCACGGTTAAAATATGCATGATCAGTTGTAAAAATAAGAGATGTATTACTCCGAATATTTTTTTTGTTTGATATTAAAGTAATGTTATTTATGCTTGTTATATCAATGTGATATGTAATATGTAATGTAATTTTTAAATTAACTAATGACAAATATTATATGAAAATTATGTAAATATTGATCGACAATATCATTTTACATGTACACGATGTTTTGAAATAATATACATGATTAGAGAACAACATATTAATATATGAGATATATGGATGATTAACGATATATTAATTCATAAAGGATAACTAGTGTACACATGCGAAATTGCAGAATTAATAATTAACTGATAAATAGTAATCAATATGGTGGTGTAGTGGTGATCAGGTGGTTGTTTGGTGGTTCGATGATGGTTTAGGGGTCCGATGATGGTTTGGTTGTCAAGTGGTGGCCCGGTGATCCGTTGGTCTTGTGTTAGTCTGGTGGTGGTTTGGTTGCCCAGAGGTGGTCTGGTTGTCCAAAGGTCCAAGCGTTCGATGGCAGTTCAGTTGTCCGGTGGTAATCCGTTGGTCTATAGGTAGTCTTTTGGTCTGGTGGTGGTTCGATTATCCAGTGGTGGTTCGGTGGTGGTCAGATGGTTCGATAGTGGTTTTGTTGTTCGGTGGTGGTCCGATGCTCTTTTGTGCTCAAGTGGTGGTCTGGTGGTGGTTCATCTATCGCCTCCATAATTACCGTCATTTTTCTTCATTTAAAATCACCTACCGCACATGAGTTTTTATTAGAAATTAGTCACAAGTTGAAGGGGTTTGGATTAGATTGTTAGTAATCAGGTTGTATGTTACCTACTGTTTATTTTTCAGGATCGTTTGCTTCTTGTAAATGATGAACGATTGATGTTCGTTTGTAACTTTTGCTCAATCATCAATTTAATGATGTAAAGCCAATTTATCTCTTTCAGTTCCAATAAAACAATTACCTACTGCCATAATTTTTCACAAACTGCGATTTTTACTGATCGAAGCCATTGAAGATGGTGTGAGGTTAGGGTTTCTTTTAGGTTCGTTTCTTGCAATTAACGGTTTTGATTGTTTGAATTGCACAATTGCTTTTAGACTCATTATTTTAAGTGTTGGTGTGGTTGATTGATGATTTTTCCTCGTTTAAAGCGATCGACATGGTGAAAGGTTAGGGTTTATTTTCAGTTCATTTCTTATAATTAACGACATTGATTTTTATAATCGTCGATATTTGTGGTTTGTTGGATGGTAAAAATTTGTCATTTGAAATTATTATGGTTCTTGCATTTTTGCCCTAACTACTTATAAAATTTGTCTCTATGTGCATCCATGAACGAAATTTGTCGTTTGACATTATTATGGTTCTTGGAGTTTTGCCCTAAATACTTATAATTGGAAGAATAGTCTTGGTTTTATAATAATATAATCGTTGCATCTACCAATATTTTTTGCTGAATTAGGTTGCATTGATGCATGTGTAGTTTTGTTGTAGTTTATAATAGTGGAGGAACTTGAAGATGTGAGGATGGAAGGTAAACATTGAGATTTTACAAATGGTTTGTGCGATTAATAATAAAAGTTTGATTCTTACTAATCATCTAAAATACATTCCTCCTCTATGACGACTTGCAAACCTTTTGATCGTTGTTCTAGAATCATTAAAATGCTCGTCTTTTGATGGTTGCACCATTTGTTCGTTTAATTTATCATCATTTACCATCATAGTAGATAAATTAAAAGATTTTGATCGATAGGACAATATGAATCGATCAAAATCATTAAAATGATGATAAATTAAAAGATTTTGATTGATTCATATTGTCTTATTTTTGTTATATCATGACACATTATGAGAATTACATAGAATGTTTTGATTATTCATTGAAATCATCAAATGGTGTAAACTTATGTTTTTTGTTTTTATACACCCAATGTTGTAAAAGTCGACCGACTTGACCGATGCGTTAGCCGATGCGTTATTTTTTGGGTTCTCCGTCCTGTTTTTTCTGAAAGCGACTCAAAAGACGGTCAAAGCTAAAAATTCGGTTAAAGTCTGATAAAGATGGTCAAAGTTGGTCAAAAACGGTCAAAATCAGTCAAATCTTCGTCAAGATGTAATATGTTTTAAAATTAGGGTTTGTTTCCATTTTATGGGCCACTCTTTTCTCAGTGTCCTTACTGATTATGTACTTGGTAACATTAATTGAATTTTAAGTTTGATTGTATTTTAATTTAAGT
Organism: Rutidosis leptorrhynchoides; assembly: GCF_046630445.1. Classification (NCBI taxonomy): domain Eukaryota; kingdom Viridiplantae; phylum Streptophyta; class Magnoliopsida; order Asterales; family Asteraceae; genus Rutidosis; species Rutidosis leptorrhynchoides. The sequence goes on from NC_092333.1 coordinate 293,185,319, forward strand.
TCTTATTTAAAAAAATTATGGTACATAATCAACTATTTTATACATATATAATTATATATTTAAGAAATTATTAATAAAGTCAACGTTGGTCAACGACCGATGCGACCTCGACGCGTCTCTGACTCGGCTGACGCGTCCTTTTTAAGTCTTGACCGATGCGTCCCCGACTCGCGACTTTTACGACCTTGTATACACCACAAACTAGTATCATGTCAGTTTCATTGGATATGATAATGATAAAAACTGAATTTTGAATTAACAAAAAGGTTATGTCAGCATCAACAAAGCCACACCAAAGGACTCCACCAAGATGACTACAGATCTCTAGTTGATTTTTATGATCTATTTAGCATGATTATTACGGAGTACTATTAGTTACAAAAATGGTGAATAGTAATTAGGGTTATTTTCGTCCTTTCACAATATATATATATATATATATATATTTTACTTTTCCTTCCTTTTTCCAAATAAAGCCCCCAAACTTTGTTAAAAAAAACCCGACCCCTAAACAGGGGGGTAAAGTGTCAAATAACTATTTCATAAAAAATCTTAACTAAAAACTCCACCCAAATATTCAACGGGTCATATCTTCTCGTTCGCAACGAGTTAAATTTTTCCGACAACATCGCTAAACTCGAAATAATTTTAGGAACACAATTTCACTAACTATAGGCAAAACGGACACTTTTTTAAAAAACGATAAATATTTGAGGTACTTCATACACGTTGATTTTGCGTTAAATTTTTAAAATTCGACAATTCCATGGCGAAACGCGGAGATGTAAAATAACATTTAAATCTTTGACGGGTTATACCTTTTAGTTCGACTCGAGTTGCGCTTCAACGGCATGATCGTTAGTCACGAAATAATTTTATAAACTAAGCACAATAAAATACATTGAAAATCGAACCCCCGGCGCGAAGCGAGGGTTCGATAACTAGTTTATAGTTCTATTTGGCTTAGCGTTCTTATTTATATTTTAGGTTGTTGATTCTTATGATCTATGTAGCATGATTATTTAAAGTTGTATTTGGCTTTAGTTCTTATTTGTATTTTTAGTTGATGATTCATTAACATTACTACTCTTTATAGTAATCTTTGTAACTAATATTTCTTCTTTATCGTGACACATTAAATTGTTATTGTTTCAGATAACTTGGTGGAGCCTTCCATGTAATCCCTCTGTAGGTATCGGGTCGAAATTGTGGTGATGGGTTAACTGGAAAATGGTGCTGGATGAATCCGATAAGGGGGAGAACAGTGAATGAATTAAAGGAGCTAGAAGCCACTATAACCGAAGCGAAACCACCGTTGTCTACTCCGGATAGCTGGTGTTGGTCCTTTTGTCCCAAGGGGTTATTTTCATTTAATAAACTCAGTCACTTTGGTGGATATGCAGTCTCTAACCGCAAAGTCCAATACCCTATGGATTAGTTTGATTCCTAAGAAAATTAACGTCTTTATGTGGAGGCTTAACATGGATCGTTTGCCAACAAGAGTGAATCTATTGACGAAGGGCATTCCACTAATCTCATATTCATGTCCATTCTGCCACAATCACCCTCAAGATGCAGATCATCTTTTTCACAAATTGCAAGTACCTTATACCATTATGGCAAAGCTTTCTTAATTGGTGGAGCCTTCCATGTAATCCCCATGTGGGTATCTCAAACGTTATCAGCTTAACAAGTTTAATGGTGAATTCTAAGGAGTTAAATAGCATATTCCTTGCTTCTAGATATGTTCTTCTTTGTCTTATTTGGAAGTGGAGGAATAATTTAGTCCATTCCCCGCCAGAGAAAAGAAGTTCAATAATGAAAGAAGTTGTTCTATCCAACCTATGGATCATGTCCCACATGTGGGTTATACTTATTGCAGTACTGTTGTGTTATTTTGCTTTGTGGTTAGCTACACATGGTCATCTATATATGCTGACTTACTAGTGACAAATTTGGTTGATAATATACAACTATGATACAGGTTATTTGGGAAATGGATCAAAAACTATCTGTCAAACCAATTGACAACACTCTCAATGTGATTATTATTAAAGAAGGATTACGTAGTGGGTTGCCATGTTGTCAGAAGAGCTTAGAGTGTCATTACCAATAATGTTCTTATTGTATCTTCGGTTTGGAGCTGTTTTCTTTTGAAAAATGGTTTCACTTTTATTGAAGTTTAGGTTATTTTTAAAAAATATTAAAAACATATTTAAATTAAATATTTATGCCATTAAAAGAAATTCACAATTTCACATATTAAAGTAGCTATTTATAGAACATATATTAACCCGTTTATTTTTCATTTTATTATTAGGAGTTTTCCCAGGTGCGAATGTATTGTACCAAATAATCGCAACTTTAAATTATCATATATACTAGATTTTAAGAGCCCGCGCATTGCACGAAAGCTCTAAAAATAGTTTTCATAATCGTTACTATTTGTACAACATTGTTTTTTGTAATAGCAGTTTAATGAAGAAATATTTTATTAGTATATGTATTGGAACTAAATAAATGGTAAATATGAGTTTTGAAACGCTATGAATCAATAGCCTTGGAATGTAACAATGAGTTATTGATAGTAGTTCAAAACTAAAATAGTCAAAATCTGAAAACTCACAAAATTAATGTTTCATAAAGACAATGTAAGGTCCACCAATGAAACAGGTTATTTATGTACTAATAAAAACTTGTAAACTTAATTTCACTAAAATACATAATCATTCCTAGTTTATGAGCTCGCCCGTTAGACGCATTTTAATAGTTAGTACAAAATAAGCTGTGTATTGAAAATAATTACATATTATATATTGATCAAATTATAGTTACATTTGACATCAATCATCAATAGCAAAAATACCATTAAATGATACATTATTATTTGTTTAAGAGAATTCAAAAGCATTGATTTTAAAAATTAACCAACATCAAACATTTTGAGGTATTTTAAATATAGTGGCGGAATAAATTAAGTTGAAAGGGAGTGATTAGAGAGAATTTGTAACTAAAAATAGTAAGTATGAGGGTATCCATATCACAATTCTTTGTTGACATCCTGCCTTCACGTAAGATGTACTCCGTGCAATTTACTCATCAACATGAGAACCTACATCGTCCAACATGAGTTATCGAGCTATTAAAGTGACATAAGCCCACTCCTACTAAACCCACCCATTTTACTAAGCATAACACAAACTAACACTGTACACAAACAAATTATGTATATTAATCGAGCCAAGGAGTAATAACTACTCGACCCACCCAATTTACCAAGTCGGCTCCTACTCGACCCACCCATTTTACGCTTAACATGATGTTATCCCTCTTTAAGTGATAATCGTTGCCTGGTGAAGCCTTTCCATCATTGGTAGTCTTGATATATCTAGGATGTGTGCTTGAAATGTCTACTTTCGACAATATTTGATCTAATTGATTCATTCCTTTTTCTAGCTAGGACAACTAGTTTTTATTTGTATATACTTAATCCTCTAGTTTTTTTGTAAATACTTTTGACATCTAGGATGTGTGCTTGAAATGTCTTGATAAATACTTAATTTAAAAATTGTGACCTTAAGACAACTATATTAGAATTTAAAAACAGTGTTAGAACTACAAATGGTAAAACAGCCATAAAACAACGTAATATGTTAATTTGTATGTATTAAAGAAAAGAAATAAACTGACTGTTTTTGATAACATATGCATATAGCCCGAATTTAAATAAAAAAAAATGACGTTCTGACTTGCAAAACCACAGATAATGGTGATTGTGACGTGAAGTGGATAAGGTGCACTTTTTGGAACAAGTCAGTGACTGGACCATATCATGGAAATGGAGGACTTGTAATGGGGGGCTTTTGTCAAAGGTTGTTGGGGAGTTTGTGGGTGATGTAGGAAAATATAAGTGGAGGTTGGGTTAAAAAGTTGTTAAAATGGTAGGAAAAGAATTAAAAAAAAAAAAAAAAAAAAAAAAAAAAAAAACGCACAAAATTCTTCCGTCTTCTTTTGACAAATGCCCACAAACGCCCCATTCCGGACGTTTGTGGGGCGATTCTCACGACACCTAGGCGGCATTGGGGGAAATCACGCTGCGTTATCTGTGGTCTAATTACCAATATGAATTGTATGCGTTATACCCTAGTTGACTCATTCACCCATAAATGGGTCGAAATTTCCATATCAACAAACATAGAAAATCAAGAAGTGCTGTCAACTTTTAATTTGTTTCTTCCATCCGCTAGATCATAAGTGCAACAGAAAATAATTAGTCTCAACAATAAACAGCTCAAAACAATCTACTAAGCACATAGAACAGTTTGATAAGTTTTTTAATTCAATACTTACAACAATATTTATGATGGTGAAATCCAAGATACTATATCAACACTAAAATTGTTATCGTCAATAACAATAACAAAAAGTTGTCAGCAGATTAAAAAAAACAGCAACCAAAATTATAGTTCGTAGTAGATAACTCATAACTTGAATATGAATGGCAATCCAATATCTGGAAATCATTTTTGAGATGGTTCCATCCTCCGTGACTTGCCTTTTTGAACGCGTATGGATATACACTCATACATAATCGGTTTCTATGGACGTAACATTGTTAATCATGGTATTACATAGTATCACCAATTATATATTACCAGGGGCGGATCCGGAAACTTTTTTCGATGGGGGCAAAACGTAAAAAATTGGAAAAAATGTCAAATTTAACACAAAAATACACTAATAAAATCTCGACCGTCGGGGGCGGCTGACCCCACTTGATCCCACCTCCCTCCGCCCCTGAAACTACCGAAAGTCTAAAAGCGAGCTCCCTAGTAAACTCTGGTGTGGAAATAGAGTAGTACCTCTACTCACCATATAGATTTGGTCTCTATTCCCACAGTTAACATTAACAATATGTTTGAATAGCATATTATTTTCTGTGCATCGCAGGATGGGATGATATGAAACATCGTCTGACGTAATCATCAATTTTACATATTCTTTTAATAATTCTCGATATATAAACATTAGTGAAACAATTATAACCATAAAATGATTTTGAATAATACTAAAAAAAACAGTACCTAATAACTTTTGTATCATCTCGTAAGTCATCCAAAAAATTCCTCAAATTATCCCAAGAAAACCGGAACTATCACGGTAAAATCCTGCAATCAAAACCCGGTCTTCTTCATCTGTCCGTATTGCATCAATGGATTGAGAAGGAGCTCTGGACTTTTTGGGGTAACCACCTGCGGGGTACCTCAACAGGACAGTGTCTAGCTCCTCGTCCCTCCAAGCTAGTATTTGGGGTCACAAGCGCTTGTGCGCCCCCATAGAAAGAAGCACCCCCCCCCCCACCCCCCCCGAAGTAGAGAATAAGAAGTGGTTACTTTTTAAGGACATCACGGGCGAAAAGGGGTCGTAAAGGCAATCCAAAACACGTACTTGGTTACATTCTAAGCCATCTGCTAAAGCTTTCTTCATCACCTCTTCTGAATGGCAGTTAACATTTTTTTGATCCCTAGGTGAAACCTGATAGAGTTCGCCTACAATAATTCGTATCCTTAGAGTATTGGGATGCCACCGTATGATATGTTATATGGTCGAAAGTGCAGAACTCCTACGTGTTGGTTAGATGCAGGTGAGAAACAATATGCAGGTCTTGAAATTGTTCAGATAACAGCATCAAAGGTTGAAATTGCTCGTGAAAAGTTAAAGGCTGCTAGAGATCGACATAAAATGTATGTTGATCCTCGTAGACACTTGGTCACCTTTAATGTAGGTGATCGTGTATACTTGAAAGTTTCGCCATGGGAAGGGATTATCAGATTCGGTAAATGTGGTACGTTAGCGATGAGGTTTATTGGGCCATTTTCGATCAGAGAGATTTTGAATGATCAAACCGTAATTTTAGATCTTCCATCCGAGTTAGCGGGAATTCATAACATAATCAATGCGTGTTATTTAAGAAAGTTTAAAGTCGAGGACGAAAGTATGATTCTTCCGTTGAAATATCTGAAAGTGGATTTGACCAAGAAATTAGTTGAAGAGCCGATGAGGATAATCGACTGAAAAGTCACCAAGTTGAGGAAGAAGCAGATTTCTATGGTGTTAGTTGAGTGGCCACACAGTTTAGGTGCCAACATGACGTTGAAAACTGAGGAGTTAATGAGAGCGCGCTATCCGCGTTTTTTTAACCTTGACCAGATTCCAGGGACGGAATCTTCTTAAGGGGTTGAATTTGTAAGATCCTCATATCGGGCCTAGTTGTAAGATTATTAATTTACCCTTAGTGTGCTTATATGGTTTTATAAGTGCTTTTATTTTAATTTAGTATTTGTTGTTATTAACTATTGTAGTTAGGACCAGTTTGTGACAAGGGTCACAGAGCATGTTTGTTTATTTAATTTAGACTCTGTTAGGGTCGCCTATTATTATACGAAAGATATTAAATAACTGATATATACCCGTGTGTTGTGGGGTAGGATTTAATCCCAAATTAAGTGACTTGAGCTGCTCTGCTTTTCTCATTTTCTTCCACCTTCCAGATAATTCACCTAAAACACTCTGTACCTTCATCCTCTCAACTACCAAACCCTAGTTTTCTAATCTTTGTTCTAGAGCTCAAATATTTTATATCAACTTTTTCCTTACGATTTACTGATTCTTTTGAGGTAAGAATCATAGCATTTCATGTCTTAATCTTTAAGAAAATGAAGATTTTATGTTAGTTTTACAAATAGTGTAATTTGGATCAAAATGGTTTGATTTGGTGTTTTGTATGTCAAAATCTTGTGGGTTTATGTTTCTATATATTTAGTGTACTTGATTTGGTTAGTTTTAGGTCAGAATCGAGCTCTAGAGCAATAATTGGTGAATTTTATGTGAAACCCGTAGTTGAGTTCATCTTCTTCTGCAGATGAACATAGTCAGCCGAGTGTCTCTTGACACTCGACCGATGGTCTCGGCCATCGACCAAGTGTGTAGACCATCGACCGAGGGTGTTTGTAAGTGACCAACGATCGAGTGACTAGACACTCGGCTGAGTGTGTGATTGACAGCCGGCTGACTGTCTATAACAATCGACCGAGGGACTTTGACAGTTGAAATTTTACTAAGTGTTAATGCCTAGTCGTTATGCTGCCCGTGTGTAATTTTATTGTGAATGCCTTAACTGTTAGGATTTTGCTTTTAATATAGATGTATTATGTATGTCATACGTGGGGGCGTGTAAAACCCTTCCATTCAACAAGTATGTGGCTTTGTAAGGGGTCGTTAGACCTAGACCGCGTTGTTAACATTTCAGTAGTATTAGTACTATTATTGGAATGAAGTGACTGACTTGTGTTACCTTTGTTCACGTGATAAAGACAAAGAAAAGGCTCAGAAATATTAGATCTCTGAGATCCTTCTGTGGCTGGTAATTGGTGAGTGAGACTATCTGGAGATCGATAGTATTGATTAACAAGTTATTCTATAATTGCCTTTATTGTTGTTGATTAACATGCTACTTACTGTTATTGATTATGGCTTTATGATAACTTCGTGTTATGTGATGCCAAGTGTGTTTAGTGTGACGACCCAGAAATTTTCGATCAAATTTAAACTTAATCTAGATATGAACTCTACACGATAAGCAAATTCTGTAATATTGAGTCTTAAAAATTTTGGAACTGTTTACATTGATGCATTTACCCTTTGACTAATTTCGACGATTCACGAACCATTGTGTATAACAAAATATGTAAGTATATATATATATATATATATATATATATATATATATATATATATATATATATATATATATATATATATATATATATATATAAGTATATATATAATATTTTTGATTAATAAAATACCTTTAGACAATTAGAAGTAAAAATTAAAATAATAAATAGAATAATTCAATTAATATTAAAATGAATATATATATAAAGGATATATATATATATATATATATATATATATATATATATATATATATATATATATATATATATATATATATATATATGCGAATATTATGCATAAGTAAAATTGTGTATAATGTAATATATATAAAATGCATAAATAATAAATAATTAATTTACGTTATCATATAATTTTGATAATTAAATTCAATTACAAATGTAAATATAGTTGTTATATTAACAATACTTTTATTGTAAATAATAATATTAGTATTTGTATTACTAATATTAATTGTTTTTAATATAAAATATATATATATATATATGAATATGTAAAAGTTGTTATATACAAGTATTAGTAATATTATTGATATTATTATCACTATTATTCCTAATGTTATTATTATTATTTAAAGACCTTTATTATTATTATAATTAGAAAATAATACAAATTATTATCATTGTCACTAATAATATTAATATTATTATCTTTATTATTATTATTAGTTATTTCTTCTTATTAATATTAATATTATTATTATTATTAGTATTATAATTATTATTAATATAATTAAAATTATGGATATTATTTATATAAAAATCATATATATATATATATATATATATATATATATATATATATATATATATATATATATATATATATATATATATATATGCGAATATTATGCATAAGTAAAATTGTGTATAATGTAATATATATAAAATGCATAAATAATAAATAATTAATTTACGTTATCATATAATTTTGATAATTAAATTCAATTACAAATGTAAATATAGTTGTTATATTAACAATACTTTTATTGTAAATAATAATATTAGTATTTGTATTACTAATATTAATTGTTTTTAATATAAAATATATATATGAATATGAATATGTAAAAGTTGTTATATACAAGTATTAGTAATATTATTGATATTATTATCACTATTATTCCTAATGTTATTATTATTATTTAAAGACCTTTATTATTATTATAATTAGAAAATAATACAAATTATTATCATTGTCACTAATAATATTAATATTATTATCTTTATTATTATTATTAGTCATTTCTTCTTATTAATATTATTATTATTATTATTAGTATTTTAATTATTATTAATATAATTAAAATTATGGATATTATTTATATAAAAATCATATATATATATATATATATATATATATATATATATATATATATATATATATATGAAATTAGGATCCTATAGAATACAAATCCCTTTCAACCTTTATTCTATTTTTCTCCAATACTGTAATAAGGATTTGAAATCAGAAATAGTTGTATCCAAATTTAGTTATCAATCAAGATCACTTTTCATTTTTTTATTTTATTTATGTACCCGTTTTTATTTGAGGATAAGTTGCCGACACCCACACACAGCTATATGGATCGTTTTCCCATTTTTAAATCCTTTATATGATGTAATTAACACTGGTAAATGAAGTAAAGAAAACCAAAAAGAATTAAAGAACACAGCTCCTTATTTTTATTTTTTTTCTTTTCTTTTACCTCTGTTCTTCTACCTTTGGGTCAAGTCTTAAATTAGAATAAAGTTTCAAAATTTGTTAATGCCATCTTGTTAGAAAACCTTCGTATAAACTACCTGCAAATTCTCAAGGTCCAATTTTAGCTATCGAGTTCAAATTCAAGAGTCAAAGTTTGTTTATCAAAAAGTCAACTTATGTTCTTCAACAAAATTCGAATTTCCTGTCGTTTATTAAGATAAATTGAGGATTCCTAAAGTTTCTAGGATCGATTTGCAAAGTATTTCGTGAAGAATGCATTATCTAAAAACGTCTTAAAATCAAGGTTTGCATTTGAGTTTATTTATTTTTTTCGTAACAGTCGCTGCTTTCATTCTTTATTTTTTTTATTTTTCGCATTTATTAATAAATTATATCTATCATAAAACATTTAGGAATTTATTTTACATCTAAAAACAATTAAAACAAATCTCTGATTGTTAAAAATGGAGCTCTGGTCGATGTGATTTCATGAGGAAGAAGGAGGAATAAGAGAAAACGGATAGACGGATTAAATAAATATGATTTGTAGTTTAAACGGAAAAACAAGCACAGCAGAATGGTTTAAGAGGGTGTCGGGTGAGCGTGAGGTCTTGAGTTCGAGTCCCATCCACGGCAATTCTTTTTACTCAAGGATTTTAAAGGGTATACTTTATTATTTTATTTCTATTATTATTATTATTATTATTATTATTATTATTATTATTATTATTATTATTATTATTATTATTATTATCATTATGATTATGATTATTATTTGTTAGTATTAAGTATTATTGTTATAATTGTTAGTATTACTATCATTATTATCATTATTATGAACATAATACAAATTATTACTATAAATATTATTATTAGTATCACCTTACAAATTGTTGGTAATATTATAGTATTATCAACAAAGGTATTAGTAATAATATCATAATTGTTGTTAATATGATTATCAGAACGGTTATAATTAAACTTATAACCATGATTAACAAAATAGATATCTCTATAATTATTATTATTATCACTATTAACATAAGTACTACTATTATTAATATTATCATTATCATTATTAGTATTATTATTAAAAATTATTATTTTTACAACTATATTATTATTAAGAGAATCATTATTAGTAAAACTATCATTTTTATCATAGGTATTAATATCTTTACCTTAATAGTATTATAAATATTAATTTTATAAACAAAAGAGACTTATATGTAAAAAGTATATTACATACTATATTTTTATATGAAATATTATTAACTGTAATAATAACTAAATTACATATAGTGTATAAAAATATTTTAAGATATTATAAGTAATAATAAACACATATATAAATATTGAATTCAACACATTATATATATATATATATATATATATATATATATATATATATATATATATATATATATATATATATATATATATATATATATATATATAAGTTACAATTTAATAATATATTATAATAAATATATATACAATATTGTTCAATTACAATTATATGTGTTAATATATATATATACATGATATAGGTTCGTGAATCCGAGGCCAACCCTGCATTCTTCAATATCGTCATATGTATTTTTACTACAAAATACATTAAGTGAGTTCATTTGATTCCCTTTTACTCTTTACATTTTTGGGACTGAGAATACATGCGCTGTTTTTACAACTGCTTTATTAAATGCTTTTGAAATATATTTTGAACTGTGAATACATGAAATGCTTTTATAAATGTTTGACGAGATAGACACAAGCAAAACATTCCTCTAATGAATTATGTGGACATGATAATTGCCACCATTGAATTATGTGGACGTGATAATTGCCACCATTGAATTATGTGGACGTGATAATTGCCACCAATTGATATGAATATTTTCCCCTTATTATTATTGCTTGGTAACCTAAGAATTAGAATCGGGTATGGCCCTAATTCAAGCGAATCTTAAAGGTAGCTACCGGGTTTAACACCCCCACCCAGAATGTTCACTAGACGGAAGGGCTAGTGGGCGTGGTGTTTAGTACTTCGAAGTTTATATGATTATTATACAGACGAGATGTTCTGTTTTGGGAATATTATTTATGTGCATTATATGTTAAGATTGGTTATCAAGCCAAGCTATGAAAGTAATCAAAAGTGAATGTTATGTATCGAGAAAATGATTTTATACACAGGTTATGTGTATGTTATTTTTGTGTACGGGATATGTGTACGATTACTAAGATTTATGAAAGATGATTTTGTACACGAAAAAGGTGTACTGTATTTAAAAGATATCGCATGTACATTACAGGTGGGTATAGGATTCGGGCCCATTTGTACCATGCAGGATTTAAATCTGGTGGTCAGTCAAAATGATGAATTTTATTATTTTATGATAAACCTATGAACTCACCAACCTTTTGATTGACACTTGAAAGCATGTTTATTCTCAGGTATGAAAGAAATCTTCCGCTGTGCATTTACTCATTTTAGAGATATTACTTGGAGTCATTCATGACATATTTCAATAGACGTTGCATTCAAGTCGTTGAGTTCATCAAGATTATTATTAAGTCAATTATAGTTAGATACATTATGAAATGGTATGCATGCTGTCAACTTTCGATGTAATGAAAGTTTGTCTTTTCAAAAATGAATGCAATGTTTGTAAAATGTATCATATAGAGGTCAAGTACCTCGCGATGTAACCAAATATAATGTATTTGTCCAGATGAATTAGGACGGGTCATTAGAGTTGGTATCAGAGCGGTGGTCTTAGTGAACCAGGTCTTGCATTAATGTGTCTAACTGATAGTTGTTTAGATGCATTAGTGGGTCTGGACTTCGACCGTGTCTGTATGTCAAAAGCTTTGCTTATCATTTAGTGTCAAAAATTATTTTCTTATCATCCTTAAAGTCTAGACACGTCTTACTGCCTCTATTGCATAGACAGTGTATAGATAAATTCATATCTTAGCGTATCTGTTATTGTTACCTTTTCCTGACAGCTTCCGTAGATTCCTCCGTAACTTATGGGATTTTAGTATTATATATGCATATGTAAATTATGTATTGCAGGGTACTAATCTACATCCTATAATCTATTTCTTATCAAAAATCCTTCATCTGATCGTACGAAATGGAACTCGTCACTAGTTCAAGTTCTTTGGAACCCGACAGCTATTCCGACATGGATGTTCACCTAAGCTCCGGAAGCAGCGTCACCAGAATGAATCAACCAATCAGCCATCCCCAATTCATCTGATGGGTTCGTAGTCGACTAAATCAATGGAGACACGAAGAAGGCGATCCTATCCACCAACCAAATTTCCCTCTTGGCGATGAACCTGAAGCACTTACCGGCGAAGCAGTCCGAAGCACCATTTTCACCCTCATTTTCTGAATATCTCACCACGATTATATTCTATCTAAAATTCTAAAACTTATTCATTCGCTCGTTTCGACCGACAATCATCTCAGAATAATCGAAGAAGTCAACGAACTTCGCGTTCGAGTAATCAATTTGGAAAATATGGTGCAAAACGTACCAGCTTCAACAACATCACCGACATCAACCGCACCACCAGCAATAGCACCCGTACCATCAACATCACACGCCTCAACATCTCATTCCGTACTTCGAGTATGATCTTCGATCTACGTATCATTCTACCTCATTTATCTTCGTATGACATGACGATTATGTAATCTCTAATGTTCTAGATATTATATATTCTTTTTCTAACGGTAAATCAAATGAGTTTAATATCATATTGACTCATTAAATCCATGATTACATCTGAAGAGAATATATATGTAAGTATATTTTCATAAAGATTGTAATTAAAAATTCTTTTGTACAAACGATTAATGGTGAAAATATTTTAACAGGTAGGTAATGCCCGAGAAATATTTAGATTTCACATTAATAAGTTACACTGTACATTCTTCGAATCTGATTCAACAGTCATTTACTATCCTACTTACATCCACAAATATACGTATCTGTTCACCGCAGAATAACCATTTTCATTCAATTTCATATTTGGATTTTGACCTATCAGAATCCAACAAGTGGCATAATGAAGAAAACATTGGACAAAAAATAAAATTTGTTAGAAACAAACGAATTAACTATGAGAAATTCTATTAAGAATCCACGCTAACAAAATCCTAGTTAACTGTTCCTAGCTAACTGTTAATTCCTTATTATATTTATTTATCGCAATTTATTTATCGCAATTTTAATTCTCGCAATTCTATATATCGTCATTTAATTTTTGTTATTTATTTTACGCACTTTAAATATCGGGACACGTATACAAGGTTTTGACATATCATATCAACGCATCTATATATATTATTTGGAATAACCATAGACACTCTATATGCAGTAATGACTGAGTTAGCTATACAGGGTTGAGGTTGATTCTACAATAATATATATACTTTGAGTTGTGATCGAGTCTGAGACATGTACACGGGTCACGATACGTATTAATTAATTCGAATATTATATATTAAACTATATATGAATTATTGGACTGCTAACTGTGGACTATCAACTGTGGACTAATAACATTGGACAATTAAAATGAATTAAAATATTGATTATAACATATGAAACTAAACATTTCTTCAAGTTTGCCACTTGATTTCATCTTAAACCTCATTTGTATCTTGACGATTACAATCTGCGTTCAAACCTTTTATGATTCTTGAAAAACACCTCAATCGAGAGGATGAACCAACCGCACTTCATCTAAAGCATTCGGTACTTTGGATGGGGTTTGTTAGGCCCAATAGATCTATCTTTAGGATTCGCATCAATTAGGGTGTCTGTTCTCTAATTCTTAGATTACCAGACTTAATAAAAAGGGGCATATTCGATTTCGATAATTCAACCATAGAATGTAGTTTCACGTACTTGTGTCTATTTTGTAAATCATTTATAAAACCTGCATGTATTCTCATCCCAAAAATATTAGATTTTAAAAGTGGGACTATAACTCACTTTCACAGATATTTCCTTCCTCGAAATTAAGACTTGGCCACGGATCGATTCACGAACCTATACAAATATGTACATATATATCAAAGTATGATCAAAATATAATTACAACCATTTTTATTATGTTTTAAAGATTTGAGTGTATTAAGTCAGCTGTCCTCGTTAGTAACCTACAACTAGTTGTCCACAGTTAGATGTACAGAAATAAATCGATATATATTATCTTGAATCAATCCACGACCCAGTGTATACACGTCTCAGGCTAGATCACATCTTAAAGTATGAGATAACTCCAACATTACTGCATATAGAGTGTCTATGGTTGTTCCAAATAATATATATACATGGGTCGATATGATATGTCAAAACATTTGCATACGTGTCTATGGTATCCCAAGATTACATAATATATTAAAATACATGTATAATACAATATAAGTTAGCTAGGATATGATTTGTATAGATTTGTTAAACATTTCCCGTAGCTAAAAAGATCAAAAATATCCAATCTTGTTTTACCCATAACTTCTTCATTTTAAATCCGTTTTGAGTGAATCAAATTGCTATGGTTTCATATTGAACTATAATTTAAGAATCCAGACATAAAAAGTATAGGTTTATAGTCGGAAATTTAAGTTACATGTCAATTACTAAAGAGGTAGTCATTTTCGTCGAAAGAACGACATCTTGATGACCATTTTGAAAAACATACTTTCACTTTGAGTTTAACCAAGATTTTTGGATATAATTTCATGTTCATATGAAAAATCATTTTCCCAGAAGAACAACTTTTAAATCAAAGTTTATCATAGTTTTTAATTATCCAAACCAAAACAGCCCCCGGTTTCACTACGACAGCGTATATCCGATTTTATGGTGTTCATCGTGTTTCCAGGTTTTAAATCATTAAGTTAGCATATCATATAGATATAGAACATGTGTTTAGTTGATTTTAAAAGTTAATTTAGAAGGATTAACTTTTGTTTGCGAACAAGTTTAGAATTAACTAAACTATGTTCTAGTGATTACAAGTTTAAACCTTCGAATAAGATAGCTTTATATGTATGAATCGAATGATGTTATGAACATCATTACTGCCTCAAGTTTTCTGGATAAAACTACTGGAAATGAGAAAAATGGATCTAGCTTCAAAGGATCCTTGGATGGCTTGAAAGTTCTTGAAGTAGAATCATGACACGAAAACAGTTCAAGTAAGATTTTCACTCGAAATAAGATTGTTATAGTTGTAGAAATTGAATCAAAGTTTGAATATGAATATTACCTTGAATTAGAAAGATAACCTACTATAAATAACAAAGGTTCCTTGATCTTAGATGATTACTTGGAATGGATTAGAAAGCTTGGAAGTAGACTTGCAAACTTGGAAGTATTCTTGATTTTTATGAAACTATACTTATGGAATTTATGAAGAACACTTAGAACTTGAAGATGGAACTTGAGAGAGATCACTTAGATGAAGAAAATTGAAGAATGAAAGTGTTTATAGGTGTTTTTGGTCGTTGGTATATGGATTAGATATAAAGGATGTGTAATTTTGTTTTCATGTAAATAAGTCATGAATGATTACTCATATCTTTGTAATTTTATGAGATATTTCATGCTAGTTGCCAAATGATGGTTCCCACATGTGTTAGGTGACTCACATGGGCTGCTAAGATCTGATCATTGGAGTGTATATATCAATAGTACATACATCTAAAAGCTATGTATTGTACGAGTACGAATACGGGTGCATACGAGTAGAATTGTTGATGAAACTGAACGAGGATGTAATTGTAAGCATTTTTGTTAAGTAGAAGTATTTTTACAAGTGTCTTGAAGTCTTTCAAAAGTGTATGAATACATATTAAAATACTACATGTATATACATTTTAACTGAGTCGTTAAGTCATCGTTAGTCGTTACATGTAAATGTTGATTTGAAACCTTTAAGTTAACGATCTTGTTAAATGTTGTTAACCCAATGTTTATTATATCTAATGAGATGTTAAATTATTATATTATCATGATATTATGATATATTACTATATCTTAATATGATATATATACATTTAAATGTCGTTACAACGATAATCGTTACATATATGTCTCTTTTCGAAATCTTTAAGTTAGTAGTCTTGTTTTTACATGTGTAGTTCATTATTAATATACATAATGACATGTTTACTTATCATTTATCATGACTAAACATAGTGTATCAATATCTTAATATGATTCATATGTATTTAGTAAGACGTTGTTATAACGATAATCGTTATATATATCGTTTCGAGTTTCTTAATTTAATAAACTCAATTTTATGTATATAACTCATTGTTAAAATACCTAATGAGATACTTACTTATCATAATATTATGTTAAATATATATATAATCATATATATGTCATCATATAGTTTTTACAAGTTTTAACGTTCGTCAATCACCGGTCAACTTGGGTGGTCAATTGTCTATATGAAACCTATTTCAATTAATCAAATCTTAACAAGTTTGATTGCTTAACATGTTGGAAACACTTAATCATGTAAATAACAATTTCATTTAATATATATAAACATGGAAAAGTTTGGGTCACTACAGTACCTACCCGTTAAATAAATTTCGTCCCAAAATTTTAAGCAGTTGAAGGTGTTGACGAATCTTCTGAAAAAAGATGCGGGTATTTCTTCTTTATCTGATCTTCACACTCCCAGGTGAACTCGGGTCCTCTACGAGAATTCCATCAAACCTTAACAATCGGTATCTTGTTTTGCTTAAGTCTCTTAACCTCACGATACATTATTTCGACGGGTTCTTCAATGAATTGAAGTTTTTCATTGATTTGGATTTCGTCCAACGGAATAGTGAGATCTTCTTTAGCAAAACATTTCTTCAAATTCGAGACGTGGAAAGTGTTATGTACATCCGCGAGTTATTGAGGTAGCTCTAGTTGGTAAGCTACTGGTCCGACACGATCTATAATCTTGAATGGTCCAATGTACCTTGGATTTAGTTTCCCCCGTTTACCAAATCGAACAACGCCTTTCCAAGGTGAAACCTTAAGCATGACCATTTCTCCAATTTCAAACTCTATATCTTTTTTTTTACTGTCCGCGTAGCTCTTTTGTCGACTCTGGGCGGTTTTCAATCGTTGTTGAATTTGGATGATTTTCTCGGTAGTTTCTTGTATTATCTCCGGACCCGTAATCTGTCTATCCCCCACTTCATTCCAACAAATCGGAGACCTGCACTTTCTACCATAAAGTGCCTCAAACGGTGTCATCTCAATACTAGAATGATAACTGTTGTTGTAGGAAAATCCAGCTAACGGTAGGTGTCGATCCCAACTGTTTCCGAAATCAATAACACATGCTCGTAGCATGTCTTCAAGCGTTTGTATCGTCCTTTTGCTCTGCCCATCAGTTTGTTGATGATAGGCAGTACTCATGTCTAGACGAGTCCCCAATGCTTGTTGCAACGTCTGCCAGAACCTTGAAACAAATCTACCATCCCTATCAGAGATAATAGAGACGGGTATTCCATGTCTGGAGACAACCTCCTTCAAATACAATCGCACCAACTTCTCCATTTTGTCATCTTCTCTCATTGGCAGGAAGTGTGCTGACTTGGTGAGACGATCAACTATTACCCAAATAGTATCATAACCACTTGCAGTCCTTGGCAATTTAGTAATGAAATCCATGGTAATGTTTTCCCATTTCCATTCCGGGATTTTAGGTTGTTGTAGTAGACCTGATGGTTTCTGATGTTCAGCTTTGACCTTAGAACACGTCAAACATTCCCCTACGTATTTAGCAACATCGGCTTTCATACCTGGCCACCAAAAATGTTTCTTGAGATCCTTGTACATCTTCCTTGTTCCAGGATGTATTGAGTATCTGGTTTTATGAGCTTCTCTAAGTACCATTTCTCTCATATCTCCAAATTTTGGTACCCAAATTCTTTCAGCCCTATATCGAGTTCCATCTTCCCGAATATTAAGATGCTTCTCCGATCCTTTGGGTATTTCATCCTTTAAATTTCCCTCTTTTAAAACTCCTTGTTGCGCCTCCTTTATTTGAGTAGTAAGGTTAGTGTGAATCATTATATTCATAGATTTTACACGACTGGGTTCTCTGTCCTTTCTGCTCAAGGCGTCGGCTTCCACATTTGCCTTCCCCGGGTGATAACGATTCTCAAAGTCGTAATCATTCAACAATTCAATCCATCTGCGCTGCCTCATGTTCAGTTGTTTCTGATTAAATATGTGTTGAAGACTTTTGTGGTCGGTATATAATACTTTTGACCCCATATAAGTAGTGCCTCCAAGTCTTTAATGCAAAAACAACCGCGCCTAATTCCAAATCATGCATCGTATAATTCTGCTCGTGAATCTTCAATTGTCTAGATGCATAAGCAATTACTTTCGTTCGTTGCATTAATACACAACCGAGACCTTGCTTTGAGGCGTCACAATATATCACAAAATCATCATTCCCTTCAGGTAATGACAATATAGGTACCGTAGTTAACTTTTTATTTAACAATTGAAATGCTTTCTCTTGTTCATCTTTCCATTCAAATTTATTCCATTTATGCGTTAATGCAGTCAAGGGTTTTGCTATTCTGGAAAAATCTTGGATGAACCTTCTGTAGTAACCAGCTAGTCCTAAAAACTGGCGTATGTGTTTTGGAGTTTTTGGAGTTTCCCACTTTTCAACAGTTTCGATCTTTGCCAGGTCCACCTGGATACCTTCTTTGTTCACTATGTGACCGAGGAATTG
Source organism: Rutidosis leptorrhynchoides (assembly GCF_046630445.1). Lineage (NCBI taxonomy): Eukaryota > Viridiplantae > Streptophyta > Magnoliopsida > Asterales > Asteraceae > Rutidosis > Rutidosis leptorrhynchoides. The sequence continues at coordinate 293,204,579 of NC_092333.1, forward strand.
AACTTCTTCCAACCAAAATGCACACTTTGAAAACTTAGCGTACAGTTTTTCTTTCCTCAATACTTCTAGCACTTTTCTCAAATGTTCTTCGTGCTCTTGATCATTCTTTGAGTAAATAAGTATGTCATTGATGAAAACAATGACAAACTTGTCAAGATATGGCCCACACACTCGATTCATAAGGTCCATGAACACAGCTGGTGCGTTAGTCAATCCAAACGGCATAACCATAACCTCGTAATGACCATAACGCGTCCTAAAAGCAGTTTTTGGAATATCGTCCTCCTTCACTCGCATTTGATGATATCCAGAACATAAATTGATTTTCGAATAAACTGACGAGCCTTGTAGTTGATCAAATAAGTCGTCAATTCTCGGCAGTGGATAACGGTTTTTGATGGTAAGTTTATTCAACTCTCTGTAGTCAATACACAACCTAAATGTACCATCCTTCTTTTTGACAAACAAAACAGGAGCTCCCCATGGTGATGTGCTTGGTCGAATGAAACCACGTTCTAATAGTTCTTGTAGTTGGCTTTGCAGTTCTTTCATCTCACTGGGTGCGAGTCTGTAAGGAGCACGAGCTATTGGTGCAGCTCCTGGTACAAGATCTATTTGAAATTCAACAGATCGATGTGGAGGTAGTCCCGGTAATTCTTTCGGAAATACATCTGGAAATTCTTTTGCGACGGGAACATCATTGATGCTCTTTTCTTCAGTTTGTACTTTCTCGACGTGTGCTAGAACAGCATGGCAACCTTTTCTTATTAGTTTTTGTGCCTTCAAATTACTAATAAGATGTAGCTTCGTGTTGCCCTTTTCTCCGTACATCATTAAGGGTTCTCCTTCTTCTCGTACAATGCGAATTGCATTTTTGTAACATACGATCTCTGCTTTCATCTCCTTCAGCCAGTCCATGCCAACTATTACATCAAAACTCCCTAACTCTACTGGTATCAAATCAATCTTAAATATTTCGCTACCCAGTTTAATTTCTCGATTCCGGCATATATAATCTGCTAAAATTAATTTACCGTTTGCTAATTCGAGTAAAAATTTACTATCCAACGGCGTCAATGGACAACTTAATTTAGCACAAAAATCTCTACTCATATAGCTTCTATCCGCACCCGAATCAAATAAAACGTAAGCAGATTTATTATCAATAAGAAACGTACCCGTAACAAGCTCCGGGTCTTCCTGTGCCTCTGCCGCATTAATATTGAAAACTCTTCCGCGGCCTTGTCCATTCGTGTTCTCCTGGTTCGGGCAATTTCTAATAATGTGGCCCGGTTTTCCACATTTATAACAAACTACATTGGCATAACTTGCTCCAACACTACTTGCTCCGCCATTACTCATTCCGACACCATTTATTCCTTTCGTTCTGTTAACCCCTGGTTCGTAGACCTCACACTTCACCGCGCTATGACCATTTCTTTTACACTTGTTGTAAAATTTGGTGCAGAACCCCGAGTGATACTTTTCACTCCTTTGGCATAGCTGCTTCTGATTGTTGTTGTTGTTGCGGTTGTTATTGTTATTGGGATGATTGTTGTAGTTGTTGTTGTTTTGCCGTTTGTTGTAGTTGCGATTGATGTTGCGATTGTTGGGATAGTTGTTGTTGTTTTGGTCACTCTTATCACCTTTTTCCTCCCACTTTCTTTTGACTAGCTTCACGTTGGCCTCTTCGGCCGCCTGTTCTTTAATTCTTCCCTCAATCTGGTTTACTAGTTTGTGAGCCATTCTACATGCCTTTTGTATGGAGGCAGGCTCGTGTGAACTTATATCTTCTTGGATTCTCTCCGGTAACCCTTTCACAAATGCGTCGATCTTCTCTTCCTCATCTTCGAATGCTCTCGGACATAATAGGCACTATTCTGTGAATCATCTTTTGTACGAAGTAATATCGAATCCCTGTGTTCGTTACCCTCTAAGTTCTGACTTGAGCTTAATGACCTCGATTCTCGGACGGTACTTCTCGTTCATCAAGTGCTTGAATGCTGACCACGGTAGCGCGTAAGCAGCATCTTGTCCCACTTGTTCTAGATAGGTATTCCACCATATTAACGCAATACCTGTGAAGGTATGCATAGCGTACTTTACTTTGTCTCCTTCAGCACACTTACTTATGGCAAACACCGATTCAACTTTCTCGGTCCACCGTTTCAATCCGATTGGTCCTTCGGTCCCATCAAATTCTGAAGGTTTGCAGGCAGTGAATTCCTTTTTAGGAGCATCCTACACGATTTCTTGCGCCATTAGCTGTATTGCTAGATTCAGAGTTATTGTTGGTATGTAGCGCGGCCTGTACTGCGGCTATGTTTGAAGCAAGAAAGACACGAAATTCCTCTTCGCTCATATTTAATGTGTGTCGAGTAGTCGGTGCCATTTCCTTCAAAATAGTCAAATGAAAGAATTTAATCATACAGAATATTAAGAGTAGTCAATAGTATCTTGTTGCATAATATGAACTCATTTATAAAAGCTTTTTCTTCATATTAGCATTTTATAAGTTAAAATTCGGGTACTACCTAACCGTTAAGTTCATACTTAGTAGCTAATATACAATTCAACTACTACAATTCCATATGAAAAACTGATTATAATAATATATCACATACAAATATTCTTCAAACTTACAACTTCGCTATATTACATATAACATGAAATATAGTACACTATGATACAGGACAGTTTTGAAGATAAATCTAGTTAATACGCAAGTTGTTCAGCAAAGGAAATAAAGACACGTAATTCATAAGTCCAGAAACAAGTCATGCATTCTGGTTTTACTAAGACGACTTCCCATCCTTGGTCTTGTGGAAAATAACCGTTATGACCATTAGCTAGGCAGCATGTTATAATGTCGTCAAAAGGACGAGGGTTTCGTAATGTCCAACAGCCCCGTAATAATCTAAAAACCTTGTTTCTCACCCCAACTACTGAATCCATCACTTGTGGGAAAGTTTTATTTAAAAGCTGCAATCCGATGTTCTTTTTCTCACTTTGGTAAGAAGCGAACATCACTAACCCGTAAGCATAACATGCTTCTTTATGTTGCATGTTAGAAGCTCTTTCTAATTCACGAAATCCTATGTTGGGATATGTTGAGTCAAAATAGGTTCTTAACCCGTAGCGTAAAATTGCATTTGGGTTCCCCGCATTTAACGCTTTAAAGAAAACACGGCATAACTTAAAGTCTCCCCAATGTGATATACCCCACCTATCAAAGGAAAGCCTTTTATAAACTAAGGCATTTCTGGAAAGTCTTTCAAATGTTTGACAAGTTAATTTCGCCATAACTAAATGTGCTGATGAATTCTGATCGACTCTAGACACGATTTCCTCAATCATATCCTCTGGTAGGTCTTCTAAAATATTCGGTTGTCTACCCTTAACGTCCATTTTGTTTTTATACTGTAAAATAGACAAGGATTAGATTCGTAAAAGATAATTAACAAACAATACAAGCAATTTTTACATAGAACATAAAAGTAAAAGCACACTACAATACATATAATACACAACATGATTACAACCCTTTAATCTGAATCACTGGTTTCTTCTTCTTCGGACTTGGTTCGTTTTCCTAATTTTCTAGGAATATATGGTGTTCCTCTAATACGAGCCGTCGTTTTATATAATGGTTTAGAAAAACCTAGTGGTTTAGAGGTTCCCGGGTCATTGTTACATTTTAGGAAATACGGATGTTGTCGATACATATAAAGTTCATCGGGGTTGGAATCGGGTTTCTCTATTTTTATACCTTTTCCCTTATTATTTTCTTTCGCTTTATTAAATTGGGTTGAGGTAATTTCTATAACATCATCGGAATCCTCATCGGGATCCGATTCATCGGAAAATTGGTAATCTTCCCAATATTTTGCTTCCTCGTCGGAAACACCATTGACCATTATTAACTTTGGTCCGTTGGTTGAGGATTTTCTTTTATTTAATCGATTTACTATAGGTATCAATATTTCTTCCTCCGGAACCTCTTCTTGTTCTGGTTCCTCCTCTTCCGATTCCTCCTCTTCTGGTTCCTCTTCTTCCGGTTCCTCCTCTTCCGGTTCCTCTTCGGGAATTTGTGAATCTTCCCAAAATATATTCGACTCTTCATTATTATTAGGTGAATCAATGGGATTTGTACTAGAGGTAGACATCTATCACACAATATCAAACACGTTAAGAGATTAATATATCACATAATATTTACATGTTAATAATATATAGTTTCCAACAAAAAAAATGTTAAGCAATCGTTTTTGAAGAAAAACACGGTCGAAGTCCAGACTCACTAATGCATCCTAACAAACTCGGTAAGACACTCTAATGCAATTTTCTGGTTCTCTAAGACCAACGCTCGGATACCAACTGAAATGTCCCGTTCATATTGATTATAAACGTTCCATATTAATTGATTTCGTTGCGAGGTTTTGACCTCTATATGAGACGTTTTTCAAAGACTGAATTCATTTTTAAAACAACCATAACCTTTATTTTATCAATAAAGGTTTTAAAAACATTACGTAGATTATCAAATAATGATAATCTAAAATATACTGTTTACACACGACCATTACATAATGGTTTACAATAGAAATATATTACATCGACATATGTTTCTTGAATGCAGTTTTTACACAATATCATACAAACATGGACTCCAAATCTTGTCCTTATTTTAGTATGCAACAGCGGAAGCTCTTAATATTCACCTGAGAATAAACATGCTTTAAACGTCAACAAAAATGTTGGTGAGTTATAGGTTTAACCTATATATATTAAATCGTAACAATAGACCACAAGATTTCATATTTCAATACACATCCCATACATAGAGATAAAAATCATTCATATGATGAACACCTGGTAACCAACATTAACAAGATGCATATATAAGAATATCCCCATCATTCCGGGACACCCTTCGGATATGATATAAATTTAAAAGTACTAAAGCATCCGGTACTTTGGATGGGGTTTGTTAGGCCCAATAGATCTATCTTTAGAATTCGCGTCAATTAGGGTGTCTGTTCCCTAATTCTTAGATTACCAGACTTAATAAAAAGGGGCATATTCGATTTCGATAATTCAACCATAGAATGTAGTTTCACGTACTTGTGTCTATTTTGTAAATCATTTATAAAACCTGCATGTATTCTCATCCCAAAAATATTAGATCTTAAAAGTGGGACTATAACTCACTTTCACAGATATTTCCTTCCTCAGAAATAAGATTTGGCCACGGATCGATTCACGAACCTATATAAATATGTATATATATATATCAAAGTCTGATCAAAATATAATTACAACCATTTTTATTATATTTTAAAGATTTGAGTGTATTAAGTCAGCTGTCCTCGTTAGTAACCTACAACTAGTTGTCCACAGTTAGATGTACAGAAATAAATCGATATATATTATCTTGAATCAATCCACGACCCAGTGTATACACGTCTCAGGCTAGATCACAACTCAAAGTATATATATTTTTGGAATCAACCTCAACCCTGTATAGCTAACTCCAATATTACTGCATATAGAGTGTCTATGGTTGTTCCAAATAATATATATACATGGGTCGATATGATATGTCAAAACATTTGCATACGTGTCTATGGTATCCCAAGATTACATAATATATTAGAATACATGTATAATACAATATAATTTAGCTAGGATATGATTTGTATCGATTTGTTAAACATTTCCCGCAGCTAAAAAGATCAAAAATATCCAATCTTGTTTTACCCATAACTTCTTCATTTTAAATCCGTTTTGAGTGAATAAAATTGCTATGGTTTCATATTGAACTCTAATTTAAGAATCCAAACAGAAAAAGTATAGGTTTATAGTCGAAAATTTAAGTTACATGTCAATTACTAAAGAGGTAGTCATTTTCGTCGAAAGAACGACATCTTGATTACCATTTTGAAAAACATACTTTCACTTTGAGTTTAACCAAGATTTTTGAATATAGTTTCATGTTCATATGAAAAATAATTTTCCCAGAAGAACAACTTTTAAATCAAAGTTTATCATAGTTTTTAATTATCCAAACCAAAACAGCCCCCGGTTTCACTACGACGGCGTATATCCGATTTTATGGTGTTCATCGTGTTTCCAGATTTTAAATCATTAAGTTAGCATATTATATAGATAAAGAACATGTGTTTAGTTGATTTTAAAAGTCAAGTTAGAAGAATTAACTTTTGTTTGCGAACAAGTTTAGAATTAACTAAACTATGTTATAGTGATTACAAGTTTAAACCTTCGAATAAGATTGCTTTATATGTATGAATCGAATGATGTTATGAACATCATTACTACCTCAAGTTTTCTGGATAAAACTACTGGAAATGAGAAAAATGGATCTAGCTGCAAAGGATCCTTGGATGGCTTGAAAGTTCTTGAAGCAGAATCATGACACGAAAACAGTTCAAGTAAGATTTTCACTCGAAATAAGATTGTTATAGTTGTAGAAATTGAATCAAAGTTTGAATATGAATATTACCTTGAATTAGAAATATAACCTACTGTAAATAACAAAGGTTCCTTGATCTTAGATGATTACTTGGAATGGATTAGAAAGCTTGGAAGTAGACTTGCAAACTTGGAAGTATTCTTGATTTTTATGAAACTATACTTATGGAATTTATGAAGAACACTTAGAACTTGAAGATGGAACTTGAGAGAGATCACTTAGATGAAGAAAATTGAAGAATGAAATTGTTTGTAGGTGTTTTTGGTCGTTGGTATATGGAACAGATATAAAGGATGTGTAATTTTGTTTTCATGTAAATAAGTCATGAATGATTACTCATATTTTTGTAATTTTATGAGATATTTCATGCTAGTTTCCAAATGATGGTTCCCACATGTGTTATGTGACTCACATGGGCTACTAAGAGCTGATCATTGGAGTGTATATACCAATATTACATACATCTAAAAGCTGTGTATTGTGAGAGTACGAATACGGGTGCATACGAGTAGAATTATTGATGAAACTGAACGAGGATGTAATTGTAAGCATTTTTGTTAAGTAGAAGTATTTTGATAAGTGTCTTGAAGTCTTTCAAAAGTGTATGAATACATATTAAAATAATACATGTATATACATTTTAACTGAGTCGTTAAGTCATCGTTAGTCGTTACATGTAAATGTTTATTTGAAACCTTTAAGTTAACGATCTTGTTAAATGTTGTTAACCCAATGTTTATTATATCTAATGAGATGTTAAATTATTATATTATCATGATATTATGATATATTACTATATCTTAATATGATATATATACATTTAAATGTTGTTACAACGATAATCGTTACATATATGTCTCTTTTCGATATCCTTAAGTTAGTAGTCTTGTTTTTACATATGTAGTTCATTATTAATATACATAATGACATGTTTACTTATAATTTATCATGATTAAACATAGTGTATCAATATCTTAATATGATTCATATGTATTTAGTAAGATGTTGTTATAACGATAATCGTTATATATATCGTTTCGAGTTTCTTAACTCAATAAACTCAATTTTATGTATATAACTCATTGTTAAAATACCTAATGAGATACTTACTTATCATAATATCATGTTAACTATATATATAATCATATATATGTCATCATATAGTTTTTACAAGTTTTAACGTTCGTGAATCACCGGTCAACTTGGGTGGTCAATTGTCTATATGAAACCTATTTCAATTAATCAAGTCTTAACAAGTTTGATTGCTTAATATGTTGGAAACACATAATCATGTAAATAACAATTTCATTTAATATATATAAACATGGAAAAGTTAGGGTCACTACAACACTCGGAACCTGAGTAAACGTTTAACATGTATATGTGCTAAATCCTTTAGCATTATTATCACCCAAAATAACTTTACAATCCCTTTTCAAAGTAGTAAATTTTGTCACAGCATCAGCAAGTCAACTTCGACTTTTTGTTCGAAACAACCTTATTATAACTTTGATATATATGCATGCTCTTTTATTGTTACCGGAGAACCTTTTATATTCCACCATATTACCATCAGCGTTTAATCATCTAAAAACACAATTCTCTTGAAACCACCTCGGATTGATAACCGATGATTCGGATATGGTAGCATTAAATGCAGAGGCAACAGCAAAATTGTAGATGGTTTAAACTGCTAAAAGTTTGATAATAAAGAATGGAAGGATGGGAACGCTCGATAGAAAATTTGGTACTGAGAAACAGATTGAGCTAACCATGAAAGAGACCAAGGACAAATACAAGGACCAAACCCTATATTCAAAGGATCCAGGTAATTCTGGATCCGATGAAATCTTTAGAGAATATCTTGCTCCGAGGTCATGTTAAAATCTTGCAGAAAATTTTTCTTCATCAACCTTCGAACTTAGAAATTCCAAAATATTATCATAAATATCTTCGATATTTCTGAGGATATTTTCATGAATATTCCGTCCGAAATTATATACCTCTTCGTGCTATCTGTAATACATTATATTGGAAATTTCTGTGAAATCTAAGTATAAACTATGAATGAATTCTGAAGTAGTGTTGGGAACTGAAGCATGAGTTAGTATAATATAATGACACTTGATCAACGTGATTATATTACAATAAGTCATGTTGAGTTTCTAATGGAACGTGATGATTCACAGATCTTAACGTCTTCATGTGCCATGTTACATAAGTCTTTCATTCTGCTTAACCTCTAAACATATCAAGAAAGTATATTCTTGATAGTTCTATTCTCAGTGATTCTAATAACTTGACAAATCAAATCGTGCTATTACGTTTTTTCTTGTTTAGAACATTAATTTCATTCGAAACTCCATACTTACAAATTTTGGACCATTACTCGTTTTATTAGAGGTCGAGAGGAGAATAAAAAGGCAAAGAGCTCCAAAATATAAGAAAAAATATAAAGCTCAATAGCAAAATGGAGGTTACAAACCGTGGATATTAATACAAATAGCAATATAAAGGCACTCGATAATTAAAAACACTATAACCCCAAGGGCGAAGTAGAAGAAAACATATTCCTTCGGTGGAAGTTGGAAAAGGAGAATGATTATTGCGATAGTAAGGATAAGGACAAGGGTTAGAACTAGATTAAGCATTTTCACAATCCTTTGAATTTGGGAATTGAGTAAAGGAGTGATAAAAGTAATGGAACGGAAGAAATTAATTTATAGTAAAATATCTGATGAAGAGATCAAGGCAGATAATCGCATTTAATTAAAGAGATTTTATTCACTAAAGAATCAAATCTTTCAGATCTCGACGATTTTCTCTAAATCCCTTGAATTCTGGAAATCAGCCATACCTACGTCAAAAGATTTGATGAAACTATTTATTCATCCCACTCTTTTGTGATAGCTTCATTCGTACTCTTCGAATAATCGAATTAATTTATCCTTATTACTCAATGGTAATAAAACTCTAATTATCAGCTCATATGAGTCATGAAAACATATTATTGTCAACCATGACCATCCCACTCAAATTTCGGGACGAAATTTCTTTAACGGGTAGGTACTGTGACGACCCGGAAATTTTCGATCAAATTTAAACTTAATCTAGATATGAACTCGACACGATAAGCAAAGTCTGTAATATTGAGTCTTAAAAATTTTGGAAATGTTTACATTGATGCATTTACCCTTTGACTAATTTCGACGATTCACGAACCATTGTGTATAACAAAATATGTAAGTATATATATATATATATATATATAAATATAAATATAAGATAATATATAATATTTTTAATTAATAAAATACCTTTAGACAATTAGAAGTAAAAATTAAAATAATAAATAGAATAATTCAATTAATATTAAAATGAATATATATAAAGGATATTGTATATATATATATATATATATATATATATATATATATATATATATATATATATATATATGCAAATATTATGCATAAGTAAAATTGTGTATAATGTAATATATATATAAAATGCATAAATAATAAATAATTAATTTATGTTATCATATAATTTTGATATTAAATTTAATTACAAATGTAAATATAGTTGTTATATTAACAATACTTTTATTGTAAATAATAATATTAATATTTGTATTACTGATATTAATTGTTTTTAATATAAAATATATATATGAATATGTAAAAGTTGTTATATACAAGTATTAGTAATATTATTGATATTATTATCACTATTATTCCTAATGTTATTATTATTATTTTAAAGCCATTATTATTATTATAATTAGAAAATAATACAAATTATTATCATTGTCACTAATAATATTAATATTATCATATTTATTATTATTATTACTCATTTATTCTTATTAATATTAATATTATTATTATTATTAGTATTTTAATTATTATTAATATAATTAAAATTATGGATATTATTTATATATATATATATATATATATATATATATATATATATATATATATATATATATATATATATATATATATATATATATATATATATATATATATGAAATTAGGATCCTACAGAATGCAAATCCCTTTCAACCTTTATTCTATTTTTCTCCAATACTGTAATAAGGATTTGAAATCAGAAATAGTTGTATCCAAATTTAGTTATCAATCAAGATCACTTTTCATTTTTTATTTTATTTATGTACCCATTTTTGTTTGAGGATAAGTTGCCGACACCCACACACAGCTATATCGGTCGTTTTCCCATTTTTAAATCCTTTATATGTTGTAATTAACACTGATAAATGAAGTAAAGAAAACCAAAAAGAATTAAAGAACACAACTCCTTATTTTTATTTTCTTTTCTTTTACCTCTGTTCTTCTACCTTTGGGTCAAGTCTTAAATTAGAATAAATTTTCAAAATTTTTTAATGCCATCTTGTTAGAAAACCTTCGTATAAACTACCTGCAAATTCTCAAGGTCCAATTTTAGCTATCGAGTTCAAATTCAAGAGTCAAAGTTTGTTTATCAAAAAGTCAGCTTATGTTCTTCAACAAAATTCGAATTTCCTGTCATTTATTAAAATAAATTGACGATTCCTAAAGTATATAGGATCAATTTTCAAACTATTTCGTGAAGAATGTATTATCTAAAAACGTCTTAAAATCAAGGTTTGCATTTGAGTTTATTTATTTTTTTTCGTAACAGTCGCTGCTTTCATTCTTTATTTTTTTTATTTTTCGCGTTTATTAATAAATTATATCTATCATAAAACATTTAGGAATTTATTTTATATCTAAAAACATTTAAAACAAATCTCTGATTGTTAAAAATGGAGCTCTGGTCGATGTGATTTCATGAGGAAGAAGGAGGAATAAGGAACAAATCTCTTATTATTACTATTATTATTATTATTATTATTATTATTATTATTATTATTATTATTATTATTATTATTATTATTATTATTATTATTATCATTATCATTATTATTATTATTTGCTAGTATTAAGTATTATTGTTATAATTGTCAGTATTACTATCATTATTATCATTATTATGAACATAATACAAATTATCACTATAAATATTATTATTAGTATCACCTTACAAATTGTTGGTAATATTATAGTATTATCAACAAAGGTATTAGTAATAATATCATTATTGTTGTTAATATGATTATCAGAACGGTTATAATTAAACTTATAACCATGATTAACAAAATAGATATCTCTATAATTATTATTATTATCACTATTAACATAAGTACTACTATTATTAATATTATCATTATCATTATCGTTACTAGTATTATTATTAAAAATTATTATTTTTACAACTATATTATTATTAAGAGAATCATTATTAGTAAAACTATCATTTTTATCATAGGTATTAATATCTTTACCTTAATAGTATTATAAATATTAATTTTACAAACAAAGGAGACTTATATGTAAAAAGTATATTACATACTATATTTTTATATGAAATATTATTAACTGTAATAATAACTAAATTACATATAGTGTATAAAAATATTTTAAGATATTATAAGTAATAATAAACACATATATAAATATTGAATTTAACACATTATATATATATATAACAATAAGTTACAATTTAATAATATATTATAATAAATATATATACAATATTGTTCAATTACAATTATATGTGTTAATATATATATATATATATATATATATATATATACATGATATAGGTTCGTGAATCCGAGGCCAACCCTGCATTGTTCAATATCGTAATATGTATTTTTACTACAAAATACATTAAGTGAGTTCATTTGATTCCCTTTTACTCTTTACATTTTTGGGACTGAGAATACATGCGTTGTTTTTACAACTGCTTTATTAAATGCTTTTGAAATATATTTTGAACTGTGAATACATGAAATGATTTTATGAATGTTTGATGAGATAGACACAAGCAAAACATTCCTCGAATGAATTATGTGGACATGATAATTGCCACCATTGAATTATGTGGACGTGATAATTGCCACCATTGAATTATGTGGACGTAATAATTGCCACCAATTGATATGAATATTTTTCCCTGATTATTATTGCTTGGTAACCTAAGAATTAGAATCGGGTATGGCCATAATTCACGCGAATCCTAAAAGTAGCTACCGGGTTTAACACCCCCACCCAGAATGTTCACTAGATGGAAGGGCTAGTGGGCGTGGTGTTTAGTACTTCGAAGCTTATATGATTATTATACAGACGAGATGTTCTGTTTTGGGGATATTATTTATGCGCATTATATGTTAAGGTCGGTTACCAAGCCAAGCTATGATATTAATGAAAAGTGAATGTTATGTATCGAGAGAATGATTTTATACACATGTTATGTGTATGTTATTTTTGTGCACGGGATATGTGTACGATTACTAAGATTTATGAAAGATGATTTTGTACACGAAAAACGTGTACTGTATTTAAAAGATATCGCGTGTACATTAAATCTTGTGGTCTATCAAAATGATGAATTTTATTGTTTTATGATAAACCTATGAACTCACCAACCTTTTGGTTGACACTTGAAAGCATGTTTATTCTCAGGTATGAAAGAAATCTTCCGCTGTGCATTTGCTCATTTTAGAGATATTACTTGGAGTCATTCATGACATATTTCAAAAGACGTTGCATTCAAGTCGTTGAGTTCATCAAGATTATTATTAAGTTAATTATAGTTGGATACATTATGAAATGGTATGCATGCTGTCAACTTTCGATGTAATGAAAGTTTGTCTTTTCAAAAATGAATGCAATGTTTGTAAAATGTATCATATAGAGGTCAAGTACCTCACGATGTAACCAAATGTAATGTATTCGTCCAGATGAATTAGGACGGGTCGTTAGATTTGGAGCCCAGTGCGTCCATATCGGGTGGTTTAGATGGGAGAGATCAACCTGCGGGTTGAGTTCCTCTTGAGGTAACCAGTGTCCATGTTTGTATATGTTTTCATGATGCATTCATCACATGTGTATGATTTATGCACTCATAGATGCACGAGGAACTTTCGGTAAGTCCCCAGTCTGATCAACTGACGATAAAGTGTTCGGCCGGACCGCCAATGTCTCTGTAGGATGCACTTGGGTGATGTATGTATTAGTGACATGATTAACATAAATGTTGTAGTTTACTATTACTTGTAGTTAGTTGCACTCACTTAGCTTCGTGCAAATTCCCCTCCATCTCCTCCATCTCCTCCATGTAGGCTGTTAGCTTTTGATGATGTTACTTTTTGAGGAAAAGACGAGAATGAAGATGTTGTGTTTGACAAGACTTAACCGTGATGTTTTTTTACTTCGTTTTAAACTGGCTGTGACCAGGGTTAGTTTTGGATAACTTATACTTTTGAACTGTGTCCTTTTGTAAATGTTAACACGGATATGTCTTGTCCTGTTAAATCTGTATTTTGATATATTAGTAAGTGACACCGATGGTGATGATTTAATTTTTAGTTGCAAGTTATACTGGACTTGTAAATATTCAGTTTGTTTTAATGAGATTGTTAAATTAACATGATGCTTCCGCGATGAAAAAAATAAAAAATTTGGCGGTGTCCCAAGTTGGTATCTGATATGGCCGAAACGGACGGTTTTTATTCGCGCGGTGTCGTCGGGCCGCGATGCGCCAGGATCAGCCACTCAGGGGGGAAGGTACTGTTTTAAATTTATATTTAGCGGGGACTAAATCTTACTACTCCTTATAAGTAAGGGAAGTATGACCTAGAGTAGTATTTTTGAGATATCAGTAGAATCGAACCTATATTTAAGCCTAAGATAGTTAGGGAGTAGTGGTTATTTAATTTTGGGATTTTCTAAATTATAAGACAGATAAAGTAAATGCGATAAAATTCGTAATTCAGATAAGGTTAAAGTGAGTGCATACTATGACTTCATCAGTTATTCTGCCGAGATTATGGAATGCTGGCTCATGAATAGGAAGAGGCCTTGCATTCATTACACTGATCCTAAATGCCCCTATCATAAGACATGTCACTGGGTACTATGTTAGGCTTGAAGATTCTGAATAGACAGCAACGTCCCTTACCCCCGACGCCCGTGCAGTCTGACTACAGGCATACACGTTCAGACGGCTCATCCAATTGAGCGACTCAGTTGGGTGGCGTATTAACATTCCACAATGGTCTAAACTTTCTTAAGCATAATAGAATACATGGTTTACCATATCTGAGAGACGTGATGTGTTTCAATGCTTTCATTAATGATTGGTTTTAAAAGATAGTTATGCCCTTAAAAAGAGTTCAACCATAAAGAACACCATAGCCAAGTCAAGTTGACTTCCATGAACACGTTCGGTTATCCTAACGATCCAATCCTTTATGTGTCTAAACAAACAATTCCTTAATTAACTAAGAATCCCTCAAGCGGGCTGCAATGCTTGAGACCGCGTTATGGTGTAGTGTACTAGTCAACACTAACCGGGTTCCATGGCCTTACTTAGCAGAGGTATAGCTTACAACAACCGTTGTGCTTCAGCGTGTACGTACGAAGTTTATTTTCTTGGTAACTACACTAGCATGGTCTGGGACCGACAATG
This sequence comes from Rutidosis leptorrhynchoides, assembly GCF_046630445.1. Lineage (NCBI taxonomy): Eukaryota > Viridiplantae > Streptophyta > Magnoliopsida > Asterales > Asteraceae > Rutidosis > Rutidosis leptorrhynchoides. The sequence continues at coordinate 293,219,652 of NC_092333.1, forward strand.
TACTAAGGGTCTAGTCAGATGTTTCACTACGAAAGAGTCCTCAGTCGGAATCCAAAGTTTGATAGACTTACTACAACCGGTATGCCTCAGTCGATCTTACGTTGTATCTGATAGACTTCTCTTACCAAGGGGTGACACAGATAGTGTACTCTGAATCGGGGTTCGCGACTTCCCAATAACAGAGCCTATAACTACGTTCTATTAGTTGGAAAAGCGATTGAGTTTAAAGCATAATCGAAAAGCATTTCAACAGCATACACAAACCATAATATTATTTCGGCATTATAACTGCTTACATCATAGTATACACTAAAGATAACTACTCGCTAATCATGGCAACAATATCACATAACATAATGATAAAAGACATTATATAAAGATAAGGGATAGAAGTACCAGTAGATTAAACGAGTTCTGAATACAAAAGCGACAACTTTAAGACTCCAGACCGCTCCTAATACAATCTTCAAAGTTCTTCTCCGGGTACTAGGTTTCCCGCACGGAGTCGAAGGCCTTGAGAGTATGATTAATATTGTACAAGAGAGAGAAAGAAGTGAATTGAAGTGTGTGTTGGAATGAATGACAAAGACCCTTTAAATAAACAAGAATTTTGCCTGCAAATGGCTGGCAGGCCGTTTGGCAGGCCGTATTTGGCAAGCCGTTTGCTAGGCAAGCCATTTATCGAGCCCGTTTGTCTGACCAATTGGCAGGCCATTTGCCATACTGGCAAGCTATTTGGCAAGCCGTGTGGCAGGCCGTTTTTGTGCCTGGTCAGCCTTGATTTACTGGATCGTAACTTGATTTCTTGTCTTTCACCGTTTTCGCTCTAGAATCTTCGTTTTAGCTCCGATTCTCTTGATTCTTTTTGTACCGTCTTCGTAATTACTTGCTCTTCAATTCTAACCGATGAAGTGGGTATTTTTCCGATAAAGTTTGAATCTTTCTTGTTTTTGGGCCTTAATACAGGGGTGAAAACGTGACTTTTTAGCCGATATCAAATATCCCACACTTAGACTTTGCTTGTCCTCAAGAAAACTCTCATTTTCTTAAGAATATTTTCGGCGTTTCTTTCTAATAGCCTAAGCGGTTTGCTTTTATTATAAGAGCAAAAAGATAAGGTGAGTCATCTATGTTATGATTGAAATTATCTCTGCAAGCATGCGTGGATGTTACATGACATAGGCTAGCTTTCACGGGTCACTCAAATCACTCAAGTGTTTAGGGTTCCCTATAGATCTAAGAAATTAATACACTCATAGCCAGTCATGCTGCACCCATCGTCATAGGCTTGATAAAGACTCAAATCCTTGCTGCTAATGCAAGAACGGTAGTAATCTCAGCTTTTTAGGTCATTTGTCATTGATGGAGAAGAAATTTTGGAGTGGTAGTGAAGTTGTTTTTGAGGGGTGGGATAAAAGGGTAATGTAGTCTTTATACAGACTTTTATTCGAGTAGATAGGAGTGCTGAACTTTTTGAGAAGCACTTTTGAACTTTTCTTCATTTGGTAATCATTTTCGGTCGAGTTCTTTTCGTCATTTATCTTTATTAAGTTCTGCTCTTTTTCAGAACTTTGAAATATATATATATATATATATATATATATATATATATATATATATATATATATATATATATATATATATATATATATATATATATATATATATATTGTTTTTTTCTGAGACTTCATCTCGAGAAACTTTTTGCCGGTAATCTTTTTCAAGACCTTTGCCATGATACTTTGAGAGGTTTATAGCATCGGGTTTTCGGAAGGAATCTCGTTTTCTGGATTTTTCGAGTAAATAGTAAAGGTGATGTGGATGTGGTGGTGGAGTAGAAGTAGTGGAGGTGCGGAAGGCTTATGTTGACAAATGGCTAGCTCTTTTGATTACAACCGAATCACGTTTCGCCGCTTGGAGATGTAGATCTAAAGCAAGTTCTGATTCTGAGCACAGACATCGGCACTCTCAACGGAAAATAGTGAAGCATTAAAGATGAATGCTGGTCTATTAGAGATTTGGTTCAACCTAACAAGATTTTCACCTTACTTAAGCCTTATTTTTATTGACAAACGTTTTAGGTTTTCAAAAATACTTTTTCGAAAAGGGTTTCTTTTGCAAAAATTTTGAAATTTGGCTTAAGGACTTGAAATCTTCGTAATGGGTTATTATAATACAGTATAAAAAGATTATACCAACATCCCACACTTAGACGAAGATTTAGGAGTATTTGTCTAGTGTTTTAATTGGGTGTTATCCCACACTTAGTGATAAGCTACGATGTGGCATAGTTTGAATCTTGAGCTAGTAGCGAAAAGAAAGAAATACCCCTAGCAGATGCAGCTGACTTCCAATCCTTGCGTCTTTATTGGCTCATTTGTCATCATTTATTCTTCTACTCTACTTTATTGCACGGGTTGCCTCCTGAGAAGCGCTTTTGTTTAAGGTTGTTGGCTCGACCGTAGTGATGCTTTAAAAAGCAAACATTCCTGGCTGATGGTTGTGATCTTGGTCTTCTCGAGGGAATGTGAGTCTTGGCGGATAAATCCTGAGAAAGTGTCGGACCAATAGTGGTAGTAGATCCGGTACTTCTCTTGAAGATCTTCTGAAAGATAAGTAGTGCACAGTTTCAGCTCTTGATAAGTCTTGAAGTCCGATGAGAATATGATCCACGACTCTGGTGGTTGACCTATGAATGTCAATCATAGAAGCAGTGCTGGTGGTGATTATTTCTCTGATGGGATGTTCATTTCGAAGGTCTTCAAACAATGTTAGAAACTGTATCTTTAGAATTTGGAAGTCTTCGAAATGGTGATCTCCACAGTAGGAGTCTGTAGCTTTGCACAGATTTGTCAAAAGACGAAGCTGAAAAGAAGTGAATAGCAATCCTGACCCGAGCATTAATGTCACCGTTTTTGAGTATATCTCCCGACATCCAGCTTTAAATGTGAAACTAGGATCTGTGGATTCGTGGAAGATACGTGATATCTGCTTCGTAACATAGGTGGCAATGTTAACTCGATCTGGTTCAAGACGAGAGAACGGATTGTTTCGCCTTACTTCTTCCGCAACAGCGTCTTGTAACTCTTTGATAATCAGATCATCATGGTGATCAATTGTTACGTAAATCACTAGTCTGTCTCGTGTGCTTTCGAAATTATCTCTTTCCAGGAGAGCGAAAAGGCTGTGAATATCCTCGATCATTTGCAAATCAGAGTGATAAGTCGGGCGTCCAGTGGAAAGATCCATGTGCTTTTGGATGAGAGTCAGTAGTGCTCGTTGGTTTCGTGAGAACGGAAGTGTAGATCCGGCTAAGGCGTTATAAACCTTAGAGTAAATGATCTTCTGATCTCAACAGAATCTTGTCTCAAGAATAGTGCGAACCACTGAATTGTGCTCTCGTTGCCTTTCTTCTTAGTAGATATGATCGTGAAGAGAATTGATAAAGTCTTGAATGTGTTCTTCTAGGATTTCAACATCATTGTCTTCTCTTCGGAGATAGAGGTTGTGTTCTTCTCGAATAGCCAGAATTCATTCTGTTAAGCGTAGCGAAAAATCAATGGTTGATTTTCGGATGGCTTCGAGAATGTCTTCAAATTCATCGGTATCATTGATGAAGGTTATTATGTCTGTGTGTGTAGATATAACTGGAATCCTTTCTGAAGAAGAGTCCGGCTCCTCTTGATCTAGTTTGGTTGGAGAGTGTGAGTTATTCAGACTGTCCTCATGTTGCTCTACCTCGTCATCATCGGTGTATTGTTCTTCTGAGGATGCGTCTGATGAATGGGTTTCTTCAGTATTTTGATTCTCCACTTTGATACTTGCAGGATCAATTTCTATATCCTTAACCTCGGCCTTTTCGGTCTTCTTCTTGAAGCGAATGATTAAACTGTGATCTTCCATCTCAAGCCTCATTATCTCTTCATGACGCTCAATGCTTGGAGCGGGTATTGTCACAGTCTCTTTTACGTCTTCCATTTTCTCTTCCTCTTCAGATTCCTCCACTTCCTCTATTTCTTCACTAGGATCCTCTTCTTCCATTTTTAGGTCATCTACAGACTGTGATTCGACACCCGTCTCGATATCATCGGCTGGTGGTGAAGACTCGTCATCGGAAGTGATCCGTCTGGTGGAAATAGCAAACATCTCTGCCTGTCCAGAAAGATCGGTTGGTCGGTCAATTTTGAAGGTAACGCTCTCCCCATGTGATCGTAAGATCAAGGTTTAATTGTACACATCAATGATAGTCCTAGCCGTATTCATGAAAGGTCTTCCTAACACTACTGATGTGTGTAGGTCTTCCTTAATATCCATTACTACGAAATCCGTAGGATACAAGAATTTGTCTACTTTCACCATGACATTCTCAACTATGCCCTTAGGATATTGAATTGTGTGATCGGCAAGTTGGATTGTCATTTTGTTTGGTGATAAGTCTCCTAACTCTAATCTCTTGTAGAGAGAGTAGGGGATTAGGTTGATACTTGCTCCTAAATCTGCTAGCGTATGAATGGTTCCAGATTGGTAGATTGAACACGGGAAAACGAATCGGCCCGTATCTCCTAGATTTGGTGGTAGAGAGTTTCTAAGTAATGCAGAGCATTCTTCACTCAGTGGAATTTTGTTAGAGTCTGGTATCCTCTCCTTTGTAGAAAGAAGCTTTCGGATGTATCTCTTCTGGTTTGGAACTTTTGACATAGTGTCCGGGAATCTTCCATCAAGTTTGAAGGAATCAAGCTTGGATGGTCCTTCTTGTAGCCTTCCAGGATAGGGTACACGAACTGGAGTTTCAGGGGTCAGCTTCTGAGTATATGTCGATTTGTTCTTGAGCCTGGCTGACCTTCTCCGTGGTTCTTCCTCTGGGATTATGGAATCCATTTGCTTTGATTCTTCTATGTGGGGATTTTGGATAGTATTACTTGGCAATCTTCCCTTCGGTCGGGTTTTAAGGCGTTGTGATAACTGTCCGAGCTGCGTTTCTAGACTTTTGAGCAGAGCTAATTGATTTCTCATTAGTATCTCCGTCTGATCTTGCCTGGCTGCAGTTCTCTGATTTAGCTGTTGCTGTCCATGAATGAACTGAGTCAACTGATCATCAGCTCCGAGAGTGGGGTTAGTTGCTTTCGTAATCTGGGTGGTAGGGGAATTTTCCTCAACTGGTGTACCAGTGAGTGGAAGTGGTTGATCGTAGGTCAATTGAGATTGTTGGGCTGGATAAGGTGGATAGCGATAGCGAAAAGGTTGATTGCTTCGCTGAAATTGATTAACCCTAGGTGGTTGATTGAATCCGGGATTTGATGGACGAGCTTGGTATTGGACGTAACAGACTGAACCGTCAGGGTTTTCGTACTCAACTTGATATTCTTCAGTAGGTTGCGGGTTAGTACAATTAACACAAGCCTGAGCTTGGTTAACCTGCTGTGGCTGCGTCTTCAATTCTCCGAGTTGTTTAGCAAGAGATTTCATCTTATCTGTGAGGGATTTGATGACCTCCGTTTGATTGTTAAATGCTGAGAGTGGGGCAGATGATGAAGTTATTTCACCACTGTTCCAGTCATGATGATGCATTGTCATGTTCTCGAGCAATTCCCATGCTTCGTCTGCGGTTTGGTTCATCAGATTCCCTTGAGCTGCTGCATCAATCGTCATCCTATGATTTACCGTAAGACCATTGTAGAAGGTACAGATTTGGGCTGACCGTTCTAGCTGGTGATTAGGGCATTTCTTCAGCAGGGTTTTGAATCGTTCCCATGCAGTGTAAAGAGATTCATCATAACTTTGTTTGAAGTTAATGATGTCATTCTTCAGTTTGGTTTGTTTAGAAGGAGGGAAATATTTGGTTAGAAATTTAGTAGCCATCTCCGTCCATGACGTGATGGAATCTTTTTCCAGTCCTTCGAACCAAGTTTGAGCATGATGAGTGAGAGAATAGGGAAACAAGTATAAACGGACTATATCTTGTCATATCCCTGGCTGTTTGTAGGAGTTCGAAAGAGATATGAATTTATCAAGGTGAGAATTAGGATCGTCATTCGGTAATCCATGAAACTGACAGCTATTCTGGATGAGCTGGATGATGTGATGTTTTAACTCGAACGAGTGGCCTTGAATCTCTGGAAATCTGATTGGTCCTCCTCGACCTTCAATCGAGGGTTTGGTGTTTTCTGCTAAAGTAACGCGTAACGCCATTCGATTTCTGATTCGTGCTTCCTTGCGTGCTTTAGAGATTATTGCGTCTGGATCAGGTACGAATAACAACGGCCCTGGTCTAGATCGGGTTTGGGTCATACACTGGGTATGCCCTTTTTTTGTTTTTAATTTTTAGCAAATAAACTAAAATTATCTAAAGTAATGTAAACTAGTCTAAGGTAGTCTAATTCTAATGTAATATAATTTAATCTAAGGCAGTCTAAAGTAATCTAAGGTAATTAACTAACTATCCTACGGTTGAATATGTTTTTGGTTTTGGCTACTGATTCCCTGGTATTTCGGTAACAGAGCTCCACAAGAACTATCCAACAAACCAAGTGGCCAGGCCGACTACGGAGAGGCAGGATCCTTTTAGTCCCAATATAATTGGCGACTGTTCGGAAAATCCAACAACCAAGTCCGTGTATAATTGTCTTTCTTAGACATCACTAAATGCTTGTGAATAAGTTTGATAGAGAGCAGTATTTCCTGATACCAGTTCCCCCGCAGTGGCACCAAAAACTTACACTCTCCCGTGATATGGCCAAAACGGACGGTTTTTATTCGCGCGGTGTCGTCGGGCCGCGGCGCGCCAGGATCAGCCACTCAGGGGGGAAGGTACTGTTTTAAATATATATTTAGCGGGGCCTAAATCTTACTACTCCTTATAAGTAAGGGAAGTATGACCTAGAGTCTTATTTTAGAGATATTAGTAGAATCGAACCTATATTTAAGCCTAAGATAGTTAGGGAGTAGTGGTTATTTAATTTTGGGATTTTCTAAATTATAAGACAGATAAAGTAAATGCGATAAAATTCGTAATTCAGATAAGGTTAAAGTGAGTGCATACTATGACTTTATCAGTTATTCTGCCTAGATTATGGAATGCTGGCTCATGAATAGGCAGAGGCCTTGCATTCATTACACTGGTCCTAAACGCCCCTGTCATAAGACATCTCACTGGGTACTGCATTAGGCTTGAAGATTCTGAATAGACAGCAACGTCCCTTACCCCGATGCCTGTGCAGTCTGACTACATGCATACACGTTCAGACGGCTCATCCAATTGAGCGACTCGGTTGGGTGACGTATTAACATTCCACAATGGTCTAAACTTTCTTATGCATAATAGAATACATGGTTTACCATATCCGAGAGACGTGATGTGTTTCAATGCTTTCGTTAATGATTGGTTTTAAAAGATAGTTAGGCCCTTAAAAAGAGTTCAACCATAAAGAACACCATGGCCAAGACAAGCTGACTTCCATGAACACGTTCGGTTATCCTAACGGTCCAATCCTTTATGTGTCTAAATAAACAGTTCCTTAATTAACTAAGAATCCCTCAAGCGGGGTGCAATGCTTGAGACCGCGTTAAGGTGCAGTGTACTAGTCAACACTAACCGGGTTCCATGGCCTTACTTAGCAGAGGTACAGCTTACAACAACCGTTGTGCTTCAGCGTGTACGTACGAAGTTTATATGCTTGGTGACTACACTAGCATGGTCTGGGACCGACAATGTACTAAGGGTCTAGTCAGATGTTTCACTACGAAAGAGTCCTCAGTCAAAATCCAAAGCTTGATAGACTTACTACAACCAGTGTGCCTCAGTCGATCTTACGTTGTATCCAATAGACTTCTCTTACCAAGGGGTGATACAGATAGTGTACTCTGAATCGGGGTTCGCGACTTCCCAATAACAGAGCCTGTAACTACGTTCTATTAGTTGGAAAAGCGATTGAGTTTAAAGCATAATCGGAAAGCATTTCAACGGCATACACAAACCATAATATCATGGCAACAATATCACATAACATAATGATAGAAGACATTATATAAAGATAAGGGATAGAAGTACCAGTAGATTAAACGAGTTCTGAATACAAAAGTGACATCTTCAAGACTCCAGACCGCTCCTAATACAATTTTCAGCGTTCTTCTCCGGGTACTAGGTTTCCCGCACGGAGTCGAAGGCCTTGAGAGTATGACTAATATTGTACAAGAGAGAGAAAGAAGTGAATTGAAATGTGTGTTGGAATGAATGACAAAGACCCTTTAAATAAACAAGAATTTTTCCTGCAAACGGCTGGCAGACCGTTTTGAAGGCCGTTTGGCAGGCCGTATTTGGCAAGCCATTTGCTAGGAAAGCCGTTTATCGAGCCCGTTTGTCTGACCATTTGGCAGGCCGTTTGCTATACTGGCAAGCCGTTTGGCAAGCCGTATGGCAGGCTGTTTTTGGGTCTGGTCAGCATTGATTCACTGGATCGTAACTTGATTTCTTGTCTTTCACCGTTTTCGCTCTAGAATCTTCATTTTAGCTCCGATTCTCTTGATTCTTTTTGCATCGTCTTCGTAATTACTTGCTCTTCAATTCTAACCGACGAAGTGGGTATTTTTCCGACATAGTTTGAATCTTTCTTGTTTTTGGCCTTAATACCGGGGTAAAAACGTGACTTTTTAGCCGATATCAGTATCAGAGCATAGGTTTGGCGACATGTACATTATGATTGAATGTCATGCTCCCAAACTATGTGAAAAGTATGTCTAACATATCACACAAGGGGATGGGTTGAGTGAGTATTATGACATTATCTGTGTTTATCAGTGTGTACTAACTGATTATATACTAAGCTTTGGTGTGAGATGTTGTGGTAATGTAGAAATGGCAGATAACGAGAATGAAGCCGCTGGAGAGGATGGGCATGTGTCGTCAGAGGAAGAGACTCCTCAGGAAATTCTTGATTTACAAAGTCAATTGTTGAAGGCTCAACAACGAATAAAAGATCTTGAACAATAACAACAAGTGCAACCGAACCCCAATACAACAGCATTGAACATCGCGGTACCTCCAACTCTGTACCCACAATGTGGACGCTCTTCGCAACAACAATTTCCACAAACACAGTATCAATACCCGCTACCAAACCAGCAGCCACCAAAGTTAAACCAAGGATTTCCAAACCAAGTGCTTTATCCGTTTCAAATGTTAATGTTTTAGTTTCCTATGTACGAAACCAAGAAGAAGAGTATATACAAAAGTTCCTCGATTGTAAGCCTTCTTAGTTAACATGATGCTTCCGCAATGTAAAAAAAAAAAAAAAAAAATTGGCAGTGTCCCATTACAACATGAAGTCATGAGAAACAGTAGAAACCATCAAAGGGAAAAGGACATGGAAGGTACTTCGGACAAAGGGAGGAAATATTTGGTCTATTAATAGTTATATAACCTCTGCATATCCGAAGATTCGAAGGACTATCATAACAAGTGCATCATGTGTGTTAATAAAACATCTGCACATCCTATCGCAGTTGTTTTATAAAACTGATCTAAACTAATGAAGAAAACACTCTAGGATGTGTGCTTGGAATGTCTACTTTCGAGTTTTGACAATACTTGATCCAATTAATTCATTCATTTTTTCAGCGAGTTTTTTTGTATTTGATAAATTGGTCCATTTTATAAAAACACACCCAATTAACCCATTCGACATTAGTACTCTAGTGTATCCTCATATACGATAAAAAAGCACACTATTTTGTTCAACTTCAAGACATAAAAACCAACAACAAAATGAGGCCAAAATGTACGAAAATAACTTACACAAAAATGAAAATAAGAACTTTAAAGATCGCAAACGTTTCCCATATAAGCACGAATCGTTACTTGTGAAAAAAAAAAAAAAAACAGAAATTAAAACCTTACCTTTCACATATCGTTGTCAATCTTCGACGAAATTGGCATCCAAACTATGAAACCGATTGGTTATAACAAAGGATGACTGATGAAACCCTAAGCTTTCATATCTTCAATCGACTCAAACTACAACATAAATAGTCTGTGATTAAGCGATGAAACCCTAAAGCCATTAGGGTATTGCAAGAAACGATTACAGAGAGTCTTATATAACAAATTTTGATTTTGTGTCGATGGTCGCCAAATTCACCGGAGAAGCTTCCGCCGCTATCAAGGAAGGCGTTAGTATAAAAAATTTATACGGTTACGTGGAGAAAAACGTTACGGATTCATTGGTGGTAGTGTCCTTATCGATTACGATTGAATGGGGCATAGGCTATTAAGAGGATCTGGGGTTTTCATTTTGATGAGAGAGAAGGGGGTACGGTTTATATGTTGTATTCGAGATGCAAGTAATGTTCAAACACCTTTTTTTATTAAGCACCCATTTTACTGGGCCACGTGTCTTTTTAGTGTAATTATCAGTATTAATCATGATTAAAAGACAAATTTGCACGTGAATAATAATTAGCAAGGTGATTAGCATAGTGTCACGTCAGCACTAAATCATGTGGTTTATAAGCGGTAGAGATAATTGTCATATATGATAAACTCATGCGCATTAAAGACAATATAAAATGTCGTCGTAAGAAAAAAAATCCTTATTTTTATTACTCCCTTTAACTATATTATTATGAACTTAGTTTTTGCATAAATTTGAAGAAATCATACCAAATTTATTCTTTCACCAATAAAATATCTTTTCTTTCGATTATAACCTCATATGATTGTTTAAAATATAAAGTAGATTTTTAAAATGAGATTTTCTAAAATAGTACTCGCTCCGTCCCATAATAAGTTGTTTGATTTTTCAAGGTCTTATTTTCCAAATTTTGACTTCAAATATTTTTATTTGTGTTATTTAGTATTTGATGAAACTTATATGAATGAATTTGGTTTAATAATTTATTTTCATTGATATAACTTTTATTAAATATTATATAACACAAACAAAAATATTGAAAGTCAAAATTATAGAAGTAAGATCTTGAAATGTCAAACAAGACACTTATTATATTACGGGAGGAGTGGTAATTTGAACATTTAACGTTTGACGGATGGAATATAATATAACATACGTTTTAAATTTTAGAATGTCAAACTCATATAAACAAGTTCCAAAGTTGAAGTGAACAAAAATACATAGGAACTGAAGTACTCCCGTAAGTCCGTAACTATATTTCTAGACAATTTTGAAATGGTATATGTCCGTGATGAGGTGTAATATCTTGAATTCAATAATTTGCTTTCAATTCAACGGATCAATCAGAGCGCGACATGTGGCGCACCAATCACATGTGATTGAAAAAAAAATTATTTTATTTTTAAATTATTTTTTTGAAATTTTTTTTTTTTATTGTTTTTTTAATTTAGCATTTCAAATGCAATCACATGTGATTGTAAAGCCCAATCACATGTGATTGTGTTTTTCAAATCCAATCACATGTAATTGAAAAAAATTCAAATTTTTTTTCAAAAAAAAAAAATTTCAACCGGAAAGCGACTTTAATTCGATGATTTTGATCAAGTTTGTTAGCATTTCGTGATCATATCTTAAAAATTTTAGACTTTAATTCGATGATTTGATCAAAAACTTGGTGTTTAAAGGTTTTAGCACAAATTAACTGAAAATCGTCATTCTACTAAAAAAAAAATTTAATCACATGTGATTGAATTTGACATGCAGAATCACATGTGATTGGGTTTTACAATCACATGTGATTGACATGCAGAATCACATGTGATTTATTGCATGTCAAATCCAATCACATGTGATTGAAAAAAAATAAAAAAATAAAAATTCGAAAAAAAAAATTTCGGAAAAAAAAAATTTCGAAAAAAAATTTAAAATTTTTTTTTTGAAATTTTTTTTTTTGAAATTTTTAAATTTTTTTTTTTTCAATCACATGTGATTATCACGCCACATGTCACACTCTAATTGATCCATTAGATCTCAATTTAAAAGTTGGTTTATTTGAATATTCCTCATGTTCGTGATATTGTATTCTCTGGTCTAATGGAAACTGTGTTCTCGTTATATAAAGTCATAAGTTTCATAAATATACATTCAAAGGCTTAATCACTAACTAGATACTCTAATCCCAACTTCTTAATTTTTTTTTCCTTTCTATTTTTCGTAAACTTAACGTCTCACCATTTCTGATGCGGGTGAGCTGGGCAATGTAACCAGCAACACAGCCAGCTCGAGCTCAAAAGATGTTATACCCGAATCAGGCCAAGCAATGGTCGTGTTGCCATCTATTTCGTATCATCTAAGTGTTTTTGGAGCTGGTTCAAGAAGCTCAGGGGTGACCCTACTTCAGTCCTTAAACTGAAGTAGTTATGTTTTCATGAATAAAGTTTTTGATAGTTGAAGGCAAGCCAGCAACGAAGAAGAACCAGCTAGCCGGACCAGCAAATGAGTTTAGTTCAGCCAGTAAAGCTTTAATTCACTCAGCCGGCTAACCAGCAAATCGAACCAGCTAAGTTATGCTTAGGCGAACCAGCTAGTTCAATCAGCTAAAGAATTTTAGTTCAATTAGCACACGAAACTCTAGTACAACCAGCACGCGATGCTATTTTCTGTCTGAATGGCCAACTTGCTGATACAATTCAAAGTTTACTTATGCTTTTCAATAAACCGGTCAGGTCATGTGCTTAACACGTGTGTGGCTGTTCTAGAAGAATGTTAGCTGTCCAAGGAAGACTCCCATTTATCATTGGATGCTTTTATCATGGGAAGGAGCACTAACAAATGGCAGGCTTTTTGCAGATTGTGTCCTTTATTCTTATTGGTTAATTTGTAATTGTTTGTCCTTTTTTGTCTCCATTTCCTTTTTATGTTTTTGTCTTATTTAGAAAATAGCTGTTAAGCTTCTACTATAAATAGAGAGTTCTTGTAATTGTAAAACTTGGTTGATGATTGAATGAAAAGTTTGATAGAGCTTATCTATTTACAAAATCTCTGTGTCTTTACGAATCTTAGATTCTGGTGGCTAAGAGTGGTTTCTTTATCAGTTTTTGTGGTGTTACTTTATCAAACATTGTGGTGAAATTCAAATCTTCATATCTGATATTATAGTTGTGGTGGAATCTTTATCAGCTGTAGTTGAAGATTTGGAGTGTTTCTAGATCTCTAATTGTGGTGGTATCTTTATCAATTTGGGGTTTAGATTCTTCTATCCTTTGTGTTCTTATTTCAGAGTTTTATACTCTGTTTTGGGGTTGTTGCTGTTATAATTTAGGGGTTTGTGTTCAGATCTGTTTAAGTGAAGAAAGCTTGTTCTAAATTGCGTTTTTAAAGTCATAATTACACATCAATTTCATTGTAGGGATGGTCAAATTAACTGAAATATTAAAATATAATAATAAGTACCACACCAAAACTGTTACCGAAAATCGAATCTAAATTTTGCTACACATCTTTATTATTTACCTAATTTTATTAATTTTTTCACAAATAAAATAAAAAAAAATTATATCTTTTTACATTACTTATGTTCATTAATGATTTTTAAGCTTTAGTATGATAATAAGTAGCCCGTTTGTTTATTTATTTATTATTATTTTTTTTTTTTGAAAAGCAAACAAATTTTATTAAAGATTAAATGTACATCAAGGAGAGTATAAATTACAAGAAGCTCGAACTATAGGATTACAATATGAGAGGCCTATGTATAACGGGATCAGCAAGAACTAGGAACAGGAAATAAGATTTCATAGAGATGTTAACCAATTCCTTCTTTGTTTGGAGGAGATTTGTCGAAGTATATCGGGTTCGTGAGCCAATTTAACCAATCAAGATTTCCTTTCTTCTATTGACACGATATCCATTCAAAACTTTTTAATTGAATTTCAGCGAGCAAATTTGCACTTGTCAAGGATTTTCCCCGGAAGACATGTTCATTTCGATTTTTCCATATGAAGTATCCCGTGCACCACACTACTGCTTGCCATATGGAGGAGCTAGAAGCAGTTTTTATACTCGAATTTGTAGCTTTAATGAAATCTTGTAGGCTCTAGATATTAAGGTGATTTAAACGCCACCATTTTCTTACTTTTTCCCACACTTCTGCAGCGAGTTTGCATGAAAATAACATGTGAAAGGTGGATTCTAAATCGTCGTCACAAATTGGGCATCTTACCGAGTGTAGATCGATCCCTCGGTTATTAAGTTCCACTCTAACTGGAATTTTGTTTTCCGAAGCACGCCAAGTGAAAATTCCAATCTTTTGAGGAATTTTATTATTAGTAAGAGTAGGAGAGTAGTTTGGAGAACGTGAAGCCGAGATATCATCCAGCAAGCTCAACATTGATCTGGACTTGAATTTTCCAAAATTTTTGAATTTGAAAGTCCAAGAATCATGCTCCTTGCCCGATACCGTTATCTGATCAATTTTGCTTTCGAGTTGTTTTAGATCAGAAGATGCTCGCCATTTCGGTTGTGCAAGCCAATTCCAAGCAAATGTAGCACCAGCTCCTTCATTCCAAATTACTGGCTTGTTTGTTGGATTCGAGACGAAAGAGCCTCGGGAAAGTGTCTTTTAAAGTTTCTTCACCGCACCATTTTTCACACCAAAAATTAGTTTCCGAACCTTTACCTATTACTTTAACAAAAGCGTTAGAAATATCGCACCCTAACTTAGTTAGGGTGTGTTCAATATTAAGTATATTAAACCAAGTTCTCCCCGTAAATTTTTTGAGGTTTTGATTTAGATTTGGAGAAAAACAACCCAACCCGCCATTGTTTCCATAGATACTTTTAATTAAACGAACCCAAAGAGAGTTATTTTCGGTGAGGAATCTCCACCACCATTTGGTTAAAAGAGAAAGGTTTTTTGATTTCAAGGAACCAACGCTTAGACCTTGCGAGTCGTAGGGAAGCAAAATTTGATCCCATTTTACCCATGCCATCTTTTTATCGTCAAGAGAACTGCCCCAAAAAAAATCTCGACGAAAACCCTCGAGTTGTTTTATAACGCCCGAGGGAGAAATAAATAATGAGAAATAGTAAAGTGAGAGACTATTTAGTACCGATTTTATTAGGGTTAACCGTCCACCATAAGAGATAGATTTAGCTTTCCAATTCGCTAGGCGCATTTTGAATTTCTCGAAAACGGGTTTCCAGTTGTCAATAAGTTTCATATTTGATCCCAATGGTAAGCCAAGATAAGTGAAGGGAAAAGTTCCTTCTTTGCTTCCAAACCAAGTGGCCAAATTTCTTAATTCATCTTTGGTAGTTCCAATACCGTATACACAGCTTTTATTTAAGTTTATTTTTAGACCCGATAAATCCTCAAAGCATTTTAATATTTTAAGGGTGTTTCGAACCTCGAGTTTATTCCATCTACCAAATAAGATCGCGTCGTCTGCATATTGGAGGTGAGAGATAACCACTTTTTCTTTACCGATACTTACCCCTTTTATAACTTCTTGTTTTATAGCAATATTGAAAAGTTGATTTAGTCCTTCGCTTGCTAGGATAAATAGAAAAAGGAGCGAGAGGATCACCTTGCCTCACTCCTATATTCGGGAAAAATTGTTCGGTGGGAGATCCATTTATTAAGATCGAGATGGAGGTGGAAGTTAGACATGCCTGAATCCATTTGATCCATTTATAACCAAAAACCATAAGACCCATGACATCCGAGAGGAAATCCCAATCAATGCAGTCAAATGCCTTTTCGAAATCTACTTTGAAAGTAAAACATTTTGTTTTTGAAGCTTTAAGTTCATCTATGGTCTCTAGGGCGGTTAAAACCCCACCAAGTATGTATCGATTACTAATGAAGGCACTTTGGGTGTCACCTATTAATCTTGGGATTACTTTTCTAATTCGATTTGAAAGAGTTTTCGAAAGAATTTTATAGTAAATGCCAATCAGGCTTATTGGTCGAAAGTTGGAAAAATTGAGAGGATCGTTTACCTTGGGAATTAGAGTAATGAAAGAAGCGTTACAACCTTTGGATATTTCTCCATGTTCCCAGAACCAGTTTATAGCCTTCATGAAATCTTCTTTGATGATGTCCCAGAATTTTGTGAAAAAGAGGATGTTAAACCCATCGGGGCCTGGAGCCTTGTTTTTTCCACATCCTTTGATAGCCTCGAGTATTTCGTTTTCTTCGAAAGGAAGTTCCAGTAGATCAGCCATTGCCTTGTTTAGTTTCATTCCTTCCCAATGATCAAACTTTAACCTGTCATCGTGATGTTTGGAAAACAATTTGCTAAAATGAGAGACAGCTTCGGTTTTAATTACAGCAGGATCTTCATTCCAAATACTCGAGACGTTTACACCGTAAATATTATTTTTGTGGTTCCTTCTGCGAATCTGTGAGTGAAAGTATCTGCTGTTTTCATCACCTTCTAATGCCCATTTATGCCGGGATTTCTGTTTTAACATCTCTGTTCGAGATTTCTCTTTTTGTAGCAGTGATTTCTTATCCTCGATCCAATTTTGGACAGAATTGTCGTCCATATCCTCCGTTTCCGCTTTTATTTCCCATTCGCTCACAATTTTGGACAGCCCGTTTGTTTATTAGTAAATTTTTATTCCATCATTTGACTTTAGTCATGTAAAGGGCTGTAAACGAGCCGAGCCGAGCCCGAGCTTGATAGTATTCGAGCTCGGCTCGTTTGGTTTTAAGAAAGCTCGAGCTCGAGCTCGGCTCGGTTCGAGCTTTACATTTTTAGCTCGAACTCGGCTCGTGATTGATGTGAAAAGCTCGAGCTCGGCTCGTTATAAGCTCGGTAATTATTTAAATTAAATTTCGCTCGGCTCGTTAAACTAAGATCGAGCTCGTTAAACTAAGCTCGAGCTCGTTAAATGATTTGTGGAAGGGACCTTAATAACGCTAAAGAAGATTACTTGTTTAAAAAGAAGAAATGGTAAATAGAATTTGAATTTGAAATATCGTAATTCTCCAAGGAAATAATATTCGATGTATTGGAGTTCACATGAATGAGCTCGAGACGAACGATATGTTATTAAACTTAAGATACTAGCTATAATAACAAAAATATAAATACATAACTTTATAATTAAAGCTACAAGTATGAAGTACATATATGAAGAAAGAAGTAGAATTAAATTTAGATGTTTGGTTATGTGATTTCTCTTTTGAAAGTTCTCTGACTTTTTTTTTAGAGAGATGGATTGTCCGGATGGAAGCACTGACAGAGACTCTTAGCCAGATCATTAAGTGAACCATGGAGTAGATTCAACGAGTCCCTGAAGCGGAATAACATCTTTTTACCTGAATAGATTGCTAACTCGTAAAGCCTATGATTCCTCATAAGAGGTTTTAGATGGAAGTCCTTGTGATTACACGCAAGGTGCTTTAGCAAGATAATACCATCGAATCTAGAAAAGTTGTGGAAGTAAATAGTTTGGACTTCTTTGTTCTTTTTAACAAGAGCAGTGATCCTTAACACCAAGTCAGTATACGAGCTCGACATATAAAGCTCGAGTTCAAGCTCGTTTATTAAATGATCCCTAACTTAGGCTCGAACTCGAACTTGAGCTTGTTTAAGCTCGGCTCGAATCGAGTTTTTAACGAGCCGAGCTCGAGTAGTTCACGAGTAGCTCGGCTCATTTACAGCCCTATGTCTATTAACATTTAAGACCCAATAGCATATTTTATTTACAATGATTTGTTAGACTTAATAACACTAATAAATAAATATTCCAAAACCTAAAAAATACAAATAGGGTAATTTCATTTAAAGGTATAACATTTTAATATTATTATATTTTTATATTTATTAAAAAGTTTAACGTAAAAGTCTCCGAAATGTGTGAAACATGTAGTTGTCCTATGAGCAGTGGGTTTGCAAAGTTGATCCAATGCCCAGATTAACCTTAAAAATAATAAAAGTTTAAAAATGTTCTTTTTTATATTTCAAACGGGGCCTTCAAAATTAATGACATGATTTTAGTTTAAAAACCTCCGTAGCAAGATGCTAGAGAGTAAAACATACAAACTACAATGACATTATTAGCCAATTGTTCTAAAGGATTTCACATCACCTCTATTACAAATCCAGTTAAATGCAAAATTACAAATCAAATGTAAAAGAAAATCCTTTTTTATAGAGCGAGACCCGAAAAGCACATTGTTGCATATTTCCAAATATGCCATAAGAGCTGATCTATAATTACATATATGTTCATCTTCGATTCAGCTTCCGAATGCCATGCAACCCACCATTCAATCCATTCTATCCACCAACTGTAATCTTGCAAAGTGACAATGTCGACCCA
Source organism: Rutidosis leptorrhynchoides (assembly GCF_046630445.1). Classification (NCBI taxonomy): domain Eukaryota; kingdom Viridiplantae; phylum Streptophyta; class Magnoliopsida; order Asterales; family Asteraceae; genus Rutidosis; species Rutidosis leptorrhynchoides. The sequence continues at coordinate 293,237,894 of NC_092333.1, forward strand.
AAGTTTAACTTTACGCCACAACTCCTTAGCCAACACATAATTGAACAAGATATGATTCAGGGATTCCGATTGATGATCACACACCGCACACCCAATATCCTCAATTTCCATGCCACGAGCCGAAAGATTAAGGTGTGTTGGAAGTCTATCCCAAGTCACTCTCCATAAAAAAACGTTTACTTTTCAAGGTAGTTATTTGACCCATCGAGTCGTTTGGACCGCAAGTGGAAGGATATTATTATCAATGAACTGACGAGTTTCAAACACCTCAAACTCCCCATCTTTTGACCATTTCCATTTATCATCATCGGAACTTAAAACAAAAATGCCCAGCTTCGAGAGCAAGACTTGGAGTGCCGCATCATTTCGAGGACCAATCTCTTGCCTACTCAAATCCCAAGTCCACTCGTTGTTTACAAACCGATCAACAGTAAACGCATCCTTATTGGAAGCAAGATGACATAATTTGTTATAAGCCAAACATAACGGGCCATCAACTAGTCAATTATCTTTCCAAAACCGGTGTAAAGACCCGTCCTAATCCATAAGAATGAATACAATAACATATGACTACATTGCGAGGTATTTGACCTCTATATAATACATTTTACAAACATTGCATTCGTTTTAAAAGACAAACTTTCATTACATCGAAAGTTAACAAGCATGCATACTGTAGTGACCCGTCCTAATCCACCTGGACGAAGTCATCAACATTTGGTCCCATTGCGAGGTTCTGACCTCTATATGCCATGAACGACTCCATGTGATATCTTTGAAATGAGTAAATGCACAGTGGAAGATTTCTTTCGTACCTGATATGACGATCGCTCCAAATCCATATGGACGAACACGTCATTCATCGATTTCATTGCGAGGTATTTGACCTCTATATGATACGTTTTGTAAACATTGCATTCTTTTAAAAAGGCACACCATAAATGAATATTTAAATCAAATGTTTTCGACATCTGATGATTTCTACATATAGACAATCACCGTAAATAATAGTTTACAATAGTAATTCCGTTGACAATGTAGTTAAAATAAGATACATGGTGATGATTTGGTGAATGCAACCTTTCCTTGATAAATATGCCATGTAAGACTCCATGCACATAGCTTGTCTAACATATAAGCAAACAGCGGAAGACTTCTAGGGAACCTGAGAATAAACATGCTAACAAGTGTCAACACAAAGGTTGGTGAGTTCATAGTTTTAATGTTTTGCATAATCTGTACATAAAGGTGGATCACAAGATTTCAGCTGTTTCATCTAGAATTGTTTATTAAAATATTCTACAAGTTTGAGCACCCTGGTAACTAAGCTTTAACGTTATAATAAGTACCCCTGTTTTAACATACATGCAACCAACATGTACAATACACGCAAACCAACGTGTACTAACCTCAAATAGCATATGTCTGTTTTATAGTTCAGGCTAGGGTTTCTATACCTGGAACAGACGGGGATGTCAAGCCCTATGGATCCATATACTGTTATTCGCGCCCACCAGTCCACATCCTATGTACTGGCAGTTACTAATTACCAAAGCTAAGGGATTTTCGGTTTAAACTCAGTGTAGAATTAAGTATGTACTTGTATCCATTGCGTTTAAAATAAAGTGCATGTATTCTCAGCCCAAAAATATATATTGCAAAAGCATTTAAAAAGGGAGCAAATGAAACTCACCTTAGCAGCATATAAAGTCATTCACCAAAATGTGACCGAAACTCGAATTACCAAATAACCGTAGATCTCAACCTAGAGAACATATGTTGGTCAATAAATGTTTATCAAGCTAGGTCAGGTCATAGTGTATCATAATCCTAATTCTCAAGATCGACATACAAAAGTTATTCAAAGTTGTTTCAAAAGTCAATTTTGACAATAGTTTAACAAAACGAGACGTACCTTATTTAAGGTTTCATTTACTCGGTTGGTAATATTCAAAAATCCAATTTATCAATCTTACAAACAAGTTGTTTAAATATTAATTGCAGATTTAAAGGCAATTCCAATTAACATCAATTATAATTCAGTTGACCATATCTTTTAATCCGTTCATCGAAGCTATTCGATATCTAAATGAAAAGTTATTGATTTTTCACCAGCTTTCCAAAAACATGTATATCATATACCTTTTAACATTAATATATGTATTTAATTTGTGATTGATTATAAACTGTTTAACGACGAAATTTAGCATAAAAGCATGTATAAATATATACACTCGAGCACTAGTATGTATACACTATTAATTTATAAAATATAAAATATAAACGCTTACGTATTATTATTGTGATTCAATATTTCAGAAAAGTACGTAGACGTAACGGAGATGATAAACACTAGGTTTGACTTGTGAATATTACCCATGAATATTACCCCTAACCTCCATAGCTATAACCCATAGTTTCCTTAGCTTTATCCAGCTCGATAAACTTGTTTTGAAGTGACACGCTCATAACCTCGTCGTAGTATTTTATGTATAATATTAATTAATAATAATACTACTAATAGTATTAAAATTAATTATAATATTAATTAATTAATAATAATAATAATAATAATAATAATAATAATAATAATAATAATAATATAAATATATATTACAGAGGGAGATAGATGGATTGGTGTGTGTGTCTCGAAGCAAAACGAATTCAATTTATAAACTTTTCCTGAAATCTGACCCCATGCGATCGCATGGGTTTTATGCCTATTTTCCATGCGATCGCATGTCCCCAAAATTCAGCTCACATTTTTTTGTATTTTTGTTTGTCGACATAATTATTAATAATATATATAATATATTTAATTTATATAATTAATTATATATTATATTAAATTCACATGCATAGTTAACTTGTAATTTTTGTTCCGATAAGTCGTACGTTGTTACGCGACTTATGTCCCGGTTCCGGTTTTTCAAGTGTCCCTTCGTACGCTGAGAAAACTTGTAATTTACATTCTGGTACACGTACCTTTGTCAAAATATAGCCTTAAATTATCCCTAAATTATACCACCCAAAGTATATCTTAAACTTTCGAGTATTTTGGTCATTTACTTCTATAAATCATTGTCTCGTTATTTATTAATATAATAGTATTTATCAAATGTTTCATAACTAAGTTAATATCTATTCTCAATATTTATAAACACGTTTTAAAATACGTATCGCAAGTTATTCATATAATTAATTCTTAACAGTTAATATTCCTTATTATTGTATGTGTCCAAATTACGTTATTTAAACAAATAATTCACCATTTATTCCGAATACCATTAAAAATGAATGATTTCTCAAATCAACGTGGACCTCTCAACAGAGACACGTAATAATATCATAATTCTTAAGAGACTCAGTAAATATCTTTTACTTGAATCGTTTGGCATAATCTTTTAACTCTGTAGTTAAATATATCAATCAGATAATTAAACCAATAAGTTTAATGCACAGTATCGTATCCTCAACACTTTGTTACATTTTCAAGTTATAGTATATGTATCTATATATAATTATTTGCGTTTCGTTGAGAACAATCGAAGGTTAATTGAACAGTTCAAAATTTTGAGATTTAACTTCATAGACTTTGTTTATCATGTCGGAAACGTTAATCATACAAGATTAAGTTTAAATTTGGTCAGAATTTTCCGGGTCATCACAGTACCTACCCGTTAAAGAAATTTCGTCCCGAAATTTGAGTGAGGTTGTCATGGCTAACAATAAAAATGTTTTTATGACGAATATGAGTCGATAAATAGAGTTTTATCACCGTTGAATAATATGGATAAAACAATCCAATTACTTGAAGCGTATGAGGGAAGTTATCGTAATAAAGTGAAATAGAGAATAGAGATGCGTCTTATCTCTTGACGTAGTAACGATTGATTTCCGGAATTTAAGGAATAGAAAGTCTTCATAATCTAAATAAGATTTGATTCTTCGGGAATTAAGGAGATTAAGATCTTCTTTAATTATATGCGGTCATCTGTTTTGATTGCTCTGTCTGTTATTTTGCTATAAATTGACCTCTTTCGTTTCATTATTTTCACCACTCCTACATCTTCTTCCTCATTTCATACTTCCAAAAGATTGTGAAATGCTTCTTCCAATTCTGATTCTTGATATACTCCTAACTTTTATATCTGTCATTCTTCTTTTTCATCTACCACCAGAGGAAGTTACTTTCTTTTACCATTACCTTGGGGTTATAGTGTTTTTCATTCTCCCGTGTCTTTATATTGCTATGCGCATTGATATACACGGTTTGTAAATTTCGGAGTTGTTATCGGGCTTATATTCTCCTTTTTATTTCAGAGCTCCATGCTTTCGATTTCTCTTCTCGACCTTATGTCAAGCGGATAATGGTCCAGAATTTGTAGGTATGAATTTCGGATGAACATAATTAATGTTCTAAGAAATAAATTGTAATGGCACGATCTTGATTTGTCAAATTACCAGAATATCTGGAAAAGACCGAATTATCAAGAAGTATATTTTCTTGATATATTTAGAGATTATATAGAATGAAAGAGTTATGTAAAATGGTTCATGATGAGGGTGTGATCTGTGAACCTTTATCACGTTCTATTAGAAATTTAGCATGACTTACTGTAATATAATCACGTTGATTAAGTGTCATTATATTATACTAACTCATGCTTCAGCTCCCAACACCACTTCAAAAATATTCATATTTTAAACTCGAAGGTTTCAGAATTTAGAAACTAAAATAGTTTCTTTTATGATGTTACACAGATATCGCAAGGAGAAAATTGATTTCCGATAAGAATGATTATGGAATTATCTCCAGAAATATGGAGGATATTTATAATGAAAGATACGATGATATCTTAGAATTTCTAATATCAGAGGATGATGAAGAATATTGTCCGCAAGGGTTTAGATTCGGAAGCAAGGTATTCGTTAATGGCTTCAGCAGATACTGAATCATTTGGATTCTTTGAAGGCAGGTTTATTCTTTGTGATTTGTCCACAGCCTCCTTCATACTTTGCTCAATCCGTTTTTCAGTACCAAACTTTCTCTTTTTCTGTGCTTTTCCAACACACTACTCTTTATCATCAAACTTTTGACTGTTAAGGTCGTTTACAGTTTTTGCTGCTTCATCAACATTTTTCAAGATTCAGAGTATTGATTCGTAGACTGGTTGCTTTTCAAATTTTCAGAATGAAAGCTCATAATTCTAAGAGATGAATGTTATATATATACATATGATGTTCTAGTACAGTTTTGAAGTCAAAGTATAGATTTGAATGATGTAGGAATCTAAGAGTGATGATATCGGTTATATCTTGACTTGGATTCTGATATGTTAAAATCAGAATATGTAATTGAATTTGATGAGTATGGTTGTTTTGATTTTTATAAAAGAGTATATCTTGATGTGAAAGTAGTGAGTATAGCTGATGATTTGTTGAATCAGAATCGAAGAATGTAACATATTATTTGTGAATTTATATATCTCTCGGGTATTACCTACCCGTTAAAATATTCTCACCATTAACAGTTTGTACAACAGAATTTTCTTAGTTACAATCTTTATGAGAATATACCTACATATATATATTTTTTAGATGTAATAATGGATTTAATGAGTTAACATAATATTAATCTCATCTGGTTTTCGACTAGGACTAGAATATATAATCTCTAAAACTTTTAGAAACTACATATTCTCTGCAGAATATTTCTTCGATGAAGTTATGAATCAATACTTCATCGTTTGTTGTTGTTGGTATTCCTTGGTATCTATGGTGCGTATGACGTTGATGTTCGAGGTACAGATTGTGATATTGAGGTGTGGGAAGCGGATGTTGTTGTTGGTGGTGGTAATGATACTGTTGGTGTTGATGATGGTGGTACTGTTGATGCTGGTGATGTTGCTGGTTTTTGTGGTATTGAGGCTTGCAATGTGGATGTTGCTGGTGGTACTGGTTATGCTGCTAGTGCTACTGCTGGTGTTTGTAATCTTTGCAACATATTCTCCAAAGCCACTACCCCGAGCGCGAAGCTCGTTGACTTCTTCTATTATACTGGGATGATCGGTGGTTCGGATGATCAGAGAAATAAGATTTATAATATGGGATAGTATATAATCATGATGAGATACTCTGGAAATGAGAGAGAAAATAGTATTACGAATAGGTTCGCCGGTAAGTGATTCAGGTTCTTCGCCAAGAGGTGAATGTGGTGGATGGAAGGGATCACCTTCTGCTTGTCTCCAATGATTAAGTAGGCTACGAACCCATCCCCAATTCATCCAGAATAGGTGATGGCTGATTGGTTGATCCATTCCGGTTACACTTTCTTCAGAGTTCAGGTGAATATCCATATCGAAATAGCTTTCGGAATTTAAGGAATTTGAACTAGATACTGGATCCATCTTGTATAATTAGATAGATGATTTTTGATATGAAATAGATTATAGAATTTAGATTGGTACTCTTCAATACATAATTTACATATGTACATATAATACCAAAATCCCGTAAATTACGGAGAAATTTTCGGAAGATGGCAGTCAAAGTTTACTGTAATAGATATGCCAAGATATGAATTTTGTCGATACACTATCTGTGCAGTAAATGCAGGAAAACGTGTCTAGATAAGCATGTAATTTCTGACAAGAAATGATAAGCAAAACTTTTAACATGCAGACACGGTCGAAGTCCAGACTTACTAATGCATCCTAACAACTATCAGTAAGATACACTCATGCAAGACCTGGTTCACTAGGACCAATGCTCTGATACCAACTATGACGATTGCTCCAAATCCATATGGACTAACACGTCATTCATCGATTTCATTGCGAGGTATTTGACCTCTATATGATACGTTTTGTAAACATTGCATTCTTTTGAAAAGGCACACCATAAATGAATATTTAAATCAAAGGTTTTCGACATCTGATGATTTCTACATATAGACAATCACCGTAAATAATAGTTTACAATAGTAATTCCGTTGACAATGCAGTCAAAATAAGATACATGGTGATGATTTGGTAAATGCAACATTTCCTTGATAAATATGCCATGTAAGACTCCATGCACATAGCTTGTCTAACATATAAGCAAACAGCGGAAGACTTCTACGGAACCTGAGAATAAACATGCTAACAAGTGTCAACACAAAGGTTGGTGAGTTCATAGTTTTAATGTTTTGCATAATCTGTACATAAAGGTGGATCACAAGATTTCAGCTGTTTCATCTAGAATTGTTTATTAAAATATTCTACAAGTTTGAGCACCCTGGTAACTAAGCTTTAACGTTATAATAAGTACCCCTGTTTTAACATACATGCAACCAACATGTACAATACACGCAAACCAACGTGTACTAACCTCAAATAGCAGACGTCTGTTTTATAGTTTAGGCTAGGGTTTCTATACCTGAAACAGACGGGGATGTCAAGCCCTATGGATCCATATACTGTTATTCGCGCCCACCAGTCCACATCCTATGTACTAGCAGTTACTAGTTACCAAAGCTAAGGGATTTTCGGTTTAAACTCAGTGTAGAATTAAGTATGTACTTGTATCCATTGCGTTTAAAATAAAGTGCATGTATTTTCAGCCCAAAAATATATATTGCAAAAGCATTTAAAAAGGGAGCAAATGAAACTCACCTTAGCAGCATATAAAGTCGTTCACCAAAATGTGACCGAAACTCGGATTACCAAATAACTGTAGATCTCAACCTAGAGAACATATGTTGGTCAATAAATGTTTATCAAGCTAGGTCAGGTCATAGTGTATCATAATCCTAATGCTCGAGATCGACATACAAAAGTTATCCAAAGTCGTTTCAAAAGTCAATTTTGACAATAGTTTAACAAAACAAGACGTACCTTATTTAAGGTTTCATTTACTCGGTTGGTAATATTCAAAAATCCAATTTATCAATCTTACAAACAAGTTGTTTAAATATTAATTGCAGATTTAAAGGCAATTCCAATTAACGTCAATTATAATTCAGTTAACCATATCTTTTAATCCGTTCATCGAAGCTATTCGATATCTAAATGAAAATTTATTGATTTTTCACCAGCTTTCCAAAAACATGTATATCATATACCTTTTAACAGTAATATATGTATTTAATTTGTGATTGATTATAAACTATTTAATGACGAAATTTAGCATACAAGCATGTATAAATATATACACTCGAGCACTAGTATGTATACACTATTAATTTATAAAATATAAAATATAAATTCTTACGTATTATTATTGTGATTCAATATTTCAGAAAAGTACGTAGACGTAACGGAGATGATGAACACTAGGTTTGACTTGTGAATATTACCCATGAATATTACCCCTAACCTCCATAGCTATAACCCATAGTTTCCTTAGCTTTATCCCGCTCGATAAACTTGTTTTGAAGTGACACGCTCACAACCTCGTTGTAGTATTTTATGTATAATATTAATTAATAATAATACTACTAATAGTATTAAAATTAATTATAATATTAATTAATTAATTAATAATAATAATAATAATAATAATAATAATAATAATAATAATAATAATAATAATAATAATAATAATAATAATAATAATAATATATAAATATATATTACAGAGGGAGATAGATGGATTGGTGTGTGTGTGTGTCTCGAAGCAAACCGAATTCAATTTATAAACTTTTCCTGAAATCTGACCCTATGCGATCGCATGGGTTTTATGCCTATTTTCCATGCGATCGCATGGCCCCAAAATTCAGCTCACATTTTTTTGTATTTTTGTTTGTCGACATAATTATTAATAATATATATAATATATTTAATTTATATAATTAATTATATATTATATTAAATTCACATGCATAGTTAACTTGTAATTTTTGTTCCGATAAGTCGTACGTTGTTACGCGACTTATGTCCCGGTTCCGGTTTTTCAAGTGTCCCTTCGTACGCTGAGAAAACTTGTAATTTACATTCTAGTACACGTACCTTTGTCAAAATATAGCCTTAAATTATCCCTAAATTATACCACTCAAAGTATATCTTAAACTTTCGAGTATTTTGGTCATTTACTTCTATAAATCATTGTCTCGTTGTTTATTAATATAATAGTAATTATCAAACGTTTCATAACCAAGTTAATATCTATTCTCAATATTTATAAACACGTTTTAAAATACGTATCGCAAGTTATTCATATAATTAATTCTTAACAGTTAATATTCCTTATTATTGTATGTGTCCAAATTACGTTATTTAAACAAATAATTCACCATTTATTCCGAATACCGTTAAAAATGAATGATTTCTCAAATCAACGTGGACCTCTCAACAGAGACACGTAATAATATCATAATTCTTAAGAGACTCAATAAATATCTTTTACTTGAATCGTTTGGCATAATCTTTTAACTCTGTAGTTAAATATATCAATCAGATAATCAAACCAATAAGTTTAATGTACAGTATCGTATCCTCAACACTTTGTTACGTTTTCATGTTATAGTATATGTATCTATATATAATTATTCACGTTTCGTTGAGAACAATCGAAGGTTAATTGAACAGTTCAAAATTTTGAGATTTAACTTCATAGACTTTGTTTATCGTGTCCGAAACGTTAATCATACAAGATTAAGTTTAAATTTGGTTAGAATTTTCCGGGTCATCACACCTGAGAATAAACATGCTTTAAAGTGTCAACCAAAAGGTTGGTGAGTTCATAAGTTTATCATAAACAATAAAATTCATCATTTTGATAGACCACAAGATTTAAATACAGTACACCTATCTCATGTACAAAACCATTTTTCATAATGCTTAGCAGAGTAGGTTCGTATCCTTTTCTCCCCCGTTGGTTGCCTCGCGATTTTTAAATAACCGTACACATATCACGTGCACAAAAATAATACACATAACCTGTGTATAAAAATCATTCTCTCGATACATAACATTCACTTTACTTTCATTGCTTGGCTTGGTAACCGGCCTTAACATATAATGCGCATCAATAATATCCCCAAAACAGAACATCTCGTCTGTATAATATATAAACTTCGAAGTACTAAACACCACGCCCACTAGCCCTTCCGTCTAGTGAACATTCTGGGTGGGGGTGTTAAACCCGGTAGCTACCTTTAGAATTCGGGTGAATTAGGGCCATACCCGATTCTAATTCTTAGGTTACCAAGCAATAATAATCAGGGGAAAATATATTCATCAATTGGTGGCAATTATCATGTCTACATAATTCAACAATAATCTATAGAACTTCTGTCTGCATAATAATTCATTCGATGAATGTTTTGCTTGTGTATATCTCGTCAAACATTTATAAAAGCGTTTCATGTATTCGCAGTTCAAAATATATTTCGAAAGCATTTAATAAAGTAGTTGTAAAAAGAGCGCATGTATTCTCAGTCCCAAAAATGTAAAGAGTAAAAGGGAATCAAGTGAACTCACAATACTGTATTTCGTAGCAATTATTCATATGATGGAACTGAACAAGTGCAGGGTTGACCTTGGATTCACGAACCTATATCAAGTATATATATATATATTAACACATATAATCATAATTAAATAAGTCTATATATTAATATTAGTAATATATTTTATATTTTCTTTTTTTATCTTATTAATAAATAATTAATATCTATTTTTAACTTAAGTAAGTTCTTAATATTAATATATCAAATATTTATTAAACTACTTTAATTAACTAATTTATTGATAATTGATAAACATAATACATATAACTTAATATTTGTTTGGTAGAAATAATAATAATAATACTAAATAAAAAGTTGTATTATTTTTACAATAAAAACAATAATAGTGATAATAATACTTAAAAATAATATTTGATAATAATAATACTGATAATTATAATAACCATAAAACTAATAATTTTTCTGCTAATGATAATTATGATACTAGTTTAATTGTAATAATAATCATAATGGTAATAATAATAATAATAATAATAATAATAATAATAATAATAATAATAATAATAATAATAATAATTATTATTATTATTATTATTATTATTATTATAAAAATAATAATAATAAAACTACGTTAAAAGGCTTTTAAAAAAAAAGAATGCCTTAGACAGAGCTTGAACTCGAGACCTCTCGTTTAACACAAACAACCCCTTAACCACTCTGCCAATCCTGTTTATCTATTATATTCTGAATTAAAATTCATTTAACCCTTCTATAGCATCATCAACTAGTTCTAGGCCCAAACAGAAACAAGAATGGACCTCGGCCCAGATTCCTTTCGGCCCAACTTCCCATTCTATCAAGAGTCCAGTAAAAAAATATATGATTTAACAGGTTAAATTGTATGCGTTTTCTGTTGGCGGCTCAAACAGGAGGTATAGCAATAGCAGGATAAAATATGAAAATGGTTCCTGTCTTTAATTCAATCAATCGATCAATTGATCAAACAATCAATCTTTGGTTCATCATCATCATTATTCGAGCACCAATCATCACGACTAGCAGGTAAATATCATCGTATCATTCTCGTGTCATCATTATCATCAATTCATCATAAATTCATCATCATCATCATTATCTACTGTTGTAAGTTTAATAACTTTGGTGGTCTATGGTGGTGGCTTGATGAGATGGTTATGGTGATGTTTTTCTTGAATCAGAAAATAATAATAATAACTCGAGCAAGTAGTAGTAACATTGATTGTGTTATCGATTTGTAGCAAGATCTGTGACTGCAGCAGTCACGCTTGTTTTTAAGTTGAGTTTGAGTGGTGTTATCAAGCAGTTGTAACAGAAACATTATTAGGATGCAACAGTAGTTACGAACAATAAATCGGTCTCGTGGTTATTCAAACAGGAAAACAAACGCAATTGTAGTATGAAGTGGGTTTTGATGGTGTTGAACTGGACTGCAAAACAGGGAGTAGTTAAGGTGTAACAAATGATAGGTTAATGGTGGTTTTTCGAATGGTTGTAGTTTGATCCGAAAACAACGTATAGCAGCAGCAGTTAGACGTGGTTTTTGATGGTTGTTCTTGATGTTAATGGTGTCGGTTGTTTATGGTGGTCGAAAATGTGTTTGAATAATATTCGTAGTAGTTTGTGGTGAGATGGTTTTAGAAATGAACTTGACGGTGGTGGATAAATGATGGGTTACATGAAGATAGAAAGATGGAAGAAAGGTGATGGAGGTGATCGTTTGTTACAGTTGTAGGGTGGCCGGTGGCGATAATGTCTTGGGAAGAAAAAGAAAACTAGGGAGGTGGTGAGTTGGTGTGGGAGATGAAAATGATAATCAAATACTTGTGTTTAAAATGGTAACAAGTATATATATATACATATTACTCCGAGTTATTAATTGTGAGGAAAATAAAACAAACATAGTAACTAATCATAATATTAATCATGAAAAGAGACAAGTTATAGTGGGTGATTAAGATATGTTACAGAAAGAGGAAGTGTTTGGTGTTGGTAATCAAAAATAGAAAAGGGAGATGGGATAGCTAGATGGTTGTGTTGGTGGATGTTTACATGTGTCTATATAAATATATATAAGAGAAGAGATAGTTTAATGGGTGTGATTTCTTGTAAGTCTATTACCTATATATGTATATCTTTATATTTCGTTTGAATTTAAAAAGACAAACACACAACACAGTATCATATTGAATATGTGCATATATCTACAAAATTTAATTAGTATTATATATATGTATAACTTTAGATATATGGTGGAATGATTTGAAAACAAAAACAGTGAGTTTACTTTAATAATTTAATTTCATGGATTCAATAATACAAGTTAAAATATAGCAGCCTCAATAATTTCAGTCTGTCGACATATTAATTTCGGATATGATCTCGTGCCCCATTGTTAATCATGGGCGGATAAAAGTTCTCTGAAAAATCCCAAATTTTTACAGTAATTATCTTTTTTTATTTTAGTCATTATGGTATAAAATTTGATCATTAATTTATTATTTAAAAATTACATCAACTGTCCCGCTCAATTCTGGGAAAATATAAACAGTGTTAAAATTAAATAAGTAGATCCTAAATACATTTTTAGTAAGCCTATAAATTATATAACTCATTTTCGAATCACCGTTTATTTTAAAATCATATAAGTTAGTATTAAACTTGTTTAATATTCTTCAAATGGCAATTGAGTGTTATTGTCGTTTACTAAATAGATTCGAAATAACTAAATATATATTTAATATACCTTATTTATATATATAGATATGTTTTAAATATTAACTATCGTAATATCATATTTTTTATTTTATTTTACATAATTAATTTTTAATAAAACATACAATATTTCAAATTATATTTTTAATTATTATTTATATATATATATATACACACATATCTATTTACAATTAACTGTTCGTAAATCGTCACAACCGGTCGAAGGTCAAATGGATATATGAAACAGTTCAAAATTATTGAGACTTAACCTAACAGACTTTTCTTATCATGTCAGAATTATGAAAACGTATCATGAGTTTGGTTTAAAATTAGTCGAAATTTTCCGAGTCATGACAGTACCTACCTGTTAAAGAAATTTCGTCCCGAAATTTGATCGAGGTCGTCATGGCTAACAATAAAAATGTTTTCATGACGAATATGAGTTGATAAATAGAGTTTTATCATTATTGATTAATATAGATAAAATGATTCGATTATGTGAAGCGTACGAGTGAAGCTGTCACAAAAGAGTGAAATGAGAAAATAAAGATTCACCTTAGCTTTTGACGTAGTCACGTTTGAATTCTGGAATTCAAGGGATTTAAAAGAAAATCTTAGAAATCTATAAGATATGATTCTTCGAGATTTATGGAAATTAAGATCTCTTTAATTAAATGCGATCATCTGTCTCGACTGCTTTGTCTGGTATCTCCACTATAAATCAACTTCTTCCGTTCCATTATTTCCCACCACTCCCAGTTTCTATACTTTAATTCATTCTTCCAAATCATCAATCAATATGCTTCATTCAGTTTTAATTCTGGATATATTCCTGACTTTCATATCGATCATTCTCCTTTTTCATCTACCACCGGAGGAATCTATTTATTTCTACTTCGCTCTTGGGGTTATTGTGTTTATCATACTCCCGTGTCTTTATATCGCTTTTCGTATTAATGTACGCGGTTTGTGATTTCTGTGTTGTTGTCGAGTTTTATATCTTCCCTTATGTTTAGGAGCTCTTTGCCTTTTTATTCTCTTCTCGATCTCTAGTAAAACGAGTAACGATCCAGAATTCGTAAGCATGGAGTTTCGAATGAACTTAATGTTTTAAACAAGAAAGAATGTAATAGCACAATTTGATTTGTCAAATTACCAGAATCACTGAGGATAGAACTATCAAGAATATATTTTCTTGATATGTTTAGAAGTTAAGCAGAATGAAAGAGTTATGTAACATGACACATGATGATGGTACGATCTACTGTGAACCATCATCACATTTTATTAGAAACTCAGATGACCTACTGTAATATAATCACGTTGGCTGGGCGTCATTATATTATACTAACTCATGCTTCAATTCCCAACACTTCTCCACAATTCATTCATAATTTATACTTAGACTTTACAGAAGTTTTCAATATAATGGAATACAGAAAACACGAAGAGGTAGATAATTTTGGACAAGAATATTTATGAAAATATCCTCAGAAATATCGAAGATATTTATGATGATATTTTAGAATTTCTAAGTTCGAAGGTTGATGAAGAAAATTTTTTCGCAAGATTTTAACATGACTTCGGAGCAAGATATTCTCTAAAGATTTCATCGGATCCAGAATTACCTGGATTCTTTGAATATAGGGTTTGGTCCTTGTATTTTTCCTTGGTCTCCTTCATGGTTAGCTCAATCCGTTTTTTTTTCAGTACCAAATTTTCTATCGAGCGTTACCAACACTCCCTTATTTATCATCAAACTTTTGGCCGTTTAGACCATCTACCATTTTTCTGTTTCCTCTGCATTTAATGCTACGATATCTGAATCATCGGTTATCAATTCGAGAGGTTTCAAGAGAATTGTGCATTTTTAGATGATTAAACGCTGATTGTAATCGTCAAGATACAAAGGATGTTTAAGATGAAATCAAGTTACAAAGGATGTTTAATATGAAATCAAGTGACAAACTTGAGGAAATATTTAACTGTAGTAGATGTAATTTATTTACGATCTTTTAAGTCAAAATATGTTGTAATTAATATTTCCTACTCTTTTAATATTTTTTAATTATCCATGATAGTAGTCCAATAGTCCAATAGTTCAATCAAAACTAGTATATTATAAGGATATAGTCATAATGGATATAGGTGCAATTTGCTAGGAACAGTTAGCTAGGATTTGATTAGTATAGGTTTAAAGTTTTTTTTTCGTAGTTAATTAATTGGTTACTAATCAATTTTATTTGGTTCATTATTTTCTTCATTATGCCACTTGTCAAATCTTGACTTGGATTCCGATCGGTCAAAACTCGTATATGAAATTGAATTGGAATGAAAATACTTGTTCTTTGGTGAACGGATATGTATATGTGTGGGTTTGAGCAATGTTGTTAATGACTGCTGAATCTGAATTGAAGAATGTACAGTGTAACTTATTAATGTGAAATCTAAATATTCCTCGGGTATTACCTACCCGTTAAAATATTTTTACCATTAACCAGTTTGTACAAACGAATCTTTAATTACAATCTTTATGAAAATATACCTACATATATACTTTCTTCATATGTAATCATGGATTTAATGAGTCAATATGATATTAAATTCATCTGATTTACGGTTAGAACTAGAGTACATAATCTCTAAATTATTAGAAATTACATAATCATCAGGTAGAACGAAGATAAATGAAGTAGAACGATAGGTAGAACGATGATTAGGTTCGAGGTCTAGGTTGTGATGTTAAGGCATGTGATGTTGAAACTTGGGTTGTTGGTGGTACTGTTGGTGCTGGTGATGTTGCTGAAGCTGGTAAGTTTTGCACCATATTCTCCAAATTGATTACTCGAGCGCGAAGTTCGTTGACTTCTTCCATCACACCGGGATGATTGTTGGTTGGGAAGAACGGATGAATAAGTTTAGCATAGTAGATATTATGTAATCATTGCGATTTATTCTGGAGACGAGGGTGAAAATGGTGTTTCGGACTGGTTTGCCGACAAGTGCTTCAGGTTCTTCGCCGAGTGGGCAATTTGGTTGATGGAAAGGATCGCCTTCTTCTCGTTTCCATTGATTAAGTCAACTACAAACTCAGCCCCAATTCATCCAAAATTGATGATGGCTGATTGGTTGATCCATTCCGGTTACACTATTTTCGGAGCTCGAGTGGAAATCCATATCGGAATAGCTGTCAGAATAACTATCGGAGTAGCTATCGGATTCCGAGGAATTTGAACTAATTGCGAGTTCCATCTTGTACGGTCAGATAAAGGATTTTTCGATATTAAATGATTTCCGGCTAACAGATGGTATTCTAATTACATAGAATATCTATATATATAGAGCAAAAGATTTCGTAGATTACGGAGAGAATTTTGAAAGCTGTCAGGCAAAGGTAGCAGTAACAGCTACGCTAAGATATGAATTTTGTCTATACACTATTCATACAATCAATGCAGTAAAATGTGTCTAGACTATGAATGATAAACAGATAATTTCCGACAAGAAATGATAAGCAAAAATTTTTGACATGCAGACACGGTCGAAGTTCAGACTCACTAATGCATCCTAACAACTATCAGTTAGACACACTAATGCAAGATCTGGTTCGCTAAGACCACAGCTCTGATACCACCTGTAGTAACCCATCCTAATCCACCTGGATGAAGTCATCAACATTTGGTCCCATTGCGAGGTTCTGACCTCTATATTCCATGAACGACTCCATGTGATATCTTTGAAATGAGTAAATGCACATCGGAAGATTTCTTTCGTACCTGAGAATAAACATGCTTTAAAGTGTCAACCAAAAGGTTGGTGAGTTCATAAGTTTATCATAAACAATAAAATTCATCATTTTGATAGACCACAAGATTTAAATACAGTACACCTATCTTGTGTACAAAATTATTTTTCATAATGCTTAGCAGAGTAGGTTTGTATCCTTTTCTCCCCCGTAGGTTGCCTCGCAATTTTTAAATAACCATACACATATCACGTGCACAAAAATAATACACATAACCTGTGTATAAAAATCATTCTCTCGATACATAACATTCACTTTACTTTCATTGCTTGGCTTGGTAACCGAGCTTAACATATAATGCGCATCAATAATATCCCCAAAACAGAACATCTCGTCTATATAATATATAAACTTCGAAGTACTAAACACCACGCCCACTAGCCCTTCCGTCTAGTGAACATTCTAGGTGGGGGTGTTAAACCTGGTAACTACCTTTAGGATTCGCGTGAATTAGGGCCATACCCGATTCTAATTCTTAGGTTACCAAGCAATAATAATCAGGGGAAAATATATTCATCAATTGGTGGCAATTATCATGTCCACATAATTTAACGATAATCCACAGAACTTATGTCTGCATAATAATTCATTCGAGGAATGTTTTGCTTGTGTCTATCTCGTCAAACATTTATAAAAGCATTTTATGTATTCGCATTTCAAAATATATTTCAAAAGCATTTAATAAAGCTGTTGTAAAAAGAGCGCATGTATTCTCAGTCCCCAAAATGTAAAGAGTAAAAGTGAATCAAATGAACTCACAATACTGTATTTCGTAGCAATTATTCATGTGACGGCACTGAACAAGTGCAGGGTTGACCTTGGATTCACGAACCTATATCAAGTATATATATATATATATATATATATATATATATATATATATTAACACATATAATCGTAATTAAATAAGTCTATATATTAATATTAGTAATATATTTTATATTTTCATTTTCTATCTTGTTAATAAATAATTAATATCTATTTTTAAATTAAGTAAGTTCTTAATATTAATATATCAAATACTTATTAAACTACTTTAATTAACTAATTTATTGATAATTGATAAATATAATACATATAACTTAATATTTGTTTGGTAGAAATAATAATAATAATACTAAATAAAAAGTTGTATTATTTTTACAATAAAAACAATAATAGTGATAATAATACTTAAAAATAATATTTGATAATAATAATACTGATAATTATAATAACCATAAAACTAATAATTTCGCTGCTAATGATAATTATGATACTAGTTTAATTGTAATAATAATCATAACGTTAATAATAATAATAATAATAATAATAATAATAATAATAATAATAATAATAATAATAATAATAATAATAATAATAATAATAATAATAAAAATAATAATAATAAAACTACCTTAAAAAGCTTTAAAAAAAAAGAATGCCTTAGACAGAGCTTGAACTAGAGACCTCTCGTTTAACCCAAACAACCCCCTAACCACTCTTCCAATCCTGTTTATCTATTATATTCCGAATTAAAGTTCATTTAACCCTTCCATAGCATCATCAACCAGTTCTAGGCCCAAATAGAAACAAGAATTGACCTCGGCCCAGATTCCTTTCGGCCCAACTTCCTATTCTATCAAGAGTCCAGAAAAAAATATATGATTTAACAGGTTAAATTGTATGCATTTTCTGTTGGCGACTCAAACAGGAGGTATAGAAATAGCAGGATATAATCTCACGATGGTTCCTGTCTTTAATTCAATCAATCGATCAATTGATCAAACAATCAATCTTTGGTTCATCATCATCATTATTCGAGCACCAATCATCACGACTAGTAGGTAAATATCATCGTATCATTCTCGTGTCATCATTATCATCAATTCATCATAAATTCATCATCATCATTATCGACTGTTGTAAGTTTAATAGCTTTGGTGGTCTATGGTGGTGGCTTGATGAGATGGTTATGGTGATGTTTTTCTTGAATCAGAAAATAATAATAATAACTCGAGCAAGTAGTAGTAACGTTGATTGTGTTATCGATTTGTAGCAAGATCCGTGACTGCAGCAATCATGCTTGTTTTTAAGTTGAGTTTGAGTGGTGTTATCAAGCAGTTGTAACAGAAATATTATTAGGATGCAACAGTAGTTACGAACAATAAATCAGTCTCGTGGTTATTCAAATAGGAAAACAAATGCAGCTGTAGTATGAAGTGGGTTTTGATGGTGTTGAACTGGACTACAAAATAGGGAGTAGTTAAGGTGTAACAAATGATGGGTTAATGGTGGTTTTTTGAATGGTTGTAGTTTGATCCAAAAACAATGTATAGCAGCAGCAGTTAGACGTGGTTTTTGATAGTTGTTCTTGATGTTAATGGTGACGGTTGTTTATGGTAGTCGAAGATGTGTTTGAAGAATATTCATGGTAGTTTGTGATGAGATGGTTTTAGAAATGAACATGACGGTGGTGGATAAATGATGGGTTACATGAAGATAGAAAGTTGGAAGAAAGGTGATGGAGGTGATCGTTTGTTACAGTTGTAGGGTGGCCGGTGGCGATAATGTCTTGGGAAGAAAAAGAAAACTAGGGAGGTGGTGAGTTGGTGTGGGAGATGAAAATGATAATCAAATACTTGTGTTTAAAATGGTAACAAGTATATGTATATATATTACTCCGAGTGATTAATTGTGAGGAAAATAAAACAAACATAGTAACTAATCATAATATTAATCATGAAAAGAGACAAGTTATAGTGGGTGATTAAGATATGTAACAGAAAGAGGAAGTGTTTGGTGTTGGTAATCAAAAATAGAAAAGGGAGATGGGATAGCTAGATGGTTGTGTTGGTGGATGTTTACATGTGTCTATATAAATATATATAAGAGAAGATATAGTTTAATAGGTGTGATTTCTTGTAAGTCTATTACCTATATATGTATATCTTTGTATTTTGTTTGAATTTAAAAAGACAAACACACAACACAGTATCATGTTGAATATGTGCATATATCTACAAAATTTAATTAGTATTACATATATGTATAACTTTAGATATATTGTGGAATGATTTGAAAACAAAAACAGTGAGTTTACTTTAATCATTTAATTTCACGAATTCAATAATACAAGTTGAAATATAGCAGCCTCAATAATTTCAGTCTGTCGACATATCAATTTCGGATATGATCTCGTGCCCCATTGTTAATCATGGGCGGATAAAAGTTCTCTGAAAAATCCCAAATTTTTACAGTAATTATCTTTTTTTATTTTAGTCATTATGGTATAAAATTTGATCATTAATTTATTATTTAAAAATTACATCAACTGTCCCGCTCAATTCTGGGAAAATATAAAAAGTGTTAAAATTAAATAACTAGATCCTAAATACATTTTTAGTAAATTTGTTTAATATTCTTCAAATGGCAATTGAGTGTTATTGTCGTTTACTAAATAGATTCGAAATAACAAAATATATATTTAATATACCTTATATATATATATATATATATATATATATATATATATATATATATATATATATATATATATATATATATATATATATATATATATATATATATATGTTTTAAATATTAATTATCGTAATATCATATTTTGTATTTTATTTTACATATTTAATTTTTAATAAAACATATAATATTTCAAATTATATTTTTAATTATTATTTATATATATATATATATATATATATATATATATATATATATATATATATATATATATATATATATATATATATATATATATATATATATATATATATATATACATACACACATATCTATTTACAATTAATTGTTCATGAATCGTCGAAACCGGTCGAAGGTCAAATGGATATATGAAACAGTTCAAAATTTTTGAGGCTTAACCTAACAGACTTTTCTTATCATGTCAGAATTATGAAATCGTATCATGAGTTTGGTTTAAAATTAGTCGAAATTTTCCGAGTCATGGCACATACTATTTCCTAATATCCAACTATAAATGATCTAATCTGTCATTTACTTAATCACAATCTTTACTGAACTCAACGACTCGAATGCAATGTGTTTTGAAATATGCCATGAATGACTCCAAGTAATATCTTTAAATTGAGCAAATGCACAGCGGATGATTTCTTTCAATCCTATGAATAAACATGTTTTAACGTGTCAACCAAAAGGTTGGTGAGTTCATTAGTTTATCATAATCGATCATTTCCATAATTTTAATAGACCACAAGATTTTCATAATTATAAACAGAACCTCTCGTTTGCGTAAAGATAAAATCATTCATATGAATTGAACACCTGGTAACCGACATTAACTTTAATGCATAGAATATCCCCAAACAGAACCTCTCGTCTATATAATATAATCTCGAAGTACTAAAGCCATCCATAACCTGAATGGGGGTTGTTAGGCCCAATAGATCTATCTTTAGGATTCGCGTCAATTAGGAACAAAACCTCTCGTCTGCCTAATTCTTAGGTTACCAAGCTAAAAAAGGTGATATTCGGTTTAATAATCTAACCATAGAATGTAATTTTAAGTACTTGTGTCTATTTTGTAAAATATTTGGTTTAATAATCCAACCATAGTCAGTCCCAAATATATATATATATATATATATATATATATATATATATATATATATATATATATATATATATATATATATATATATATAAAGGGAGTAATGAAACTCACAATACTATATTTCATAGTAATTATGCATATGATGGCATTGAACGAGTGCAAGGTTGGCCTCGGATTCATGAACCTATATTAAGTATATATATATTTATATCTTGGTCAATATCTGTCTAACAATTTAGGTCAAGTCATAGTGTATCACAATCCTAATGCTCGAGATCGATATGCCAAAGTCACAGAAATCATCTTGACCCAAAATAACTTACAAAATCTATACATGTTTAAAACATAGTCATTTTATATATTTAAATATATTTATCAGATTTTATTAAAATAGATAATACAAATTATTTATTAATAAATAAAAATTTATATTAAAATTTATATATTAAGAAAATATACTTTTATATATCTTAAGTAATAAAATTTATAAAGTTCATTAAATATCATAAAAATATAATGATAAGTAATATTAATGTAATTATATTACATATAGTAAAATATCTTTGTATCACATATTTATTTGATAAAATAATATCGATAATAACAATAATAAGTAAAAGTTGTATTATTTTGTATATTTACTAATGATTATAATAAAATGATAATTCTAATCATGATAATCTTAATAATAACAATACTTTTTAACTGTAATAATAATATTTTATAAAAAAATAATAATTCGATTCAAAATGATAATTTTAAATAATAATAATACTAAAATGATAATGATATTTTATAATAACAGTGATATTTCTATTTAAAAATGATAATTTTAATAAACATGATGGTTTTAATATTAATGATACTTTTAATAATAATAATGACGATAAAAATAATAAAATGATAGTTTTGATAAAAATATTAATTATTTTAATAATAATAATAATAATAATAATAATAATAATAATAATAATAATATTATTATTATTATTATTATTATTATTATTATTATTATTATTATTATTATTATTATTATTATTATTATTATTATTATTATTATTGATTATTAGATAATAATAATAACGATAATAACGACGATAACGATAACGATAATGATAATGATAACGATAATCATTTTAACAATAATACTTTAAAATTATAGATAATTCAATTGATTCTAACTCTTAATCTGTTCATCGAAACCATACGCTTTCTAAATGAAAAGTTATTAATTTTTCGCCAGCTTCCAACGACATGAATATCATATACCTTACCTCAATCGTAAATGTATTAAATTCATAAATCATCAAAACTATCTAAGGACAATAATAAGCGTACAAGCATGTATAATCATATATACTCAAGCACTAGTCAGGGATACACTATTAATATATAAAAGTTAAGTTATGAGTGCTCACGTATCAATATTGAGATTCAATATTGCAAGAAAGTACGTAGACGCAACGGAAATGATAAACACTAGATTAACCTAATGAGCATACCCCCGAACATTACCCATAACCTCCATAGCTATAACCCATAATTTTCTTATCTCTATCCCGCTCAAAAAATCCGTTTTGAAATCACTCGAGCATCACTCCGTCGTAATATTTTATGTATAATATTAATACTAATAATAATAATAATAATAATAAGTTTAATAATTTTTGATAATAATAATAAATAAATAAGTATAATACGGAGTAAGATTGAGAGCAGAGAGATAGATGAATTGAATTCGAGCAGAACACGATCGAGCTTTATAGCCCAGTTTCGGAACCCACAGCTCCACGATCGAGGAGTGTGTGAGGGTAAAAGCCCCGAAATCGCGGAGTCCTTCTGTCCAGCATACTCTCAATTATTTCTCGGCTGTCGACAGTTTTTATATATATATATATATATATATATATATATATATATATATATATATATATATATATATATATATATATATATATATATATATATAATTTATATAATTTATATATATATATATATATATATATATATATATATATTATATAATATTTATGAGCATAGTTAACATGTAATTTTTGTTCCAATGAGTTGTATGTTGGCACTCGACTAATGTTCCGGTTTCGGTTTCTCAAACGACATTTTGTACGCTTAGAAAACTAGCACTTTAAGTTTCGTGACTCGTATACTTGTCAAAATATAGACTTAGATTATCAATAAACTATATCACTTGAAGTGTAACTTGGGCAATAGAGTGTTTTGGTCATTTGCTATAACGACCCATCCTAATCCATCTAGACGAATACATTACATTTGGTTATATCGCGAGGTACTTGACCTCTATATGATACATTTTACAAACATTGCATTCGTTTTTAAAAGACAAACTTTCATTTCATCGAAAGTTAAACAGGCATGCATACCATTTCCTAATATATCAATCTATCAATGACTTCTTATCAATCTTGATGAACTTAATGACTCGAATGCAATGTCTTTTGAAATATGCCATGAATGACTCCAAGTAATATCTTTAAAATGAGTAAATGCACAGTGGAAGATTTCCTTATTACCTGAGAATAAACATGCTTTCAAGTGTCAACCAAAAGGTTGGTGAGTTCATTAGTTTATTATAATCATTCATTTTCATAATTTTAATAGACCACATGATTTCATTTATATAAACATCCATCTCATATCAGGCATTTCGCAAACTGCATAGAGATAAAAATCCTTCATATGGTGAACACCTGGTAACCGACCTTAACAAGATGCATATAGAATATCCCCATCATTCCGGGACTCCCTTCGGACACGCTAAATTCGAAGTACTAAAGCATCCGGTACTTTGGATGGGGCTTGTTGGGCCCAGTAGATCTATCTTTAGGATTCGTGTCAATTAGAGTGTCTGTTCCCTAATTCTTAGATTACCAGACTAAAAAGGGGCATATTCGGTTTAATAATCCAGCCATAGAATGTAGTTTTAAGTACTTGTGTCTATTTCGTCAAACATTTATAAAGCAGCGCATGTATTCTCAGTCTCAAAAATATATATTGCAAAAGCATTTAAAAAGGGAGCAAATGAAACTCACGATATTGTATATTGTAGTAAAAATACATATGACGACATTGAACAATGCAGGGTTGGCTTCGGATTCACGAACCTAAATCAATTATTTTATGACAATAATATTAACTCATATAATAATAGTAAATAATTATTATTATTATACCTAATATTTATATATATCTAATTCTTATTACGGTATTTTAATTAATATATATATATATATATATATATATATATATATATATATATATATATATATATATATATATATATATATATATATATATATATCATTTATTATAATTTTTATATATGTTTAAAATATTATAATGTATCAAAATTAATATTTATCTATGATTATGTGAAAATATATATTTATACTATATGTAAATTTATATATAAAATTGTAGATAGTAATATTTTATAAAAATTTATGTAGTGTAATATAGTATATGTAATAAGTATATTTTTACTTATATTAATAATACTTATAATGATATCTTTTATATAAA
The DNA here is from genome assembly GCF_046630445.1 of Rutidosis leptorrhynchoides. Taxonomy (NCBI): domain Eukaryota; kingdom Viridiplantae; phylum Streptophyta; class Magnoliopsida; order Asterales; family Asteraceae; genus Rutidosis; species Rutidosis leptorrhynchoides. The sequence continues at coordinate 293,263,052 of NC_092333.1, forward strand.
AAAATACTTTTAATAATAATAGCTATAAAAATAATAATGATTTTACTATTAACAATAATAATAATATTTATGTTACTAACTATAATGATAATATTACTACTAATAGTAATACTAGTACTTAATAATAATATTTTCCTTACTAATGATAATATTAATAATAGTGCTGCTAAATAGTAATACTATTAATGATAATAATAATATTAGTAATAACAATGATAATAATAATTATAATTATAATCATGATAATAATAATAAATGATAACTAATACCTATATTAAAAATAATAATAATAATAATAACAATAATAAAGTTTTTCGAAATTAAAAACTACCTCAAAAAATCCTTTAAAAAAAAATAACTGCCACACGCCGAGCTCGAACCCGAGACCTCTCGCTCACCCGCACAATATTCTAACCATCTGATATGTTTTCATTTTTCTAAACTTTTTGGTATAAAAAAATATATAATCTGTAACTGAAACCTTCATCTTCTCCAAAATTAAATCGATCTGTGGATTAATCCCAACTTTCGATTAATGTTTGTTTTATCCTTAATCCTAATCAGAAACCAAATATAATTGTTTTCAATTAATGACCACTAAACGGAAAGAAGAAAAAAAATAAAAAATTAAAACAAACGGCCCAGCCTCCTGCTGCTACTGCCGACGATGTAAAAAAAAATGAATAATGATTTCACGATTTGTATGTTTTGAGACCTTGATATCTAAATGAAAAATCTTTAAAATCATCAATATAATGTACTGGAATCATTAATTTCTCCAAAAATATTAACTAGAACTCTAATTTGTTTGAAGAACAAAATTTGACTTTTTAAAATCAAATCTTTGACTTCAAAATTTGAATTGGTTAGGAAGAATTAAAGGCTAAGATTTTACAGATACATTCGCTAGACAGTTCCTAATACTTTTACATTTCTACATTTTAAAAATTCATTCTAAATTGAGCTGTTGTATATCACGTTTTGAACACCTTGAACTCAAATACTGAATATAAATTTAAGGTTGTTTTATAAGATAATTTCTACGTGAAATAGGTTGCAAATAACTCTTAGAAACTTTAGGGTTCATCAATTTATCCAGAAACATTAAAACGAGTGCGAATTTATTGATGAATAAAAAGGTTGACTTTTTGATTTTAAAGTTTGACTCGATAATTCAAAAGTAATAGAAAGAATTGAGGTTAGAAAACTTACAGATAGTTTGTTTAGATCGTTCCTAACACATCTGTATTCTTAGATTTTGACAATTCATTTGAATTCATGCTTTTTGGAAATTTTCACGCGTACAGAGCATATGTTCATCATCTTTCAAAATTTTCTGTTTAAATTCATTAATTATTTAAAGAGTATGATATATATAAATTGCAGGATTGTTGATTAATCGTGACAGCTAACCAAGTTGACAGAAACAAAATTTTAAAACAGTGTTGAAAGTAATGGGTAACAAGATCGTACTAGTTGCTATTATTTTTAATTTTATTTTTTTATATAATCTATATAATTAAATTTAGTATTAATAATTAAGAATATATTAATAATAACAATTACATTAATAATAATAAATAATAATGATACTAAAAACCATAAAAATGATAATAATAATAATATTAGTAATGACAATAATAATAATTTGTCTTATTTTCTAATAGTAATTATAATAACATTAATATAGTAAATTACATGTATTATATTTTATAGATATAGATAATATAATAATATTCATAATAGATTTTAATATTAATATTAATATTTATTTTAATGAAAGTAATAATAACATTATTAATATACTATTCATATTTTAATTTGTAATTATATTTAATTTTATAATTTATTAATTATGTAATATCTAATAGTTATATAATAACATATATCTAATATTTAATATCTATACATTACAATATATATATTATAACAATAACAATTTATTAATAATATTAATAATAATACTATTAGTAAATATTAATATAACAATTATATTCAATCTTGTTAATTAAATTTGATATATTTCCATTTATTATATTATATCTACTAGTTATATACAATATATATTTTATAATAATTTATATTAAATATTTGATAATTATAATTTACAATATGTATAATATTACTTATATTTAGATTTCATATATATATATATATATATATATATATATATATATATATATATATATATATATATATATATATATATATGATTTTTATATAAATAATATCCATAATTTTAATTATATTAATAATAATTAAAATACTAATAATAATAATAATAATATTAATAAGGAGAAATGACTAATAATAATAATAAAGATAATAATATTAATATCTTTATTAATATTATTAATAAAGATAATAAATAATATCCATCAGATGAATTGGGGATGGATGATTGGTTGATTCATTCTGGTGACGCTGCTTCCGGAGCTTAGGTGAAACTCCATATCGGAATCTGAGGGATTTGAACTAGTGGTGAGTTCCATTTCGTATGATTGAATAAATGATTTTTCGATAAGAAATAGATTATAGGTAGATTAGTACCCTGCAATACATAATTTACATATGCATATATAATACTAAAATCCCATAAGTTACGGAGGAATCTACGGAAGCTGTCAGGCAAAGGGAACAATTACAGATAAGATAAGATATGAATTTATCTATATACTATCTATGCAATAGAGGCAGTAAGATGTGTCTAGAATTGTAAGGATGATAAGCAAGTAATTTTCGACACAAAATGATAAGCAAAACTTTTGACATGCAGACACGGTCGAAGTCCAGACCCACTAATGCATCTAAACAAATATCAGTTAGACACACTAATGCAAGACCTGGTTCGCTAAGACCACCGCTCTGATACCACCTATAACGGCCCGTCCTAATCCATCTGGACGAATACATTACATTTAGTTATATCGCGAGGTACTTGACCTCTATATGATACATTTTACAAACATTGCATTCGTTTTTAAAAGACAAACTTTCATCTCATCGAAAGTTAAACATGCATGCATACCATTTCCTAATATATCAATCTATCAACGACTTCTTATCAATCTTGATGAACTTAATGACTCGTATGCAACGTCTTTTGAAATATGCCATGAATGACTCCAAGTAATATCTTTAAAATGAGCAAACACACAGCGGAAGATTTCCCTATTACCTAAGAATAATCATGCTTTCAAGTATCAACCAAAAGGTTGGTGAGTTCATTAGTTTATCATAATCATTCATTTCCATAATTTTAATAGACCACAAGATTTCATTTATATAAACATCCATCTCATATCAGGCATTTCGCAAATTGCATAGAGATAAAAATCATTCATATGGTGAACACCTGGTAACCGACCTTAACAAGATGCATATAGAATATCCCCATCATTCCGGGACTCCCTTCGGACATAATAAATTCGAAGTACTAAAGCATCCGGTACTTTGGATGGGGCTTGTTGGGCCCAATAGATCTATATTTAGGATTCACATCAATTAGGGTGTCTGTTCCCTAATTCTTTGATTACCAGACTAAAAAGGGGCATATTCGGTTTAATAATCCAGCCATAGAATGTAGTTTTAAGTACTTGTGTCTATTTTGTCAAACATTTATAAAGCAGCGCATGTATTCTCAGTCCTAAAAATATATATTGCAAAAGCATTTAAAAAAGGGAGCAAATGAAACTCACGATATTGTATTTTGTAGTAAAAATACATATGACGACATTGAACAATGCAGGGTTGGCCTCGGATTCACGAACCTAAATCAATTATTTTGTAACAATAATATTAACACATATAATAATAGTAAATAATTATTATTATTATACCTAATATTTATATATATCCAATTCTTAATAAGGTATTTTAATTAGAATATTTAATTAGAATATATATATATATATATATATATATATATATATATATATATATATATATATATATATATATATATATATCATTTATTATAAATTTTATATATGTTTAATATATTATAATGTATCAAAATTAATATTTATCTATGATTATGTGAAAATATATATTTACACTATATGTAAATTTATATATAAAATTATTGATGTCAAAGCTAAGGGGTATAAAATACTATTAAATTTTACAAGAAAATACTATTAAATACGATACAATTTTACACAAGATATTTATTTATTTAGAGAATGGATATACTTAAACCTTGCTACAACACTTATAGGCAGTGTACCTATAGGCAGTGTACCTAATCGTACAGTAGTGTAGTTTTTAGTAAGTCCGGTTCGTTCCACAGGGAAAATCTTTAAACAAAGCTTAACGCTATATTAGTTTACTTTTATAAACATACAAATATATATATATATATATATATATATAAGTAATATTATTATTATAAAGGGGGGTTTTTACCATTTAATGACCGGTTTGTCGATTTTAAAACTTTAGTCGCAGTTAAAACTAAATGTAAAATAATAAATAAATACAAGACTTAATTTAAAGCGTAAAGTAAATAACGATAATGAAATTGCGAATAATAAAAGTGCGATAAAATAAACTTGCGATAATTAAAAAGTACGATAATTAAAAGTGCAATTAAATATAATAACAATAAAAATGCGATAATTAGAAGTGCAATTAAATATAAAAAAAGGAAATTAAATATGAAATAAAAGAATTATGCTTATTTAAACTTCCGTAATCATGATGTTTGACGTGTTGATTTTAGTTTTATGCCCATGGGTTAATTGTCCTTTGTCCTGGATTATTTAATATGTCCGTCTGATTTTTGTCCCTAACAGTCCATCAGTCATAAATATAAAGTGTGAGTGTCCTCGTCAAATTATCCTTATACCCGAAGTTAAATATTCCAACTAATTAGGGACCTAAACTGTAACAAGGTTTTATTACTTTGTTTAATAATTACACCAGAATGTCGACTGAGTGTAACCCAAGGTTTTAATACTTTGTTATCAATTATGCCAAGTGTCCTTGTACATAATTTCACCCCTGTTTTAATAATTCTAGTGGCTATTAATCCATTCCCGTGTCCGGTTAAATGAACGATTATTTGTACATATAAATACCCCGCCCATCGTGTCCGATCGAGTGTATATGGTAATTTATAGGGACGCCTAATTGTAAATCTTTATATTAACATTAACAAACTATCATTTAGTTAAACAAATATAAAGCCCATTAATAGCCCATAGTCTAATTTCCACAAGTGTCGTTCTTTTGTCCAAACCCCAATTATGGTACAAAGCCCAATTACCCAATTTTAGTAATTAGCCCAACATCATGATTACTTCGGATTAAATAAGCATAATAATAACTTAGCTACGAGACATTAAATTAAAAAGGTTGAACATAACTTACAATGATTAAAAATAGCGTAGCGTTACACGGACAGAATTTCGACTTACACCCTTACAACATTCGCTAACATACCCTTATTATTAGAATTATAATTAAAATTAAAATTAAAATATAAATATAAATATATTTACGTATACATATATAGAGAGAGATTGAATTATGGATGAAAAAATGATCAGAATTCGTTGGGCTTTATAGGGAGTTTCAGTTTTTGGGGCTCTGCGACTCGCGGCCCATTCCTTCTTTGAACTCCGCGAGTCGCGGAGTTTGTAATTACAGCTCACTCCATTTTGGCTCTTTGTTTACCGAAGGTTTATTATATAAATATAATATATATATAATTTATATAATTAATTATATATTATATTATATTTATATACATAGTTAACTTGTAATTTTTAGTCCGTTGCGTCGAGCGTTGAGAGTTGACTCTGGTCCCGGTTCTGGATTTTCGAACGTCCTTGCGTACAATTTAATATCTTGTACTTTGCGTTTTGAATTTTGTACTCTTGTAATTTCGAGACGTTTCTTATCAATAATTGGAACCTCTTTGATTGCCTTTTGTACTTTTGGGCTTTTTGGTCGTTTGCGTCTTCAATTCGTCGAATCTGTCTTTTGTCTTCACCTTTTATTATTTAAACGAATATCACTTGTAAATAGAACAATTGCAACTAAAAGTTTGTCTTTCTTGAGGAATAATGCTATGAAATATATGTTCGTTTTTAGCATTATCAAATATTCCCACACTTGAGCGTTGCTTGTCCTCAAGCAATATCGTCTTGAAATAATAGAATCACTTCTTTATTCTTCACACTTTGTACATCAGTGACTTCTATACGGCGGTATAAACAATGGTAGTAACGATATGGTTTACAGTCCCACATGACCATAAAAATTTAGATCCATTAAGGAAATTGGATCTTTATGAAAACATTTGATCTTTTGAAAATTAAATCTAGTTTTTATCCTAGATAAGTTTTCCGGAATAACCCTTCACCGGTGTTTGCAAATTATTTTTGTGGGTTTGGTGGGTTTCAGATTTGAAAATTTTAGCTCAAAACTTGCGGTTTTGTGTCACCCACTTGCTAACCTTGTATTAGGAAAGCAACACGTCCAGTTTACTTGTCCCGTATATTACCTTTCGGTAAACTACCGTCCGGTTGTAAAGGAAAGCGTTGAACAAGCAACTGTTAAGGCAATGTCCCCTGACATGCTTTTAATTATGGTCTATAACGTGTCGGACGCAATTACTATCCTTGGTAGGAGCAATAGTAAAGCTCACCCTTATGATTTTTTGGTCTGGCACAAGGTCCTGTCTTTAACCATGCTATGCAACCACCGTTCTTACGGTTGACACCCGATTTGGTTCAGATGACCTAATGAATTCCAGGTGAATTCCTAGGATTTTACGTTCAATGGTAATGAACGCATTGAAAATGGGTTTTTAGAAAACAAATCGGTTTGTAATTTTGATCAAAATATTTTCTCGTTCAGGCTCGAGTTTAGATATCATTGAATTCCATGAGTTTGTAATTCTCAATCTTTAAGGTCAATCTCAAGGATTGAGTAATATCAGTCTTAAAAGCTGATTTTTAATCTTTAAGGAGATTATCCTTTCTGGGGATCTGATTCATTAGTCTTATCAAGCTAATTTGCACGGTGCCTCCCCATTGTACGAGATAAATCCTTCTCATGGTTAGGATAAATCTGACCACTTGGCGACCCTGTTTAATGCTGAGGTCCGTGGATTTCCTGCTAATTTTAGAGATGACTTTTCTAGATTTTTCGTCAACCTACAGCTAGTCTGGACGACAACGTCCTGACCTAAATCAAGAAGCGCGTTTCTTTTTCGGAAGACTTTACTTCCTTTTAATGATGGAATTGATTCATCGTGTAGATCCATCTTTCTTACAGTAAATCAGGTAAAACTTTTTAGTTTAGTCCAAAGCAAAAGTATTTTCAGTTATTTGTACAGAAATATGTGACATATGTTTAAAATATCTTGGTAAATTTTCCCACACTTGGCTTTTATTTTCCTTTTTATTGTCCTCTATTCCATTTTAAATGAATTTTAACATTTTTGTTTGTTTCTCAATTTATGTCCTTTCCGAGGTAACAATAATTTCGGTGTTAAAATCTAGTTTTATCGTTCATAAATATGTATAAACATGATTTTGAGTTCATTTAGTTGAAAATCTTGAAAAATTTTACTTGAATTGGGTAGTCAGTATATACGACTAGGGCTGTTCTTTATTATCAGAGAGCACTAGATTCTAATACAACTACTACTTTACTAGTATTTCTAATGGTAACCTAGTGTATAAAGTAAAAATTTTAAAATCCGAAAGAATTTAACCCCTTCCCACACTTAAGATCTTGCAATGCCCTCATTTGCAAGAAATCAGTAACAATTTAAATTATTAAGGGTGATTTGTGTGAAAATGATTAAATTTTACCAAAGTTTCCAAACATATTTGTGTTTGCTTGCTGAATGATAAATGGTGCATATCATTTGTTCATTCCGTCTTGTTGTTATATCACATTTATTTTGCATCTTGTCGTCAAAATTAGTTGCTTTTGCTGAACTTAATGCCAGTCTTTGAAAATGCGTTGTTTTACCCTGTTGTGTACATAAGATAAACTGCATACATATATACATATTTTTGAAGTTTGGTATATTACCCCACATTCAAAAATTATTAAAATCTAAGAATAAAAGTTAGAAAATTATAAAAACTATTACAATATTAAATAAGTATTAAACGTATCAACATTACAAATTACAAAATAAATAAAACTAAGTAGACTAGGGATGATACTGATACCAGTAGGGGTTCCATGCATAACCATAGGTGCTATAAAATGCTTCGGCTGGGTTATACGTAGGATACGGTGGTTGAATCTCTATAGACCAGGGAGGGAATATGGACGATGGAGTAGGAATATAGTTTCTACCTATATGTTGGCAATAAGCTATGATTTGGTTTTGATGAACTTGCCAATCTTCAAATGCTCTATGTCTAGCATTTTCGTACTCCTGTGAAGCTTTAAACCTTTGCATTTCTTGCATTTCATTTTGAAAGGACCCGTCCTAATCCATCGGGACGAAGTCCATATCGATTATAAACGATTCACAACAGTTGATTACATCGCGAGGTACTTGACCTCTATATGATACATTTTACAAACATTGCATTCGATTTTAAAAGACAATCTTTCTTTACAACGAAATTTGGAGACATGCATACCATTTCATAATATATCCAACTATAATTGACTTAATAATAATCTTGATGAACTCGATGACTCGAATGCAACGTCTTTTGAAATATGCCATGAATGACTCCAAGTAATACTTAATAATATTGATAAACATGCTTTCAAGTGTCAACCAAAAGGTTGGTGAATTCATTAGTTCAACATAAATAATCATTTTCATCATTTTAATAGACCACAAGATTTTCATTTCTCATAAATATACGTCCCATGCATAGAGACAAAAATATCATTCATATGGATTGAACACCTGGTAACCGACATTCACAATATGTATATAAGAATATCCCCATCATTCCGGGATCCTCCTTCGGATATGATATAAATTTCGAAGTACTAAAGCATCCGATACTTTGGATGGGGCTTGTTGGGCCCGATAGATCTATCTTTAGAGTTCGCATCAATTAGGGTGTCTGTTCCCTAATTCTTAGATTACCAGACTTAATAAAAAGGGCATATTCGATTTCGATTATTCAACCATATAATTTAGTTTCAATTACTTGTGTCTATTTCGTAAAACAGTTATAAAAACAGCGCATGTATTCTCAGTCCCAAAATATATATTGCGAAAGCATTTAAAAAGGGATTAATGAAACTCATCTAATGTATTTTGTAGTAAAAATACATAAGACGATATTGGATAATGCAGGGTTGGCCTCGGATTCACGAACCTATATCATTTATATATATTAACACATATAATGGTAATCGAACGATTTAGGTATTAATAGTTACTTCAATTATGTTTTTCATTAGTAACTTAATAAATTACATTTATTAATATTTATCGTAAAAATATTAATATAGTTATCTTATATGTAATGAATATGGTTTTACATAACTAATAATTTTTCGATTAAATAATATTGATGATAATAAATAAAAAGTTATTTCATGATATAGTATTAATGATAACAATAATAGTTATAATAATAATAATGATAAAAATGATGCTTTCAGTAATAATGATAGAAAAAATGTTAATTTTAATAATACTTTTAATGATAATACCAATAATACTTATTTTAATACTAGTAATAATTATAGTCATAATAACAGTAATAATATTCTTAATAATCATATTAATTGTGATGATAGTACTATTAATAACTGTAGTGTAAGTATTTGTATTAGTATTAGTATAATAATTATAATAATAATAATAATAATAATAATAATAATAATAATAATAATAATAATAATAATAATAATAATAATAATAATAATAATAATAATAATAATAATAATAATAATAATAATAATTAGTAATAATAATATTAACATAATAATAAAAGTGTTAGAAGGGCTACCTTAATGAAATAGGCCTAAAAAAAATAAACATCCCTTGTCCGGATTCGAACCCACAACCTCACGTTCAACCCTAACACCACTAACCATTGTTCCGTCTGTGCTTTTTCTGATTTATACACCATAAATAAATATAAGACATATATTCTGTCAGCTTCTTCATTGTTTTAGTCGACCAGGATAAATCAATGATAAGTCGGATTTTTGGGCCCAAATAAATCACAGTCCATGAATGTATAACAAGTTCAAGAGTATAGTTCATTAAATGGATCCACAAGCCCAACATCACATTTACTTACTGCTCGTTGTATTTCGGTTGTAGGGTTTGTCTAAAAAAAAAATACGGCCGCTAGATAACCTTAATAACCTTAATCATCATCGACTTATTTCACATCTTAAATCATTATCACTATTTCTCTTCTTCTTCCTTTATTCTTAATCATCTTCCACGCGTTTTAACTGTTCCTTCATCACCATCTTTATTATTCATCTTCGTTGTATAATAGAAATAAAAGCAGAGATAGAAATCGAGTAGCAGTATAGCAGAGACAGAAATCGAGTAGCAGTATCCTCATCATCAAAGTTACAAAAAAAAAATAAAGTGGGACGTCCCTTATTTGCTCCCTTTGTCGGCCACCCCTTATCTCGCACTCGATGTGTATAATAATTAACACATATGTCGATGGCTAATCTACTAACACAATGAAAGGGGTCCAAGGTTTATTAATGGTAATTTAGTTAAAACTTTGTAGGCTGTAAAGGTATAAAGAAAGTATTTGTGATGTTTACTTGCAATGTTATATAATCGAAACAGAAAGTTGAAAGAAAAAGAGAAAAGATGAGAGATTTAAGAGAGAGAGAAGTGATAGGGTGGTGATGTAGCGATTATTGTGGTTTGTTCATTGGTCGTGGTACTAGTCAAATAATAGCAACCGAAAGTAGCAACAATCATAGTAATAAGATGGTGGTGTTTTGGGTGATGGTTCTTGAAAACCAATAACGACAAAGGTGGCGGTTTTCTTAAGTGATCGAAATATAAACATTGTAAGTAGCATGAATGATGATGGTTTGGTAGAAATCGAAATTAATAGCGAGGAATGAATTAGTTTGGTGATTATTGGGGTGGCGGTTTATGGTGGTTGAAGTGGTGTTCAAACGGAGATATCATCGTGGTGGTTGAAGTGGTGTTCAAGCGGAGAATCAAGAAACGAAGGTAGTAATAGAAGAATATAGGTGTCGATCAAAGAATCTGAGTTTTGGTTTGAAATAGTAAACAGTCGATAAGTTCATTGTGGTTGATGATTGAATGTATCTGTGTGATTAAATGAATTATTCTACTTATTATCAATCCTAAATTGTTGTGTAATGTAATTAGATAGGGACATATAATAATTCTCTGACACTGGTTTGACAATTGAGACTCTGTAAAGGGTACTTGTATTTGTTTATTGATAAAGTAATTGATTTGTATCATTTAACAATGAAATTAATCGAGTTTTGTAAGATTCCTGGTTCAATAGAAAAGATCAAGCAGGTACTGATATATAATAAAGTAATTAAAAGAAGATTGAGACTGCTAACTAATTTGTACTACTTTGATTTAGATGTGTAACAATTTTAGACAGAAACAAATTTAGATATAGTGTAGATACATGCTCTCAGACAAACAAGGACATGAAGAATAATAAAAAATTAAAAATTTGATCTTGCTTTGACACTGAATCCGCAAATTATCTGATTTTTATAATTTATATTCAGTTAGTGTTAATAAATAAATAAGTATATTAATAATTAATAATAAGAACAATCCTGATAATAATAATTATAATAATTATATTGATAATAATAAATAATAATGATAATAATAATAACAATGATAGTAATAATATTATTAATGATAAAAATGTTATTAGTAGTAATAATATTATGACAATTTATATATATATCAAGTTTCATATTTATATATCATATAATAGTAATTAGGTTTAGAAATCATATATATTTATTTATTTATTTTAATGGCAACTTGATTATTTCATATATTATTTTACAGTTTAAATTCTAAATTGATTAAAGTGTATTTTATTAAGTCAAAATTTTTTCTACTTACGTATATGTTTACACACAATTGTTCGTGAATCTTCGGGAATGGTCAAAGGTTAAATGTATTCATGTAAACTGTTCCAAAGTTTTCGAGACTTAACATTACAGACTTTGCTTATCGTGTCAGAATCATATAAAGTTTAAGTTTAAATTTGGTCGGAAATTCCCGGGTCATCACAGTACCTACCCGTTAAAGAAATTTCGTCCCGAAATTTGAATGAGGTCGTCATGGCTAACAATAAATATGTTTTTTTTTTGACGAATATGAGCTGATAAATAGAGTTTTCATCATTACAGAATAATACAGATAAAATAATTCAATTATTCGAAGAGCACGAATGAAACTATCATGAGAGAGGTCCCAACGGGCATCGTCCACCTTCGCCCAAAAACTTGCCCAAATTTTTAGCCGTTAGTAAAATAAAAATTAAAAAAAATTCCAACGGCTATCCCAACGGTCACTTTTACACTATAAAAACACCAACCATATACATCATTTTATACACTCAAACATATATTTCTTTTATATTTCCACCTTTCTAAAAATCAAAATTAAACACTCCCAAACTGCAAAATGTTAACACTTCCCCCAATGATTGTTTCATTCAACGTTCATTACGGAGGTGATTTCCGTAATCAAATGAAGGAATATAAGTGGGGCAACAGTATTTCGTTTGAAGATATCGACATTCGTGATGTTGGTTTACAAGACTTGCTATCCTTTCTGAAGGAAAAACTTCCGTGTGAATTCACGTCTCTGTTCTTTTATAAAGACGATTATGATGCGGATTGTAGGGCAAGTTTTCTGTGTACTGATGATCAATGGTACTTTATAAAAAATACCATTGAAGATCGCGGTAAACGCATTTCTTTGTATGCGGTTCTTGAAGATGAAGAGACGTTGGGTTATCGTTACCTCGATGAATCAGCTGAAACAGCAGTTGAGGCATCAAGAGAAATACCGATGTCTCCAGAGTACCTCACGGATGGTGAAATGACTGGTGAATGCTACTTTGCAGATGACAATTGACGACGACGAGTAGTTTGATTGTAATCTTTTAATTTTTAATTGTCGTGATGTTTTAAATTTTTAATTATTGTAATTTCGGTGTTGTTGTCGAGTTTTATATCTTCCTTTATGTTTCGAAGCTCTTCGTCTTTTTAATCTCCTCTCGATCTCTAGTAAAATGAGTAATGGTCTAGAATTTGTAAGTATGGAGTTTCGAATGAATTTAATGTTATAATCAAGAAAGAACGTAATAGCACGATTTGATTCATCAAATTACCAGGATCATTGAGAATAGAGCTATCAAGAATATACTTTCTTGATATGTTCAAAAGTTAATTAGAATAAAAGAGTTATGTAACATGACACATGATGGTGGTATGATCTACTGTGAACCATCATGTCCCGTTAGAACTCAGCATGACTTACTGTAATATAATCACGTTGATCAAGTGTCATTATATTATACTAACTCATGCATCAGTTCCCAACATTACCTCAATAACATTCATATTTTAAGCTCGAAAGTTTACAGAATATAGAAACTAACAGTTTCTATATGATGTAACACTGATAGCACGAAGAGATAAATGATTTCAGATAGTATTAGTTATAAAAATATATTCAGAAATATCGAGGATATTTATAATGAAAGATACGATAATATCTCGGAATATCTAAGATCAGAGGATGATAGAAACTATTAGCTGTAAGGGTTTAGAGTAAGGAGCAAGATATTTACTAAAGACTTTAGCAGACATTGAATCATTTAGATTCTTTGAAGCCAAACTTATTATTTGTGATTTGTCCACGGCTTTCTTCCTAGTTTCGCATAATCTGCTTTTCGGTACTAAATTTTCTATTGAATGTTTCCAATATAATGATACACAGGAAGCATAAGGAGGTATATAATTTCGAACGAGAATATTTATGAAAATATCCTCAGAAATATCGAAGATATTGATGATGATATTTTGGAATTTCTAAGTTCGATGGTTGATGGAGAAAGATTTTCCGCAAGATTTTAACATGAATTCGGAGCAAGATATTCTCTAAAGATTTCAACGAATCCAGAATTACCTGAACTCTTTGAATATAGGGTTTGGTCCTTGTATTTGTTCTTGGTCTCCTTTGTGGTTAGCTCAATCCGTTTTCTAGTTCCACTTTTTCTGAGCTTTTCCAACATACTTTTCTTTATCATCAAACTTTAAATGATTATGGTCGTTTACGGTTGTCTATGGTTTCTGCTGCTTCATTCAGCTTTTTCAACATTCAAAGTATTAATTTGTGACTGAGTGTTTTTCAGAATTACTGAAGGAGAGATCATAATTTTAAGAGATAAATGTCATACATATAACTGTTGATGTAGATATGCTGTGAGTTTTCAAAGTACTGATTGCTGATTCCCGGTAATTGGTATGGCAGTTCTCGTTACAAGATGTGGATGAGTATATGATAGGGTTTCACTGAATAAATATAATGATTTGTCAGAGAGATTTAAGCCAAGAAGTAACGAGGTTGCTGGTATGTCTGCTGGTAATATGGTGGAATATAAAAGAATTCTCCGGTATCAAAAAGGTAATCGTATATATCAGGATTATAGTAAGGCTACTTCGAATGAAAAGTCGAAGTTGACTTGCTGGAGCTGTGACAAAATTGGCTACTTTAAAAAGGAATCGCAAAGTTATTTTTGCTAATAAATGCCAAAGGATCTAATGCGGCTACGTGTTAAACTTTTACTCAGTTGCCGAGAGTTTCTCAGGTGCATAACTATATGCATAAACCTTTCCTTCCGTAGATGAAGTGCGGTTGATTCATCCTATCGATTCAGTTGTTTTCAAGAATCATGAAAGGTTTGAACGCAGATTGTAATCGTCAAGATACAGATGAGGTTTAAGATGAGATCAAGTGGCAAACTTGAAGATATGTTTAGTTTCATATGTTATAATCAATATTTTAATTCATTTTAATTATCCAATGTCGACAGTCCATATTTGATAGTCCACAATTAACAGTCCGATAATACATATATAGCTTAATATATAATATCCGAATTAATTAATACGTATCGGGACCCGTGTACATATCTCAGACTCGATCACAACTCAAAGTATATATATTATTATAGAATCAACCTCAACCCTGTATAGAGAACTCGATCATTACTGTATATAGAGTGTCTATGGTGATTCCAAATAATATATATAGATGCATCGATATGATATGTCAAAACCTTGTATACGTGTCCCGATATTTAAAGTGCGTAAAATAAATATCAGGAATTAAATAACGATAACTAAAGTGCGTAAAGTAAATAACAGAAATTAGATGACAATAAATAAAATTGCGGGAATGTAAATTGCGATGATTAAATTTCGATAAATAAAATGCGATAAATAGAATGTAATCAGTTAGCTAGGAACAGTTAGCTGGAACAGTTAGCATGGTTTCTTAACAAAATTCCATATTGTTAATTAGTCTGTTTCTAATCAATTTTTATTGTGTCCATTATTTCTTCATTATGCCACTTGTTGGATTCTGGTATGTAAAAATCCAAATATGTATTTGAATGAAAATGGTTATTCTGCGGTGAATGGATACGTATATCAGTGGTTGTAAGTATGATAGTAAATGACTGTTAAATCAGCTTTGAAGAATATACAATGTAACTTATTAATGTGAAATTTAAATATTCCTCGGGTATTACCTACCCGTTAAAATATTTTCACCATTAACAGTTTGTACAAAAAGAATTTTTAATTACAATATTTATGAAAACATATATACATATATATTTTCTTCAGATGTAATCATGGATTTAATGAGTCAATATGATATTAAACTCATTTGTTACCAATAGAACGAGAATATACATTCTCTAAAACATTAAAGATTACATAATTGCCATATCGAACGAAGATAAATGATGTAGAACGATACGTAGAACGATGATTACACTCGAGGTACAGATTGTGATGTTGAGGCGTGTGTTGTTGTTGTTGGTGGTACTAGTGCTGTTGGTGCTGAGGCTGGTGATGTTACTGGTGTTGGTGATACTGCTGGTGCTTGCAAATTATGTACTGTGTTCTCTAAAGTTAATACTCGATCTCGGAGTTCTTTGAATTCATTTATTAACCCTGGTTGGTTATCAGTGTGAGGTAGAGGTCGGATATCTTCTCTAGTTCCGTTAATGGTAGCCTCAAGACAAAAAATTCTTGCAAAAAGGGTATAAACGGTGTTGCGAACAGGTTCTCCGGTGAGCGGGTCGAGTACTCCAAGGTTAGGTGGTAGATTCGATTCATGATATGGAGTACCTTCTTCCCTTCTCCATAGGGTGAGTATGTCACGAACCCACCCCCATTTTCTCCAGTAATCACGGTAGTTGATTGGTTGTTGTGCTCCCGTCACGCTGTCTTCGGAGTCAGAGGAACTTGGTCGATTCGTAGAGGCCATCTTACGCGATCACAGAAAAGATTTTTGATATGAAGAGTTTAGTGACAACAATTGGTAATTGGATGTATTCTCAATGCATAATATGCATAGATATATATAGTACCAGGATCCCTTAAATTACGGAGAAATTTACGAGAGATAACAGGAAAGGTCTACAGTAACATATACGCTAAGATATGAATTGCCAGATACGCTAAGATATGAATTTTGTCTTTACACTATTCATGCAGTCAATGCAGTAAAACGTGTCTAGACTAAGAATAATGAGCAGGTAATTTCCTAAGGATGATAACAGATGATTTCCGACAAAAACGATAAGCAAAACTTTTGACATGCAGACACGGTCGAAGTCCAGACTCACTAATGCATCCTAACGACTTATCAGTTAGACACGCTAATGCAGACCTGGTTCGCTAAGACCACCGCTCTGATACCAACTGAAAGGACCCGTCCTAATCCATCAGGACGAAGTCCATACCGATTATAAACGATTCACAACAGTTGATTACATCGTGAGGTACTTGACCTCTATATGATACATTTTACAAACATTGCCTTCGATTTTAAAAGACAATCTTTCTTTACAACGAAATTTGGAGACATGCATACCATTTCATAATATATCCAACTATAATTGACTTAATAATAATCTTGATGAACTCGATGACTCGAATGCAACGTCTTTTGAAATATGCCATGAATGACTCCAAGTAATATTTATAGAATGAGCAAATGCACAGCGGAAGATTTCTTTCGTACCTGAGAATAAACATGCTTTCAAGTGTCAACCAAAAGGTTGGTGAGTTCATTAGTTCAACATAAATAATCATTTTCATCATTTTAATAGACCACAAGATTTTCATTTCTCATAAATATACGTCCCATGCATAGAGACAAAAATATCATTCATATGGATTAAACACCTGGTAACCGACATTCACAATATGTATATAAGAATATCCCTATCATTCCAGGATCCTCCTTCGGACATGATATAAATTTCAAAGTACTAAAGCATCCGATACTTTGGATGGGGCTTGTTGGGCCCGATAGATCTATCTTCAGAGTTCGCGTCAATTAGGGTGTATGTTCCCTAATTCTTAGATTACCAGACTTAATAAAAAGGGAATATTCGATTTCGATTATTCAACCATATAATGTAGTTTCAATTACTTGTGTCTATTTCGTAAAACAGTTATAAAAACAGCGCATGTATTCTCAGTCACAAAAATATATTGCGAAAGCATTTAAAAAGGGATTAATGAAACTCACCTAATGTATTTTGTAGTAAAAATACATAAGACGATATTGGATAATGCAGGGTTGGCCTCGGATTCACGAACCTATATCATTTATATATATTAACACATATAATGGTAATCGAACGATTTAGGTATTAATAGTTACTTCAATTATGTTTTTCATTAGTAACTTAATAAATTACATTTATTAATATTTATCGTAAAAATATTAATATAGTTATCTTATATGTAATGAATATGGTTTTACATAACTAATAATTTTTCGATTAAATAATATTGATGATAATAAATAAAAAGTTATTTCATGATATAGTATTAATGATAACAATAATAGTTATAATAATAATAATGATAAAAATGATGCTTTCAGTAATAATGATAGAAAAATGTTAATTTTAATAATACTTTTAATGATAATACCAATAATACTTATTTTAATACTATTAATAATTATAGTCATAATAACAGTAATAATATTCTTAATAATCATATTAATTGTGATGATAGTACTATTAATAACTGTAGTGTAAGTATTTGTATTAGTATTAGTATAATAATTATAATAATAATAATAATAATAATAATAATAATAATAATAATAATTAGTAATAATAATATTAACATAATAATAAAAGTGTTAGAAGGGCTACCTTAATGAAATAGGCCTAAAAAAAATAAACATCCCTTGCCCGGATTCGAACCCACAACCTCACGTTCAACCCTAACACCACTAACCATTGTTCCATATGTGCTTTTTCTGATTTATACACCATAAATAAATATAAGACATATATTCTGTCAGCTTCTTCATTGTTTTAGTCGACCAGGATAAATCAATGATAAGTCGGATTTTTGGGCCCAAATAACTCACAGTCCATGAATGTATAATGAGTTCAAGAGTATAGTTCATTAAATGGATCTACAAGCCCAACATCACATTTACTTACTGCTCGTTGTATTTCGGTTGTAGGGTTTGTCTAAAAAAAAATACGGCCGCTAGATAACCTTAATAACCTTAATCATCATCGACTTATTTCACATCTTAAATCATTATCACTATTTCTCTTCTTCTTCCTTTATTCTTAATCATCTTCCACGCGTTTTAACTGTTCCTTCATCACCATCTTTATTATTTATCTTCGTTGTATAATAGAAATAAAAGCAGAGATAGAAATCGAGTAGCAGTATAGCAGAGACAGAAATCGAGTAGCAGTATCCTCATCATCAAAGTTACAAAAAAAATAAAGTAGGACGTCCCTTATTTGCTCCCTTTGTCGGCCACCCCTTATCTCGCACTCGATGTGTATAATAATTAACACATATGTCGATGGCTAATCCACTAACACAATGAAAGGGGTCCAAGCTTTATTAAAGGTAATTTAGTTAAAACTTTGTAGGCTGTAAAGGTATAAAGAAAGTATTTGTGATGTTTACTTGCAACGTTATATAATCGAAACAGAAAACTGAAAGAAAAAGAGAAAAGATGAGAGATTTAAGAGAGAGAGAAGTGATAGGGTGGTGATGTAGCGATTATTGTGGTTTGTTCATTGGTCGTGGTCCTAGTCAAATAATAGCAACCGAAAGTAGCAACAATCATAGTAATAAGATGGCGGTGTTTTGGGTGATGGTTCTTGAAAACCAATAACGACAAAGGTGGCAGTTTTCTTAAGTGATCGAAATATAAACATTGTAAGTAGTATGAATGATGATGGTTTGGTAGAAACCGAAATTAATATCGAGGAATGAATTAGTTTGGTGATTATTGGGGTGGCAGTTTATGGTGGTTGAAGTGGTGTTCAAACGGAGATATCATCGTGGTGTTTGAATCAAGAAACGAAGGTAGTAATAGAAGAATATAGGTGTCGATCAAAGAATCTGAGTTTTGGTTTGAAACAGTAAACAGTCGATAAGTTCATTGTGGTTGATGATTGAATGTATCTGTGTGATTAAATGAATTATTCTACTTATTATCAATCCTAAATTGTTGTGTAATGTAATTAGATAGGGACATATAATAATTCTCTGACACTGGTTTGACAATTGAGACTCTGTAAAGGGTACTTGTATTTGTTTATTGATAAAGTAATTGATTTGTATCATTTAACAATGAAATTAATCGAGTTTTGTAAGATTCCAGGTTCAACAGAAAAGATCAAGCAGGTACTGATATATAATAAAGTAATTAAAAGAAGATTGAGACTGCTAACTAATTTGTACTACTTTGATTTAGATGTGTAACAATTTTAGACAGAAACAAATTTAGATATAGTGTAGATACATGCTCTCAGACAAACAAGGACATGAAGAATAATAAAAAATTAAAAAGTTGATCTTACTTTGACACTGAATCCGCAAATTATCTGATTTTTATAATTTATATTCAGTTAGTGTTAATAAATAAATAAGTATATTAATAATTAATAATAAGAACAATCCTGATAATAATAATTATATTGATAATAATAAATAATAATGATAATAATAATAACAATGATAGTAATAATATTATTAATGATAAAAATGTTATTAGTAGTAATAATATTATGACAATTTATATATATATCAAGTTTCATATTTATATATCATATAATAGTAATTAGGTTTAGAAATCATATATATTTATTTATTTATTTTAATGGCAACTTGATTATTTCATATATTATTTTACAGTTTAAATTCTAAATTGATTAAAGTATATTTTATTAAGTCAAAATATTTCTACTTACGTATATGTTTACACACAATTGTTCGTGAATCTTCGGGAATGGTCAAAGGTTAAATGTATTCATGTAAACTGTTCCAAAGTTTTCGAGACTTGACATTACAAACTTTGCTTATCGTGTCAGAATCATATAAAGTTTAAGTTTAAATTTGGTCGGAAATTCCCGGGTCATCACACATTTCCCCCTCCTACATTACCTTGCTGTTGGTTTCTCTCAACCTGTGGATGTCTACCATTATATCGTACTGCGGCGTTATTTCGCCTCTTCAAAACTTTCGCACCATGGTATACATTTAAACCTATTGTATCGCGGGGTTCTGGTTCTTCGACTAATAATCCCCCCGACTTATATCCACACCGAGATATTCAGCAATCAAAGTAATAAATATACCACCTCCTATTATGCTATGCGGTCTCATCCCCCTAACCATAGCTGATAAATAATAACCCACACAATAAGGTATACTTACAGCGCTTTGTGGGTCTCGAATACACATGTGGTAAAACAAATCTTGTTCATTTACCTTTTCCTTGTTCTTACCTCGTTGTGTAATCGAATTGGCTAAAAACCTATAAATTACTCTTAATTCAGCTCCATTTATATCTAAATAAGAGTAATTCCCCCCTTTGAACCGGTGATGGCTAGTCATTTGACTCCATACACCATGTGTATCAAAATTTTCATCTATCTTTCTACCATTTAGTATCAACCCTCTACAATCGGCAGGTGCTAACTCCTCAGGCGTATATATATGTAAAGCCTGAGCCATGTCTAGTAAAGACATGTGGCGCATCGAACCTCCTAACAAAAATCTAATAAAAGATCAATCGGTTAAACTAGCTACCCGATCATTTAATTCTATACTACACAACAATTCTTCACACCATACTTTATAAACAGGTCTACGCATGGTGAATAAACATACCCAGTCGTTAAAAGTAGAATTACCATACCTCTGTGCAAGTAATTCCCTAATTGGCCCGGCCAATTCTACAGCTTCTAATGGTCCCCATTCTATGACCCTAGGTACCTCAACAACTTTAGAATGAAGAGTATGCAAACCCCTTTGGTATTTTGGATAATCTATCCAAAGTCTGTCAAATCTCAGGTTTGGGTGCAAATCTTCCAAGTGCATATCAGAAAATGTCATGACTGGATGAGGTATATCTTGTTTGTAGTAGTTATCCACCTCCTGTTGTTCCGCATTCTCAGCAGGAGCATTGCGAGCTTGGGATGAGGATTCACCCCTTTCAGTCTGCAAAACACATCAAACACAATTTTTGTGCATCCAAATATGCATTAGTGTCAGCAAAATCATCAATCAAAATAATTACAATGACATGATCAATTTATATCAAACTTAAGCTCATTTTCATATTTTCATCAAATCTACACTTTTTCAAATAAGCATATACGAAAATGTTTGCCAAGTTCATAAGCATTCAACTCAAATAACATGTCAAAATAATTATTACTAGCAATTAAACAAGTTTCAAATGGCATTATCTCTCAAAAATCAAGTTCATGAATTTTAGACTTGAAAAAGTCCACTTTAATTCTCAAAATCATGTTTAGGCTCAAAGTTTGGATCATTTAACTACCTAAACATGTTACACTACTTAATTTAGCAACAATTCATGACAAAAACCGGCCATAACCTGTTTATATCAAAAAGCCCCAAATTTGCTCAAGAACACAAACCCTAGATTACTCAAAATTTGAAGTTTAAGGCTTCTAATCATGTTAAATAGCATCAATCTAGGTTATACAAGCATAATACATAAACAATTTAAGCATAATTACACTAAAAAGCATCAAAATCAAATTGGGTATAAAATTGCTCAAGAACACTAATTTTCGGATTAAATGGTGTTTAGGTGTAGAAATTTACCATTTTTCTTGAGTAATTCCTTGATAGCATCCTTCTTAACATGATTTTAGTAAAAGATTTGATGATTAACGGTTAAAAATTGTGATTTTGGGGGTGTTTTTTCGGGTTTTTGCGGGTTTTATCGCAGTGTTTTCGTGGGTGTGGGTTGGGGACTGATCAGTTCTGCCCCTTTTATTTTTTTTCGGTATTTTTGGAACTCCGCGAGTCGCGGTGTTTTTCCCTTTCAAACTCCGCGAGTCGCGGAGTTTGTATTTTTTATTTTTTTACACAAACCTTAACTTGTAAAACAAATATAAAATAAATTTAAAATTTTGTTTTCCTTTGTTTTAGGATAAGGTCGTTTCGGATCGATGTCCTAGTCCGTCCTTCGACAAAATTTTAAAATTTGTCTTTTTCAAGCGATTGTTTTAAAAGCTTAGATTTTTTTTTTTTTTAGTTTTTTAATGTTTTTGGCATACTTTAATTCAATAAGATTAAAAATAATGATAATAAAAGTTCTCGTCCCTCCCTCGGGTAAAGCAATTTCGGTTCAACGACCTAGTCTTCAACTTACGACGAATTTTAAAAATCATATTTTTAACTTAATGTGATAAAGTAAATTTTTGTTTTTAAATTCACACAATTTAAATATAAAATTCAAAATTAATATTAAAAATTCACACCAAACTTACAATTTAAAATGCATAAAAATAAAATTCATATTTTAAAAATTAAAAATTCACACCAAACTTAATTTAAAAATTCATATTATAAATTCACACCAAACTTATATTAATTTTTCAAATATTTACAATTTTAAATATATTGTTTTTACAAAGTTTACAATATTAATTTAAGATTTATATATTAATTTTAAAAACATGGTAAAAATAAAATTAAAAATCATTCTCTTGGCTTTTTATCCCACTTTAATCAATAAAATATTATCAAAAATATGCGCCCCTCTTTTCGGTAAAGTAATTTCGGTTCCATGACCTAATTTAACTCATGACGAATTTTTGAAATATTTTGGGTTGATTGATTAAAGATATTTATACCTTAAGAATAAACGTTAAATTTCGCAGTGATGTAATAAATTTTTGAATGATATCAATAATTGCGGTCGCCAAACCTAATTTTATTCAATACTAATTTAATACTTTTTAGCGAACAAATTAGCGTTTATTATCAAAAGGTTAAAAATAAAAATAAAAAAATAAAAACTGTACAAACATACTTGTGAAATAGATTTCTTAGTTATATGATCTATCCCATTCATAAGATAGTCGGTTTAATTGGTTTTCCATGGCTACATAGGCGTAACCTCGAGCATTCAGTGTTTTTTCTTCTAAACATATGAACGGTCCGTCTCTGCATAAAGTAACAAATTCGGTGTTTGAATAGGTTTGATTATTTGAACATTTACCTCCATGTGACCATTTTCCGCATTTGTGACATCTTTCTAGGTGTCGTGCTCTTCTTTTCGCTGCGGATTTTGATTTTCCTTTACCAAATTGTAACTTATTATCTTCGCATCTGGATTCTTTTCTAACTCCGTCCAATCTTTCTCTGATTACTGATACTATTTCACTCAGAAGTGTGTCATTATTACGTTTAGTGATCAAAGCGTGTAGCATTAGACCATGGTTTAGTTCACAGGCAGTCTTCATTTCCTAAAAAAATAAAAATTCAGAATGGGGGGAGAAGACTAGTTCTTTAGGGTCTGCTAGGGAAAGACCGTTCGGGTTCCATTTTCGAGAACTACACGAAAACAGACAATCTAACTCTAACAGAAATACATAAACCCCCTATACTTAGTTAGCTGTGGTATCGAAATTGTGATTAACTTCATTGTCTTCTTCCATCGGACCATGTATGTAATGTTTAACTCTGTGACCATTAACTTTAAATTCAATCCCATTTGAATTTATCAATTCTACTGTTCCGTATGGAAAAACTCTTTTAACTATGAATGGTCCAGACCATCTTGATTTCAATTTTCCAGGAAATAGCTTGAATCGTGAATTGAAAAGAAGAACTCTGTCTCCTTCTTTAAATTCTTTTGAACTTCTGATTCTTTTATCATGCCATTTCTTCGTTCTTTCTTTATAGATTAATGAATTTTCGTATGCTTCATGTCTTAATTCTTCTAATTCGTTTAGTTGACTTAATCGTAGATGTCCGGCTTCATGTAAATCAAGATTACATGTCTTCAAAGCCCAAAATGCTTTGTGTTCAATTTCTACTGGAAGATGACATGCTTTTCCATAAACAAGTCTAAAAGGTGTGGTTCCAATTGGAGTTTTGTAGGCTGTTCTAAAAGCCCAGAGTGCATCCTCCAATTTAATGGACCATTCCTTCGGATTTGATCCTACGGTTTTCTCTAGAATACGTTTTAAAGCTCGGTTGGTATTTTCAACTTGTCCATTTGTTTGTGGATGATAAGCAGTGGAGATTTTATGAGTTACTCCATATCTTTTAAAAACTTTTTCAAGTTGATTATTACAGAAATGAGTTCCCCGATCACTTATTAAAGCTTTCGGTGTTCCAAACCTTGCAAAAAGACGTTTTAAAAAGTTGACTACAACTCGTGCATCGTTAGTTGGGAGAGCTTGTGCTTCCGCCCATTTAGATACATAATCAATGGCTACGAGTATATATAGATTATTATGAGATTTTGGAAATGGACCCATAAAGTCAATACCCCAAATGTCAAATACTTCACATACTTGGATGACATTTTGTGGCATTTCATCACGTTGACTTATTTTTCCGGCCCTTTGACAAGCATCACAGGATTTGCAAAGAAGGTGTGCATCTTTGTAAATTGTAGGCCAATAGAATCCAGCATCATAAACTTTTCTTGCTGTTAGTTGAGGCCCATAATGCCCTCCTGTTGGTCCTGTGTGACAATGGTTTAAAATTTTACTAGCTTCATCTCCGAATACACATCGGCGTATTATTCCATCTGGACAACTTTTAAATAGATGTGGATCTTCCCAGAAATAGTGTTTTATATCACTGAAGAATTTCTTTCATTTTTGGTACGACAATCCTTTTTCAAGGAATCCACATACTAAGTAGTTTGCATAGTCTGCAAACCATGGAATTTCATTATAATCTATCTTCAATAGATATTCATCAGGAAAGTTGTCTTGTATGGCCGATTCTTTTAGAACTTCTAATTCGGGACTTTAAAGACGAGAAAGATGATCAGCGGCGAGATTTTCTGCTCCTCTTTTATCTCGGATTTCAATATCAAACTCTTGTAAGAGTAAAATCCAACAGATTAATCTTGGTTTGGCATCTTGTTTCAAAAATAGGTATCTAAGAGCAGAATGGTCGGTATAGACCACCGTTTTTGCTAGAACGAGATATGAACGAAATTTGTCAAAAGCAAAGACAATAGCAAGGAGTTCTTTTTCAGTAGTTGTATAGTTCATTTGTGCTCCTTGTAACGTCTTACTAGCATAATATATAGGTTGAAATTGTTTTTCAATCCTTTCTCCTAAAACGGCTCCCATTGCAAAATCACTTGCATCGCACATTAGTTCAAATGGTAGATTCCAATTTGGTGTTATCATGATCGGCGCATTAGTGAGTTTCTCTTTAAGAATATTAAAAGATTTGATACACTCATCTGAAAAGATGAATGGAGCATCCTTTTCTAGGAGTTTATTCATAGGAGTGGCAATTTTAGAAAAATCTTTTATGAAACGTCGGTAAAAACCGGCATGCCCTAGAAAACTCCTAACTCCTCTAACATTGGTGGGATGTGGAAGTTTAGCAATTACATCTACTTTAGCTCTATCCACTTCAATTCCTTCTTTTGAAATTTTAAGTCCAAGAACGATGCCCTCTTTAACCATGAAATGGCATTTCTCCCAATTAAGTACTAGATTTGATTGTTCGCATCTAATAAGCATTCGTTCAAGATTAGCTAGACATGTTTCAAATGTATCACCGAAGACTGAAAAGTCATCCATGAAAACTTCCATGCATTCTTCTATCATGTCATGAAAAATCGCCATCATACACCTTTGAAAGGTTGCAGGGGCGTTGCAAAGTCCAAATGGCATGAGTTTGTAAGCAAAAGTACCATAAGGGCACGTGAACGTGGTTTTCTCTTGATCTTCGGGTGCTATTGGAATTTGAAAATATCCGGAAAATCCATCAAGAAAACAATAGTAACTATTTCCGGCTAGCCTTTCCAACATTTGATCAATGAAAGGTAAGGAAAAGTGATCTTTTCTAGTGGCATCATTTAATTTTCTATAATCAATACATACACGCCATCCTGTTACAGTCCTAGTAGGAATAAGCTCATTTTTCTCATTTGTAATGACAGTCATGCCACCCTTCTTAGGCACGCATTGAACTGGGCTTACCCATGGACTACCAGAAATTGGATATATCAAACCTGCATCTAGCAGTTTAATTATTTTTTTTTAACAACATCTTGCATATTCGGATTTAGTCTTCGTTGGCGATGCACATACGTTTTATGACCTTCTTCCATAAGGATTTTATGTGTGCAATACGAAGGACTTATTCCTTTAATATCATGAATTTTCCATGCAATGGCTGGTTTATGAGCTTTCAACACAGAAATGAGTTGTGATTTCTCATTTTTAGTAAGAGAAGACGATATTATTACAGGTAATTCAGATTCACCATGTAAATAAGCGTATTCCAAATGGTTTGGAAGTGGCTTTAACTCTAATTTCGGAGGTTCTTCTATCGATGATTTATATCGATATCTGTCTTCTTCTTTTAGCATTTGAATTTCTTCTGTTGTTGGTTCATATCCATTAGCTATAAGTGTAGCTAACATTTCAACTTCATCAATTGGTTCATTACCTTTTCCTAAAGAACATTCTCCTGTTCCTTGTAATTCTGGAAATTCTTCTAATAATTCTGCATGTGCATCTATAGTTTGAATATAATAACATGTATCATCTGCAGATTGCGGTTGTTGCATTGCTTTATCAACTGAAAAGTTAACACTCTCGTCCTCTATACTTAGTGTCAGTTTCTTACCGAATACGTCTATCATTGCTTTAGCCGTGTTTAAGAATGGTCTTCCTAATATGAGAGGAACTTGAGAATCTTCTTCCATGTCCAGAACAACAAAATCTACTGGAAATACTAATGTACCAACTTTAACTAGCATGTTCTCCATTATCCCTCTAGGATATTTTATTGATCGATCAGCTAGTTGTATACTTATTCTAGTTGGTTTCAATTCTCCAAGGTCTAGTTTAGCGTATAGTGAATACGGCATTAAATTTATACTAGCACCTAAGTCTGCCAATGCTTCTATTGAACTAAGACTACCCAGAAAACATGGAATTGTGAAACTTCCTGGATCAGATAGTTTTTCTGGTATCTTATTCAACAGTACTGCTGAACAATTAGCATTCATAGTAACGGCAGAGAGTTCTTCCATTTTCTTTCTATTCGTGATCAGATCTTTCAAGAATTTAGCATATCTAGGCATTCCTGAAATCACATCAATGAAAGGAAGATTTACATTTATCTGTTTAAACATATCCAAGAATTTGGATTGCTCGGCTTCAAGTTTCTCTTTCTTCATTTTACTCGGGTAAGGAAGTGGTGATTGGTATGGTTTAACATAAGGTTTAGCCTTAACTGTGTTATCTTCATTAACCTTTTCAACTACCGTTCTTTTTCCTTATCTTGTTCAGGTTGTGGTTCTTGTAGAGTAGGAATAGCTTCATCAGAAGTTACAGGTATTTCAGGTGGTTTAAGTGTTGTACCACTTCTTGTGGTAATGGCTTTAGCTGTTTCATTTCGGGGGTTAGCATTTGTATCACTAGGTAGACTTCCCGATTTTCTTTCACCTATTAACCTTGCTAGGTTACTTACTTCTTGTTTCAGATTTTGAATAGAAGCTTGTTGATTTCTAAATGCTTGAGCATTTTGTTCATTAGTTTGTTTCTGAGATGTGAAAAACTGCGTTTGAGTTTCAACTAGCTTCGTCATCATATCTTTCTAAATTCGGCTTTTTATCATCGGTTTATTGTGGTGGTTTGTTTTGAAAATTAGGTCTTTGCTGGTTGTAAGTATTATTGGATACTTGTTGATTGCTAGGACCTTGTTGGTTGTTGTATGGAATATTTCGGTTATAATTCTGATTTTGATTGTAAATCGGTCTTGGCGGTTGATAATTATTCTGATAATTATTTCCAGGCCTTTGGTTTATGTATGAAATATTCTCTCTTTATTCCATTGTTAATTCAATACTGAGACAATCTTTTGTCAAATGTGGTCCTCCACACTGCTCACAACTAATTCGTATTGAGTGAATATCTTTAGTCATCTTTTCCATTCGTCTCTCGACAGCATCTATCTTTGCGGAAATGGAATCTAAGTCATGGCTAGAATCGGCTGTAGCTGCTTTAGATGATCTAACGATATCTTTTTCTTGGTGCCACTCATGTGAGTGGGAAGCAGTGTTATCAATAATTTTGTAAGCATCAGTTTCGGTTTTCTTCATAATAGAACCACCAGCTGCTATATCTATGTCTTTCCTTGTAGTGATGTCGCATCCTTGGTAGAATATTTGTACTATTTGACAGGTATCTAAACCATGTTGCGGACATCCTCTCAATAACTTTCCAAATCTTGTCCACGCCTCATATAGAGTTTCATTTGGCTTCTGTGTGAATGTAACAATTTCTCCTTGAAGTCTTACGGCTTTAGATGCCGGAAAGAATTGTTTAAGAAATTTTTCAACTAAAACATCCCATGTATCGATCGCCCCTTCAGGTAACGATTCCAACCAATCTTTGGCTTCTCCCTTTAAAGTCCAGGGAAATAACATGAGATATATCTGTTCATCCTCCACTTCTCTTATTTTAAATAGTGTGCAGATCCTATTAAAGGTACGAAGATGTTCATTTGGATCTTCCTTCGGCGCACCACTAAATTGGCATTGATTAGTCACCATGTGTAGAATTTGTCCTTTGATTTCATAATCTGGCGCATTAATGTCTGGATGAGTAATTGCGTGACCTTGGCCAGTGCGTTTAGCTCTCATTCGGTCTTCCATACTTAAAGGTTCCAGATTCTCCATAATTGAATTTGTTGAATCGGAATCACTAGAGGATTCTGATTTAATGGTTCGTTCCTCAACAATCTCTGTTTGAATGATTGGTGGTTCCGGAGGAAAATTTAATGGTTCAGGATCTATGAATCGTCCCTGAATATTCTCCGGATTCTCAATTGTGAGGTCGGGTTCAAAAAATGGATTATCGGAAATTTGAACCGGAGTACTTGGTCGACTGGATGACGATTCTAAAGAAAAATCAACGGCAGTAATATTTGCTAAATGTCTTGATCTAGTTACAGGTGGTGAACGTACAAAAGATGGTGAACGTCTTGCTCGGTGCATTCACTGAATATCCTATTAGTTTTTAAAAGGAAAGAAAAATTATAATAAGTTATCCAATCAATAGACTTTTCTGATTTTGCCCACGTTTCGAATAGCCAAAAGATGCAGCAGAGGGGCAGGATTCGTTTGGTCTCAATATAATTGAGGACTGTTTGGCTCCAATAACCCGGTCCACATACAAATCCAACTATTACTACGAACCAGAAAATTTTGATGTCTATCAATTTAATCACTTAAAATAAATTTTCGTAATTTTAAGAAATTTAGATAAGAAGTAGAATAAAAATCTATGTCCTAAAACTAGAATAGCAAGAAATAAGAAAGAAAAAGAGTTCGTCGAAAAAGGTCGAAAAAGAAAAATGGTTGAAAAATAAAAGGTGACGGAAAAATAAAAGAAACTTATAACACTTAAAAACACTTGACTAACCTAACCTTATTACTACAACTAACTTAAAATTATAATCGCAAATTGAGATTACTAATTGGAATGATAATTGATACATAGGTAAAAGGTTTCTAAAAATATTAAAGCTTACAGGAAAAACTAAATCCCAAATGGAAATAACTTAAAAAAAAACTAAAACTTAAAAAGGCGTCGCAAAATTCTAAAGTACCTAAATCTTAGTCTAAAGAAAAAGCACTTAAGAGATTTTACGGCAAAGCCTAAAAATCTAGAAGTAAAAATAACTATGGCAAAAACTAAGTTTAAAACTAAATACTAGCGAAGAATATAAATATTACGCTAAAACAATTAAAAAGGGACAAAATATAAAAATATACTAAAAGTTGTAAAAAGTACAATTTTTATAAAAATATCATTTTTATATTATTTATTTTATAAAACTATTAATTTTATATATAATAAAACTAATTAAAATTTAAAATACAATTTAATTTAAAAACTTAAACTAATTATAATAATAATTAAGTAATTAGGATTTATTAATAATAATAATAATAAAATCCGTAATTAATGCGAAATTAGGGTTCTGTCACGTGTGTCAGGGAGGCTCCACGAGTCGCGGTATTCGAGGCTGCAAACTCCGCGAGTCGCGGGGTTCCAATTTTCAACTCAGGTACAGTTTAAAATTCGACGCGTTTTTTTCTTTTCTGTTTTATATTTTCTGTTTAAATCAAAATATTTATATAATAAAAACTTATATTTAAAAACTAAAATAAAAATAGAACTACTTTATAATTTTAAAAATATCTTAAAAAAAGATTTATATGTATATTAAATTTTTTTTTTCAGTTTTTTTTTATGTTCTAAATAAACACAAAATATTTAAATAAAACTTATATTTTTATAAAATAAAAATAAAGAAACTTAATAAAACTTAAATATTTAACAAACTCTTAAAAATATTTATATTTTTGTTTTTTTTTTTATATTTTCGAATAATTAAAAACGTATTTTTTACAAAAACGTATTTTTATAAAAGTAAACTAAAAATAAAAATCTTTTTTTTTATTAGCGTTGCGCTTCCGGCTTTTAAGCGAATCCCCGGCAGCGCCGCCAAAAATACTTGATGTCAAAGGTGAGGGGTATAAAATACTATTAAATTTTACAAGAAAATACTATTAAATACGATACAATTTTACACAAGATATTTATTTATTTAGAGAATGGATATACTTAAACCTTGCTACAACACTTATAGACAGTGTACCTAATCGTACAGTAGTGTAGTTTTTAGTAAGTCCGGTTCGTTCCACAGGGAAAATCTTTAAACAAAGCTTAACGCTATATTAGTTTACTTTTATAAACATACAAATATATATATAAGTAATATTATTATTATAAAGGGGGGTTTTTACCATTTAATGACCGGTTTGTCGATTTTAAAACTTTAGTCGCAGTTAAAACCAAATGTAAAATAATAAATAAATACAAGACTTAATTTAAAGCGTAAAGTAAATAACGATAATGAAGTTGCGAATAATAAAAGTGCGATAAAATAAACTTGCGATAATTAAAAAGTACGATAATTAAAAGTGCAATTAAATACAATAACAATAAAAATACGATAATTAGAAGTGCAATTAAATATAAAATAAAGGAAATTAAATATGAAATAAAAGAATTATGCTTATTTAAACTTCCGTAACCATGATGTTTGACATGTTGATTTTAGTTTTATGCCCATGGGTTAATTGTCCTTTGTCCTGGATTATTTAATATGTCCGTCTGGTTTTTGTCCATAACAGTCCATCAGTCATAAATATAAAGTGCGAGTGTCCTCGTCAAATTATCCTTATACCCGAAGTTAAATATTCCAACTAATTGGGGACTTAAACTGTAACAAGGTTTTATTACTTTGTTTAATAATTACACCAGAATGTCGACTGAGTGTAACCCAAGGTTTTAATACTTTGTTATCAATTATGCCAAGTGTCCTTGTACATAATTTCACCCCTGTTTTAATAATTCTAGTGGCTATTAATCCATTCCCGTGTCCGGTTAAATGAACGATTATTTGTACATATAAATACCCCGCCCATCGTATCCGATCGAGTGTATATGGTAATTTATAGGGACGCCTAATTGTAAATCTTTATATTAACATTAACAAACTATCATATAGTTAAACAAATATAAAGCCCATTAATAGCCCATAGTCTAATTTCCACAAGTGTCGTTCTTTTGTCCAAACCCCAATTATGGTACAAAGCCCAATTACCCAATTTTAGTAATTAGCCCAACATCATGATTACTTCGGATTAAATAAGCATAATAATAACTTAGCTACGAGACATTAAATTAAAAAGGTTGAACATAACTTACAATGATTAAAAATAGCGTAGCGTTACACGGACAGAATTTCGACTTACACCCTTACAACATTCGCTAACATACCCTTATTATTAGAATTATAATTAAAATTAAAATTAAAATATAAATATAAATATATTTACGTATACATATATAGAGAGAGATTGAATTATGGATGAAAAAATGATCAGAATTCGTTGGGCTTTATAGGGAGTTTCAGTTTTTGGGGCTCCGCGACTCGCGGCCCATTCCTTCTTCAAACTCCGCGAGTCGCGGAGTTTGTAATTACAGCTCACTCCATTTTGGCTCTTTGTTTACCGACGGTTTATTATATAAATATAATATATATATAATTTATATAATTAATTATATATTATATTATATTTATATACATAGTTAACTTGTAATTTTTAGTCCGTTGCGTCGAGCGTTGAGAGTTGACTCTGGTCCCGGTTCTGGATTTTCGAACGTCCTTGCGTACAATTTAATATCTTGTACTTTGCGTTTTGAATTTTGTACTCTTGTAATTTCGAGACGTTTCTTATCAATAATTGGAACCTCTTTGATTGTCTTTTGTACTTTTAGGCTTTTTGGTCGTTTGTGTACTAATATTTCACATTTAGGATTTGAAAGTGGGATATTAAGTCCCATTTCAAATTGCCATGCATGTTTATATTTGTATGTATGTATATTGTAAATTGTACAAAACAGGGTAAAACAGCGCATTTTTAAAGACTGGCATTAAGTTCAGCAAAAGCTACTAATTTTGACGACAAGATGACAAATAAATGTGATGTAACAACAGACGAAATGAACAAATGATATGCACCATTTATCATTCAGCAACCAAACGCCAATATGTTTGGAAACTTTGGTAAAATTTAATCATTTTTACGCTAATCAGCCTCAATAATTTAAATTGTTACTGATTTCTTGCAAATGAGGGCATTGCAAGATCTTAAGTGTGGGAAGGGGTTAAATTCTTTCGGATTTTAAAATTTTTACTTTATACACTTGGTTACCATTAGAAATACTAGTAAAGTAGTAGTTGTATTAGAATCTAGTGCTCTCTGATAAAGAACAGCCCTAGTCTTATATACTGACTACCCAATTCTAGTAAAATTTTTCAAAATTTTCAATTAAGTGAACTCAAAATCATGTTTATACATATTTATGAACGATAAAACTAGGTGTTAACACCGAAATTATTGTTACCTCGGAAAGGACATAAATTGAGAAACAAACCAAAATGTTAAAATTCATTTAAAATGGAATAGAGACAATAAAAAGGAAAATAAAAGCCAAGTGTGGGAAAAATTACCAAGTTATCTTAAACATATATCACATATTTCTGTAACAAATAATTGAAGATACTTTTGCTTTGGACTAAACTAAACAGTTTTACCCGATTTACTGTAATATATTTGAAAGAAAGATGGATCTACACGATGAATCAATTCCATTATTTAAAGGAAGTAAAGTCTTCCGAAAAAGACACGCGCTTCTTGATTTAGGTCATGAAGTTGTCATCCAGACCAGCTGTAGGTTGACGAAAAACCTAGAAAATTCATCTCTAAAATCAGCAGGAAATCCACGGACCTCAGCATAAAATAGGGTCGCCAAGTGGTCAGATTTATCCTAACCATGAGGAGGATTTATCTCGTACAATGGGGGGCACCGTGCAAATTAGCTTGATAAGACTAATAAATCAGATCCCCAGAAAGGATAATCTCCTTTAAAGATCAAAAATCAGCTTTTAAGACTGATATTACTCAATCCTAGAGATTGACCTTAAAGATTGAGAATTACAAACTCATGGAATTCAATGATATCTAAACTCGAGCTTGAACGAGAAAATATTTTGATCAAATTATAAACCGATTTGTTTTCTGAAAACCCATTTTCAATGCGTTCATTACCATTGAACGTAAAATCTTAGGAATTCACCTGGAATTCATTAGGTCATCTGAACCAAATCGGGTGTCAACCGTAAGAACGGTGGTTGCATAGCATGGTCAAAGACAGGACCTTGTGCCAGACCGAAAAATTATAAGGGTGAACTTTACTATTGCTCCTACAAAGGATAGTAATTGCGTCCGACATGTTATAGACCATAATTAAAAGCATGTCAGGGGATATTGCCTTAACAGTTGCTTGTTCAACGCTTTCCTTTACAACCGGACGGTAGTTTACCGAAAGATAATATACAGAGCAAGTATACTGGACGTGTTGCTTTCCTAATACAAGGTTCGCAAGTGGGTGACACAAAACCACAAGTTTTGAGCTAAAATTTTCAAATCTGAAACCCACCAAACCCACAAAAATATTTTGCAAACACCGGTGAAGGGTTATTCAGGAAAACTTATCTAGGGTAAAAACTAGATTTAATTTTCAAAAGATCAAATGTTTTCATAAAGATCCAATTTCCTTAATGGATCTAAATTTTATAGTCATGTGGGACTGTAAACCACATCGTTACTACCATTGTTTATACCGCCGTAAAGAAATCACTGATGTACAAAGTGTGAAGAATAAAGAAGTGATTCTAGTATTTCAAGACTATATTGCTTGAGGACAAGCAACGCTCAAGTGTGGGAATATTTGATAATGTTAAAAACGAACATATATTTCATAGCATTATTCCTCAAGAAAGACAAGCTTTTAGTTGCAATTGTCCTATTTACAAGTGATATTCGTTTAAATAATAAAAGGTGAAGACAAAAGGCAGATTCGACTAATTAAAGACGCAAACGACCAAAAAGCTCAAAAGTACAAAAGACAATCAAAGAGGTTCCAATTATTGATAAGAAACGTCTCAAAATTACAAGAGTACAAGATTCAAAACACAAAGTACAAGATATTAAATTGTACGCAAGGACGTTCGAAAATCCGGAACCGGGACCAGAGTCAACTCTCAACGCTTGACGCAACGGACTAAAAATTACAAGTCAACTATGCACATAAATATAATATAATATTTAAATAATTCTTATAATTATTTATATATTATATATTATATTATTAAAAACCGTCAGCAGAAAAAACAAAGGCATGTGAGCCTCTCCAGCTGCCCATGCGATCGCATGGCCTTGAAGGGTAAAGCTCATGCGATCGCATGAGCCTCTTTTCCAGCCCACATGCCTATAAAATTCGCAGCTTGGTGAACATCAAAACACACCTTTTTCTTCTTCACTCAAACGTAGTATATGTATATATAATTTATATTTTAATTTTAATTTTAATTTTAAATCCTAATAATAAGGGTATGTTAGCGAATGTTGTAAGGGTGTAAGTCAAAATTCTGTTCGTGTAACGCTACGCTATTTTTAATCATTGTAAGTTATGTTCAACCTTTTTACATTAATGTCTCGTAGCTAAGTTATTATTATGCTTATTTAAAACGAAGTAATCATGATATTGGGCTAATTACTAAAATTGGGTAATTGGGCTTTGTACCATAATTGGGGTTTGGACAAAAGAACGACACTTGTGGAAATTAGACTATGGACTATTAATGGGCTTTATATTTGTTTAACTAAATGATAGTTTGTTAATTTTAATATAAAGATTTACAATTGAACGTCCCTATAAATAGCCATATACACTCAATCGGACACGATGGGCAGGGTATTTATATGTACAAATAATCGTTCATTTAACCGGACACGGGAATGGATTAATAGCCATTAGAATTATTAAAACAGGGGTGAAATTATGTACAAGGACACTTGGCATAATTGATAACAAAGTATTAAAACCTTGGGTTACATTCAGTCGACATCCTGGTGTAATTATTAAACAAAGTATTAAAATCTTGTTACAGTTTAAGTCCCCAATTAGTTGGAATATTTAACTTCGGGTATAAGGATAATTTGACGAGGATACTCGCACTTTATATTTATGACTGATGGACTGTTAAGGACAAAAACCAGACGGACATATTAAATAATCCAGGACAAAGGACAATTAACCCATGGGCATAAAACTAAAATCAACACATCAAACATCATGATTACGGAAGTTTAAATAAGCATAATTCTTTTATTTCATATTTAATTTCCTTTATTTTATATTTAATTGCACTTCTAATTATAGCACTTTTATTTATTATTATTGTATTTAATTGCACTTTTAATTATCGTACTTTTTAATTATCGCAAGTTTATTTTATCGCACTTTTATTTATCACAATTTCATTATCGTTATTTACTTTACGCTTTAAATTAAGTCTTTTATTTATTTAATATTTTACATTTTGTTTTAACTGCGACTAAAGTTTTAAAATCGACAAACCGGTCATTAAACGGTAAAAACCCCCCTTTATAATAATAATATTACTTATATATATATTTGTATTTTTATAAAATAAAACTAATATAGCATTAAGCTTTGATTAAAAGATTTTCCCTGTGGAACGAACTGGACTTACTAAAAACTACACTACTGTACGATTAGGTACACTGCCTATAAGTGTTGTAGCAAGGTTTAAGTATATCCATTCTCTAAATAAATAAATATCTTGTGTAAAATTGTATCGTATTTAATAGTATTTCCTTGTAAAATTTAATAGTATTTTATACCCCTTAGCTTTAACATCAACATGTCTCAGACTCGATCACAACTCAAAGTATATATATTATTGTAGAATCAACCTCAACCCTGTATAGCTAACTCAAACATTACTGCATATAGAGTGTATATATTTATTCCAAACAATATATATAGATGTGTCGATATGATATGTCAAAACCTTGTATATGTGTCCCGATATTTAAAGTGCGCAAAATAAATAACAGAAATTAATTGACGATAAATAAAATTGTGAGAATATAAATTGCGAAAAATAAATGGCGATAAATAAAATGTAATCAGTTAGCTAGGAACAGTTAGCGTGGATTCTTAACAAAATTTTTCTCATAGTTAATTTGTTTGTTTCTACCAAATTTTATTTTGTCCAATGTTTTCTTCATTATGCCACTAGTTGGATTCTGATATGTCAAAATCCAAATATGAAATTGAATGAAAATGGTTATTCTGTGATGAACGGATTCGTACTTGAAATGTCCCGTTCATATTGATTATAAATGTTCCATATTAATTGATTTCGTTGCGAGGTTTTGACCTCTATATGAGACGTTTTTCAAAGACTGCATTCATTTTTAAAACAACCATAACCTTTATTTTATCAATAAAGGTTTTAAAAACATTACGTAGATTATCAAATAATGATAATCTAAAATATACTGTTTACACACGACCATTACATAATGGTTTACAATAGAAATATATTACATCGACATATGTTTCTTGAATGCAGTTTTTACACAATATCATACAAACATGGACTCCAAATCTTGTCCTTATTTTAGTATGCAACAGCGAAAGCTCTTAATATTCACCTGAGAATAAACATGCTTTAAATGTCAACAAAAATGTTGGTGAGTTATAGGTTTAACCTATATATATCAAATCGTAACAATAGACCACAAGATTTCATATTTCAATACACATCCCATACATAGAGATAAAAATCATTCATATGGTGAACACCTGGTAACCGACATTAACAAGATGCATATATAAGAATATCCCCATTATTCCGGGACACCCTTCGGATATGATATAAATTTCGAAGTACTAAAGCATCCGGTACTTTGGATGGGGTTTGTTAGGCCCAATAGATCTATCTTTAGGATTCGCGTCAATTAGGTTATCTTTCCCTAATTCTTAGATTACCAGACTTAATAAAAAGGGGCATATTCGATTTTGATAATTCAACCATAGAATGTAGTTTCACGTACTTGTGTCTATTTTGTAAATCGTTTATAAAACCTGCATGTATTCTCATCCAAAAAATATTAGATTTTAAAAGTGGGACTATAACTCACTTTCACAGATTTTTACTTCGTCGGGAAGTAAGACTTGGCCACTGGTCGATTCACGAACCTAAAACAAATATGTACATATATATCAAAGTATGTTCAAAATATATTTGCAACATTTTTAATACGTTTTACTGTTTTAAGTTTATTAAGTCAGCTGTCCTTGTTAGTAACCTACAACTAGTTGTCCATAATTAGATGTACAGAAATAAATCGATATATATTATCTTGAATCAATCCACGACCAAGTGTATACACGTCTCAGGCTAGATCACAACTCAAACTATATATATTTTTAGAATCAACCTCAACCCTGATAGCTAACTCCAACATTACTGCATATAGAGTGTCTATGGTTGTTCCAAATAATATATATAGATGGGTCGATATGATATGTCAAAACATTTGCATACATGTCTATGGTATCCCAAGATTACATAATGTATTAGAATACATGTATAATACAATATAAGTTAGCTAGGATATGATTAATATCGATTTGTTACCAATTTTCACGTAGCTACAACAAGCAAAAATAACCAATCTTGTTTTACCCATAACTTATTCATTTTAAATCCGTTTTGAGTGAATCAAATTGCTATGGTTTCATATTGAACTTAAGTTTATGAATCTACACAGAAAAAGTCTAAGTTTATAGTCAGAATTACAGGTTACAAGTCATTTTTGTAAAGGTAGTCATTTTCGTCGAAAGAACGACGTCTAGATGACCATTTTAGAAAACATACTTCCACTTTGAGTTTAACCATGATTTTTTGGATATAGTTTCATGTTCATAAGAAAAATCATTTTCCCAGAAGAACAACTTTTAAATCAAAGTTTATCATAGTTTTTAATTATCCAAACCAAAACAGCCCCTGGTTTCACTACGACGGCGTATATCCGATTTTATGGTGTTCTTCGTGTTTCCAAGATTTAAATCATTAAGTTAGCATATCATATAGATATAGAACATGTGTTTAGTTGATTTTAAAAGTCAAGTTAGAAGGATTAACTATAGTTTGCGAACAAGTTTAGAATTAACTAAACTATGTTCTAGTGATTACAAGTTTAAACCTTCCAATAAGATAGCTTTATATGTATGAATCGAATGATGTTATGAACATCATTACTACCTCAAGTTTTCTGGATAAAACCACTGGTAATGAAAAAAATAGATCTAGCTTCAAAGGATCCTTGGATGGCTTGAAAGTTCTTGAAACAGAATCATGACACGAAAACAGTTTAAGTAAGATTTTCACTCGAAATAAGATTGTTGTAGTTGTAGAAATTGAATCAAAGTTTGAATATGAATATTACCTTGAATTAGAAAGATGACCTACTGTAATTAAAAAAGGTTTCTTGATCTTAGATGATTACTTGGAATGGATTAGAAAGCTTGGAAGTAGACTTGCAAACTTGGAAGTATTCTTGATTTTTATGAAACTATACTTATGGAATTTATGAAGAACACTTAGAACTTGAAGATAGAACTTGAGAGAGATCACTTAGATGAAGAAAATTGAAGAATGAAAGTGTTTGTAGGTGTTTTTGGTCGTTGGTATATGGATTAGATATAAAGGATGTGTAATTTTGTTTTCATGTAAATAAGTCATGAATGATTACTCATATTTTTGTAATTTTATGAGATATTTCATGCTAGTTGCCAAATGATGGTTCCCACATGTGTTAGGTGAATCACATGGGCTGCTAAGAGCTAATCATTGGAGTGTATATACCAACAGTACATACATCTTAAAAGCTGTGTATTGTACGAGTACGAATACGGGTGCATACGAGTAGAATTGTTGATGAAACTGAACGAGGATGTAATTGTAAGCATTTTTGTTAAGTAGAATTATTTTGATATGTGTATTGAAGTCTTTCAAAAGTGTAAGAATACATATCAAAACACAACATGTATATACATTCTAATGGAGTCGTTAAGTCTTCGTTAGTTGTTACATGTAAGTGTTGTTTTGAAACCTTTAAGTTAACGATATCAATTAATGTTGTTAACCCAATGTTTATTATATCAAATGAGATGTTAAATTATTATATTATCATGATATTATGATGTATGAATATCTCTTAATATGATATATACCTTAAAATATCGTTACAACGATAATCGTTACATATAAGTCTCGTTTCGTAATTCTTGGGTTAGTAGTCTTGTTTTTACATATGTAGTTCATTGTTAACACACTTAATGATATATTTAAATATCATTTTATCATGTTAAATATAGTTTATCAATATCTTAATATGATACATATGTATTTAGTAGTCGTTATCATAACGATAATCGTTATATATATCATTTCGAGTTTCTTAACTTAGTAATCTCATTTCGTATGTATATCACACATTGTTAATATACTTAGTGCGATACTTAATCATCATAATCTTATGTCAACCATATATATATGTCTATATATATACCACAACATGTAGTTTTTACAATTTTGTAACGTTCGTGAATCGCCGGTCAACATGGGTGATCAATTGTCTATATGAAACTTATTTCATTTAATCAAGCCTTAACAAGTTTGATTGCTTAACACATTGGAAATATTTAGTCATGTAAATATCAATCTCAATTAATATATATAAACATAGAAAAGTTTGGGTCACTACAGTACCTACCCGTTAAATAAATTTCATTTCGAAATTTTAAGCTGTTGAAGGTGTTGACGAATCTTTTGGAAATAGATGCGGGTATTTCTTCTTCATCTGATCTTCACGCTCCCAGGTGAACTCGGGTCCTCTACAAGCATTCCATCGAATCTTAACAATCGGTATCTTGTTTTGCTTAAGTCTCTTAACCTCACGATCCATTATTTCGACGGGTTCTTCAATGAATTGAAGTTTTTCATTGATTTGGATTTCGTCCAATGGAATAGTGAGATCTTCTTTAGCAAAACATTTCTTCAAATTTGAGATGTGGAAAGTGTTATGTACAGCCACGAGTTGTTGAGGTAGCTCCAGTTGATAAGCTACTGGTCCGACACGATCTATAATCTTGAATGGTCCAATGTACCTCCGTTTACCAAATCGAACAACGCCTTTCCAAGGTGAAACCTTAAGCATGACCATTTCTCTAATTTCAAACTCTATATCCTTTCTTTTACTGTCCGCGTAGCTCTTTTGTCGACTCTGGGCGGTTTTCAATCGTTGTTGAATTTGGATGATTTTCTCTGTAGTTTCTTGTATTATCTCCGGTCCTGTAATCTGTCTATCCCCCACTTCATTCCAACAAATCAGAGACCTGCACTTTCTACTATAAAGTGCCTCAAACGGGGCCATCTTAATACTAGAATGATAACTGTTGTTGTAGGAAAATTCTGCTAACGGTAGGTGTCAATCCCAACTGTTTTCGAAATCAATAACACATGCTCGTAGCATGTCTTCAAGCGTTTGTATCGTCCTTTCGCTCTGCCCATAAGTTTGTGGATGATAGGCAGTACTCATGTCTAGATGAGTTCCTAATGCTTGCTGTAACGTCTGCCAGAATCTTGAAATAAATCTGCCATCCCTATCAGAGATAATAGAGATTGGTATTCCATGTCTGGAGACAACTTCCTTCAAATACAGTCGTGCTAACTTCTCCATCTTGTCATCTTCTCTTATTGGAAGGAAGTGTGCTGATTTGGTGAGACGATCAACTATTACCCAAATAGTATCAAAACCACTTGCAGTCCTTGGCAATTTAGTGATGAAATCCATGGTAATATTTTCCCATTTCCATTCTGGGATTTCGGGTTGTTGAAGTAGACCTGATGCTTTCTGATGCTCCGCTTTGACCTTAGAACACATCAAACATTCCCCTACGTATTTAGCAATATCGGCTTTCATACCCGGCTACCAAAAGTGTTTCTTGAGATCTTTGTACATCTTCCCCGTTCCAGGATGTATTGAGTATCTGGTTTTATGAGCTTCCCTAAGTACCATTTCTCTCATATCTCCAAATTTTAGTACCCAAATTCTTTCAGCCCTATACCGGGTTGCATCTTCTCGAATATTAAGATGCTTCTCCGATCCTTTGGGTATTTCATCCTTTAAATTTCCCTCTTTTAAAACTCCTTGTTGCGCCTCCTTTATTTGAGTAGTAAGGTTAGTGTGAATCATTATATTCATAGCTTTTACTCGAATGGGTTCTCTGTCCTTTCTGCTCAAGGCGTCGACTACCACATTTGCCTTCCCCGGGTGGTAACAAATCTCAAAGTCGTAATCATTCAACAATTCAATCCACCTACGCTGCCTCATATTCAGTTGTTTCTGATTAAATATGTGTTGAAGACTTTTGTGGTCGGTATATATAATATTTTTGACCCCATATAAGTAGTGCCTCCAAGTCTTTAATGCAAAAACAACCGCGCTTAATTCCAAATCATGTGTCGTATAATTCTGTTCGTGAATCTTCAATTGTCTAGACGCATAAGCAATTACTTTCGTTCGTTGCATTAATACACAACCGAGACCTTGCTTTGAGGTGTCACAATATATCACAAAATCATCATTCCCTTCAGGTAATGACAATATAGGTGTCGTAGTTAACTTTTTCTTTAACAATTGAAATGCTTTCTCTTGCTCATCTTTCCATTCAAATTTCTTCCCTTTATGCGTTAATGTAGTTAAGGGTTTTGCTATTCTGGAAAAGTCTTGGATGAACCTTCTGTAGTAACCAGCTAGTCCTAAAAACTGGCGTATGTGTTTCAGAGTTTTCGGGGTTTCCCACTTTTCAACGGTTTTGATCTTTGCCGGGTCCACCTGGATACCTTCTTTGTTCACTATGTGACCGAGGAATTGAACTTCTTCCAACCAAAATGCACACTTTGAAAACTTAGCGTACAGTTTTTCTTTCCTCAATACTTCTAGCACTTTTCTCAAATGTTCTTCGTGCTCTTGATCATTCTTTGAGTAAATAAGTATGTCATCGATGAAAACAATGACAAACTTGTCAAGATATGGCCTACACACTCGGTTCATGAGGTCCATGAACACAGCTGGTGCGTTAGTCAATCCAAATGGCATAACCATAAACTCGTAATGACCATAACGCGTCCTAAAAGCAGTTTTTGGAATATCATCCTCCTTTACTCGCATTTGATGATATCCAGAACGTAAATTGATCTTTGAATAAACAGACGAGCCTTGTAGTTGATCAAATAAGTCGTTGATTCTCGGTAGTGGGTAGCGGTTCTTGATGGTAAGTTTGTTCAACTCTCGACATTCGATACACAACCTGAATGTACCATCTTTCTTCTTCACAAATAGAACAGGAGCTCCCCATGGTGATGTACTTGGTCGAATGAAACCACGCTCTAAAAGTTCCTGTAACTGACTTTGTAATTCTTTCATTTCGCTGGGTGCGAGTCTGTATGGAGCACGAGCTATTGGCGCAGCTCCTGGTACAAGGTCTATTTGAAATTCAACGGATCGATGTGGGGGTAATCCCGATAATTCTTTCGAAAATACATCAGGAAATTCTTTTGCGACGGGAACATCACTGATGCTCTTTTCTTCAGTTTGTACTTTCTCGACGTGTGCTAGAACAGCATAGCAACCTTTTCTTTTTAGTTTTTGTGCCTTCAAATTACTAATAAGATGTAGCTTCGTGTTGCCCTTTTCTTCGTACACCATTAAGGGTTCTCCTTCTTCTCGTACAATGCGAATTGCATTTTTGTAACATACGATTTCTGCTTTCATCTTCTTCAGCCAGTCCATGCCAACTATTACATCAAAACTCCCTAACTCTACTGGTATCAAATCAATCTTAAATATTTCGCTACCCAGTTTAATTTCTCGATTCCGGCATATATAATCTGCTGAAATTAATTTACCGTTTGCTAATTCGAGTAAAAATTTACTATCCAACGGCGTTAATGGACAACTTAATTTAGCAAAAAAATCTCTACTCATATAGCTTCTATCCGCACCCGAATCAAATAAAACGTAAGCAGATTTATTGTCAATAAGAAACGTACATGTAACAAGCTCCGGGTCTTCCTGTGTCTCTGTTGCATTAATATTGAAAACTCTTCCGCGGCCTTGTCCATTCGTGTTCTCCTGGTTCGGGCAATTTCTAATAATGTGGCCCGATTTTCCACATTTATAACAAACTACATTGGCACTACTTGCTCCGACACTACTTGCTCCGCCATTACTCGTTCCGACACCATTTGTTCCTGTCGTTCTGTTAACCCCTGGTCCGTAGACCTCACACTTCGCCGTGCTATGACCATTTCTTTTACACTTATTGCAAAATTTGGTGTAAAACCCCGAGTGATACTTTTCACACCTTTGGCATAGCTGCTTCTGATTGTTGTTGTTATTGCGGTTGTTATTGTTGTTGGGA
The DNA here is from genome assembly GCF_046630445.1 of Rutidosis leptorrhynchoides. Classification (NCBI taxonomy): domain Eukaryota; kingdom Viridiplantae; phylum Streptophyta; class Magnoliopsida; order Asterales; family Asteraceae; genus Rutidosis; species Rutidosis leptorrhynchoides. Next base: position 293,307,856 of record NC_092333.1, read on the forward strand.
TGATTGTTGTAGTTGTTGATGTTGTTGTTGTTGTTGTTGTTGTTGTTGTTGTTGTTGTTGTTGTTGTTGTTGTTGTTGTTGTTGTTGTTGTTGTTGTGCCGTTTGTTGTAGTTGTGATTGATGTTGCGATTGTTGGAATAGTTGTTGTTGTTTTGGTGACTCTTATCACCGTTTTCCTCCCACTTTCTTTTGACTAACTTCACGTTGGCCTCTTCGGCCGCCTGTTCTTTAATTCTTCCCTCAATTTGGTTCACTAGTTTGTGAGCCATTCTACATGCCTTTTGTATGGAGGCAGGCTCGTGTGAACTTATATCTTCTTGAATTCTCTCCGGTAACCCTTTCACAAACGCGTCGATCTTCTCTTCCTCATCTTCGAACGCTCTCGGACACAATAGGTACAATTCTGTGAATCGTCTTTCGTACGAAGTAATATCGAATCCCTGTGTTTGTAACCCTCTAAGTTCTGACTTGAGCTTATTGACTTAGGTTCTGGGACGGTACTTCTCGTTCATCAAGTGCTTGAATGCTGACCACGGTAGCGCGTAAGCAGCATCTTGTCCCACTTGCTCTAGATAGGTATTCCACCATGTTAACGCAATACCTGTGAAGGTATGCGTAGCGTACTTCACTTTATCTCCTTCAGTACACTTACTTATGGCAAACACCGATTCAACTTTCTCGGTCCACCGTTTCAATCCAATTGGTCCTTCGGTTCCATCAAATTCCAAAGGTTTGCAGGCAATGAATTCTTTATAGGAGCATCCTACACGATTTCTTGTGCCATTAGCTGCATTTCTAGATTTAGAGTTATTGTTGGTATGTAGCACGACCTGTACTGTGGCTATGTTTGAAGCAAGAAAGGCACGGAATTCCTCTTCGCTCATATTCAAGGTGTGTCAAGTAGTCGGTGCCATTTCCTTCAAAATAGTCAAATGAAACAATTTAATCATACAGAATATTAAGAGTAGTCAATAGTATCTCGTAGCATAATATGAACTCATTTATAAAAGATTTTTCTTCATATTAGCGTTTTATAATTTTAAATTCGGGTACTACCTACCCGTTAAGTTCATACTTAGTAGCTAATATACAATTCAACTACTACAATTCCATATGAAAAACTGATTATAATAATATATCACATACAAATATTCTTCAAACTTACAACTTCGCTATATTACATATAACATGAAATATAGTACACTATGATACAGGACAGTTTTGAAGATAAATCTAGTTAATACGCAAGTTGTTCAGCAAAGAAAATAACGACACGTAATTCATAAGTCCGAAACAAGTCATGCATTCTGGTTTTACTAAGACGACTTCCAATCCTTGGTCTTGTGGAAAATAACCCTTATGACCATTAGCTAGGCAGCATGTTGTAATGTCATCAAAAGGACGAGGGTTTCGTAATGTCCAACAGCCCCGTAATAATCTAAAAACCTTGTTTCTCACCCCAACTACTGAATCCGTCACTTGTGGGAAAGTTTTATTTAAAAGCTGCAATCCGATGTTCTTTTTCTCACTTTGGTAAGAAGCGAACATCACTAACCCGTAAGCATAATATGCTTCTTTATGTTGCATGTTAGAAGCTCTTTCTAATTCACGAAATCCTATGTTGGGATATGTTGAGTCAAAATAGGTTCTTAACCCGTAGCGTAAAATTGCATTTGGGTTCCCCGCATTTAACGCTTTAAAGAAAACACGGCGTAACTTAAAGTCTCCCCAATGTGATATACCCCACCTATCAAAAGAAAGCCTTTTATAAACTAAGGCATTTCTGGAAAGTCTTTCAAATGTTTGACAAGTTAATTTCGCCATAACTAAATGTGCTGATGAATTCTGACCGACTCTAGACAAGATTTCCTCAATCATATCCTCTGGTAGGTCTTCTAAAATATTCGGTTGTCTACCCTTAACGTCCATTTGTTTTTATACTGTAAAATAGACAAGGATTAGATTCATAATAACAAACAATACAAGCAATTTTTACATAGAACATAAAAGTAAGTACAAGCACACTACAATACATTTATTACACAACATGCTCACACCCCTCTAATCTGAATCACTGGTTTCTTCTTCTTCGGACTTGGTTCTTTTTCCTAATCTTCTAGGGATATATGATGTTCCTCTAATACGAGTCTTCGTTTTCCACATTGGTTTAGAAAAACCTGGTGGTTTAGAGGTTCCTGGGTTATTGTCACGATATTGAAAATACGGGTTTTGACGGTACATATAAAGTTCATCGGGGTCGGAATCAGATTTCTCTATTTTGATTCCTTTTCCCTTATTATTTTCTTTTGCCTCATTAAATTGGGTCGGGGTAATTTCTATAACATCATCGGAATCCTCATCAGGATCCGATTCATTGAAAAATTGGTAATTTTCCCAACATTTTGTTTCCTTAGCGGAAACATCATTGACCATTATTAACTTTGGTCCATTGGTTGAGGATTTTCTTTTATTTGACCGATTTTCTGTGGTTCCTACTATTCCCCCCTCCGGAACCTCTTCTTCTTCTTCCAGTTCCTCTTCTTCTGGTTCCTCTTCTTCCGGTTCCGTTTCCTCTTCTTCCGGTTCTTCGGGAACTTGTGAATCTTGCCAATATATATTCGACTCTTCGTTATTATTAGGTGAGTCAATGGGATTTGTGCTAGAGGTAGACATCTATCACACAATATCAAACATGTTAAGAGATTAATATATCACATAATATTTACATGTTAATAATATATAGTTTCCAACAAAAATGTTAAACAATCATTTTTAAAGAAAACACGGTCGAAGTCCAGACTCACTAATGCGTCCTAACAAACTCGATACGACACACTAATGCAAATTTTTTGGTTCTCTAAGACCAACGCTCGGATACCAACTGAAATATCCCGTTCATATTGATTATAAACGTTCCATATTAATTGATTTCGTTGCAAGGTTTTGACCTCTATATGAGACGTTTTTCAAAGACTGCATTCATTTTTAAAACAACCATAACCTTTATTTTATCAATAAAGGTTTTAAAAACATTACGTAGATTATCAAATAATGATAATCTAAAATATACTGTTTACACACGACCATTACATAATGGTTTACAATAGAAATATATTACATCGACATATGTTTCTTGAATGCAGTTTTTATACAATATCATACAAACATGGACTCTAAATCTTGTCCTTATTTTAGTATGCAACAGCGGAAACTCTTAATATTCACCTGAGAATAAACATGCTTTAAACGTCAACAAAAATGTTGGTGAGTTATAGGTTTAACCTATATATATCAAATCGTAACAATAGACCACAAGATTTCATATTTCAATACACATCCCATACATAGAGATAAAAATCATTCATATGGTGAACACCTGGTAACTGACATTAACAAGATGCATATATAAGAATATCCCCATCATTTCGGGACACCCTTCGGATATGATATAAATTTCGAAGTACTAAAGCATCAGGTACTTTGGATGGGGTTTGTTAGGCCCAATAGATCTATATTTAGGATTCGCGTCAATTAGGGTGTCTGTTCCCTAATTTTTAGATTACCAGACTTAATAAAAAGGGGCATATTCGATTTCGATAATTCAACCATAGAATGTAGTTTCACGTACTTGTGTCTATTTTGTAAATCATTTATAAAACCTGCATGTATTCTCATCCCAAAAATATTAGATTTTAAAAGTGGGACTATAACTCACTTTCACAGATTTTTACTTCGTCGGGAAGTAAGACTTGGCCACTGGTCAATTCACGAACCTATAACAAATATGTACATATATATCAAAGTATGTTCAAAATATATTTACAACATTTTTAATACGTTTTACTGTTTTAAGTTTATTAAGTCAGCTGTCCTTTTTATTAACCTACAACTAGTTGTCCATAATTAGATGTACAGAAATAAATCGATATATATTATCTTGAATCAATTCACGACCCAGTGTATACACGTCTCAGACTAGATCACAACTCAAACTATATATATTTTTGGAATTAACCTTAACCCTGTATAGCTAACTCCAACATTACTGTATATAGAGTGTCTATGGTTGTTCCAAATAATATATATAGATGGGTCGATATGATATGTAAAAACATTTGCATACGTGTCTATGGTATCCCAAGATTACATAATATAATAGAATACATGTATAATATAATATAAGTTAGCTAGAATATGATTAATATAGATTTGTTACCAATTTTCACGTAGCTACAACAAGCAAAAATAACCAATCTTGTTTTACCCATAACTTTTTCATTTTAAATCTGTTTTGAGTGAATCAAATTGCTATGGTTTCATATTGAACTTAACTTTATGAATCTATATAGAAAAAGTATAAGTTTATAGTCAGAATTACTAGTTACATGTCATTTTTGTAAAGGTAGTCATTTCAGTCGAAAGAACGACGTCTAGATGACCATTTTGGAAAACATACTTCCACTTTCAGTTTAACCATGATTTTTGGATATAGTTTCATGCTCATAAGAAAAATCATTTTCCCAGAAGAACAACTTTTAAATCAAAGTTTATCATAGTTTTTAATTATCCAAACCAAAACAGCCCCCGGTTTCACTACGACGGCGTATATCCGATTTTATGGTGTTCATCGTGTTTCCAGATTTTAAATCCTTAAGTTAGCATATTATATAGATATAGAACATGTGTTTAGTTGATTTTAAAAGTCAAGTTAGAAGGATTAACTTTTGCTTGCGAACAAGTTTAGAATTAACTAAACCATGTACTAGTGATTACAAGTTTAAACCTTCGAATAAGATAGCTTTATATGTATGAATTGAATGATGTTATGAACATTATTAATACCTCAAGTTTTCTGGATAAAACAACTGGAAACAGTTCAAGTAAGATTTTCACTCGAAATAAGATTGTTATAGTTGTAGAAATTGAATCAAAGTTTGAATATGAATATTATCTTGAATTAGAAAGATAACCTACTATAATTAACAAAGGTTCCTTGATCTTAGATGATTACTTGGAATGGATTAGAAAGCTTGGAAGTAGACTTGCAAACTTGGAAGTATTCTTGATTTTTATGAAACTATACTTATGGAATTTATGAAGAACACTTAGAACTTGAAGATAGAACTTGAGAGAGATCACTTAGATGAAGAAAAGTGAAGAATGAAAGTGTTTGTAAGTGTTTTTGGTCGTTGGTATATGGATTAGATATAAAGGATGTGTAATTTTGTTTTCATGTAAATAAGTCATGAATGATTACTCATATTTTTGTAATTTTATGAGATATTTCATGCTAGTTGCCAAATGATGGTTCCCACATGTGTTAGGTGACTCACATGGGCTGCTAAGAGCTGATCATTGGAGTGTATATACCAATAGTACATACATCTTAAAAGCTGTGTATTGTACGAGTACGAATACGGGTGCATACGAGTAGAATTGTTGATGAAACTGAACGAGGATGTAATTGTAAGCATTTTTGTTAAGTAGAAGTATTTTGATATGTGTCTTGAAGTCTTTCAAAAGTGTAAGAATACATATCAAAACACAACATGTATATACATTCTAATGGAGTCGTTAAGTCTTCGTTAGTCGTTACATGTAAGTGTTGTTTTGAAACCTTTAAGTTAACGATCTCAATTAATGTTGTTAACCCAATGTTTATTATATCAAATTAGATTTTAAATTATTATATTATCATGATATTATGATGTATGAATATCTCTTAATATGATATATACATTAAAATATCTTTACAACGATAATAGTTACATATAAGTCTCGTTTCGTAATTCTTGGGTTAGTAGTCTTATTTTTACATATGTAGTTCATTGTTAACACACTTAATGATATATTTAAATATCATTTTATCATGTTAAATATATTTTATCAATATCTTAATATGATACATATGTATTCAGTAGCCGTTATCATAACGATAATCGTTATATATATCATTTCGAGTCTCTTTACTTAGTAATCTCATTTCTTATGTATATCATACATTGTTAATATACTTAGTGTTATACTTACTCATCATAATCTTATGTCAACCATATATATATGTCTATATATATACCACAACATGTAGTTTTTACAATTTTGTAACGTTCGTGAATCGCCGGTCAACATGGGTGATCAATTGTCTATATGAAACTTATTTCATTTAATCAAGTCTTAACAAGTTTGATTTCTTAACACGTTGGAAACATTTAGTCATGTAAATATCAATCTCAATTAATATATATAAACATGGAAAAGTTCGGGTCACTACAGTACTTCTGTAGTTGTAAGTAGGATAGTAAATGACTATTGAATCAGATTCGAAGAATGTACAGTGTAACTTATTAATGTGAAATCTAAAAATTTTTAGGGTATTACCTATCCGTTAAAATATTTTCACCATTAACAGTTTGTACAAAAAAAAAATTTAATTACAATCTTTATGAAAGTATACTTACATATATATTTTTCTCAGATGTAATCCTAGATTTAATGAGTTAATATGATATTAAACTCATTTGCTTTTAGGTTTCAGCTAAAATAAATAATCTCTAAGACTTTTAGAAACCACATATTCTTCGCAGAATATTTCTTCAATGAAGTTATGGATCAATACTTCATCGTTCATTGTTGTTGGTACTCCTTGGTATCTATGGTGCATATGATATTGATCTTCGAGGTATAGATTGTGATGTTGAGGTGTGGGATGCGGATGTTGCTGTTGGTGGTACTGGTTTGGATGTTGGTGGTGTTGTTGAAGCTGGTACGTTTTGCACCATATTCTCCAAATTGATTACTCGAGCGCGAAGTTCGTTGACTTCTTCTATTATTCCAGAATGATTGTCGGTCGGAACGAGCGGATGAATAAGGTTTCGAATTTTAGATAATATATAATCATGGCAAGATATTCAGGTAGTGAGGGTGAAAATGGTGTTTCGGATTGGTTCGCCGGTGAGTGCTTCAGGTTCTTCACCAAGAGGTGAATTCGGTTGGTGGAAGGGATCGCCTTCTGCGCGTCTCCATTGATTAAGTCGACTACGAACCCATCAGATGAATTGGGGATGACTGATTGGTTGATTCATTCTGGTGACGCTGGTTTCGAAGCTTAGGTGAACATCCATGTCGGAATAGTTGTCGGGTTCCGAAGAACTTTAACTAGTGACGAGTTCCATTTCGTACGATTGAGTAAAGGATTTTTCGATAGGAAATGATTTTCGGATATCGGATGATATTCTAATTACATAGAATGCCTATACATAGAACAGAAGATCCCGTAGATTACGGAGGGAATTACGGAATATGTCAGGCAATAGTTTACAGTAACAGATACGCCAAGGTATGAATTAGCAGATACGCTAAGATATGAACTTTGTCTATACACTATTCGTGCAGTCAATGCAGTAAGATGTGTCTAGACTAAGAATGATAAGCAAATGATTCCCTAAGAATGGTAAGCAGGTAATTTTCGACACGAAATGATAAGCAAAACTTTTGACATGAAGACACGGTCGAAGTCCAGACTCACTAATGCATCTAAACAACTATCAGTTTGACACACTAATGCAAGACCTGGTTCGGTAAGACCACTGCTCTGATACCAACTTTAATGACCCTTCCTAATCCATCTGGACGAATACATTACATTTGGTTACATCGCGAGGTACTTGACCTCTATATGATACATTTTACAAACATTTCATTCGTTTTTAAAAGACAAACTTTCATTACATCGAAAGTTGACAGCATGCATACCATTTCATAATATATATATATAACTATAATTGAATTAATAATAATCTTGATGAACTCAACGACTCGAATGCAACGTCTTTTGAAATATGTCATGAATGACTCCAAGTAATATCTCTAATATGAGCAAATGCACAGCGGAAGATTTCTTTCATACCTGAGAATAAACATGCTTTAAAGTGTCAACCAAAAGGTTGGTGAGTTCATTATTTTATCATAATTTTAATAGACCACAAGATTTTCATTTCCGTTTCTCATAAATATACATCTCATATCAGGCATTTCGCAAACTGCATAGGGATAAAAATCATTCATATGGTGAACGCTTGATAACTGAACTAACATGATGCATATAGAATATCCCCATCACTCCGGGACTCTCATCGGACATGATAATCGAAGTACTATTGCATTCGTAACCCGAATGGGACGTGTCAAGGTCCATAGATCTATCTTTAGGATTCGCGTCAATTAGGGGCCATTTCCCTAATTCTTAGGCTACCAAGCTAACAAGGGGCAAATTCGATTTCGATAATCCAACAATAGAATGTAGTTTCGATTACTTGTGTCTATTTCGTAAAAGATTTATAAAAGCAGTGCATGTATTCTCAGTCCCAAAAATATTTATTGCAAAAGCATTTAAAAAGGGAGCAAATGAAACCCACTTAATGTATTTTGTAGTAAAAATACATATGACGATATTGAACAATGCAGGGTTGGCCTCGGATTCACGAACCTATATCATTTGTATATTTATTAATACACATAATAGTAATCGAACATATATATATATATATATATATATATATATATATATATATATATATATATATATATATATATATATATATATATATATATATATTATTTATTAGTTATATCATTTTTATATTAATAACTTATATGTTGCATTATTTATATTCATTTTATATATATATTTTTTCTTTATATAAATAACTATTATTATAGTTAAGTTATGTGTATTAATTATATTTTTATATAAATAACATTTATTTGTTAAATTAATGATACTACTAAAATAATGATAATAATTAATTAGATTAAATAATGATGTTGAAAATAATAATTTTGAATAATAACATTTGTTACTTTATTTGTAGTTATAATGATAGTGATAATAAAATATTGTTTATATAAAAATCGTGTCAATGATAATGATACTAATAGTACTGATAATAATAATAACTATAGTAATGTTTTTAATATCAATAACAATAGTTTTAATCGTGATGATACTACTAATAATAACCTAAGTGTTAATACTAATAATAATATATGACGAACCTCAATTTTTCAGTTCTGTTATATCTGTTCCATTATTAAGATTGTATGTGATCGTAAACTTTGCTTAACAACTTTGATTAAATAATATCTTTTGATCAATATTTCTGTTATTTAAAGTTTTATGTATTTGTGTATTGTTTTTATTATATAAACTATATATATTAATACTTGAAAGTGACATGAAATATACTATACAAATTAATATGTAAACTAATTGGAACCAAATAAAATTAATAAAAGTTAGGGGTAAATAATTAAATAAAAATTTAATTAAAATAAATATAACCCTAATAATAATAATAATAATAATAATAATAATAATAATAACAAATATATAAAATACTTAAATAAATAAGTAATACCGTAAAATATATATATATATATATATATATATATATATATATATATATATAAACTACATAAATCACAAGGTAATCGGCTATAGGGTTTCTAGACTTGATCCTTAAGCTTGCAAATCCTAGTTTGATCCTAGTTACCTTCCTTGATCTCCAAGTAGTTGAATGCAATTAGGAAACCTACAACAACTATAAAAGGCATTGTGATTTTCAAGATTATTCACCACATATAACCTGCTGAATCCAGTCGATTAGATCTCCTTGTTTCCCTCAATTTTTCTGTCGACTAAATAACCTCCTAAACCCTCTCAAGTGGTCGACTAATAACCCTGCAACCCACCCTCCTGCAAGTCGACATAAACCCCACCATCACAGCCATCATTCAGCATTAACCTGCTGCGTTTTCTTCTGTTTCTTGCTGCGTCTGTTGCTGCTATCCTTGCTGTGATTGACGAGCCAAAAACTAGTCCAAGAATCACCCTTTGTTACTGCAAAGTTCCGGTTGTGCTGCTGCTATTTTCTGTCGAACCAATCAGACCCAAATAGCCTTTCTGTGGGTCGTTATTGCTGTTGCTGCTGTTTTTGTTTTCTGTTTTGTTTCGCATCATCATCATCATCATTCAAGATCATTAATCTGTTAAGGTAGACTTATACCCTAGTTAACTTTGTTCTTTATTTAATTACATACAAGTATATTAATAAGTATCATGTTATGTATGATGATTATGAAGTATGAATAAAATTTATGTTTAAAGTTGATAAAGATTTATGAATGTTGTAAGGATAATTATAATAAACAATGTTAAAGGTTATGATCAAAGTTAAAAGTAATAATGTTTAGGGTTATTGGTTGACAAGCTAGTTAATAATAAGATGAAGATTATGATTGTAAGTTAGGTTATGAATATGAATAAGAAATTTATGATTTTATGTAGGTGAGAAAGTTAAAAGAATAATTATAAGATTATGATTATGATCTTATGTAAGAAGGATAGGAGATTAATTAACTAGTTATAATGAATAACATGGATTGATCTTGATTAATATGGTTAAAGTAGTTAGGTTAAGTTTGTGATAAAAGTTTTGATTGTAAGATTAGTAATGTAGTAAAGAATAATGATAATAATAATACATGTGTATGCATGCATACATACGTATGTGCATGTATACAATGTATGTATATGCGTGTATGTATATGTAAATATATACAAACGTGTATATGCATGTGTATATATGTATGTATATGTACGTGTGAATGTATATATGAATGTGTATTATGTAAGTTATAAGTTAGTAAACATAATAATAAAAAGTAATAAGTATATATATATATATATACATATATACATATATACACCATATAGTTATGAATACATACATGTATAATAATAATAAAGAATATATATATATATATATATATATATATATATATATATATATATATATATATATATATATATATATATATATATATATATATATATATATATATATATATATATATATATATATATATATATATCACATAGAAGTATATTTATGTATGTAACATATAATGATAAGTATACATAATAGTTGATTAGAGTAAATAATAATACTATTATTAGTATAACTTATACACTTATCTATATAGTAACACTTAAGTACACTAAGTGTATTATCACCTATATAAATATAACATTTCTCGAAAACAGTCACTATTAATATAGTTTGCTTTATTAATAAATAAACTTTATGTCTATTAGACATTAACTAATCGAACGTAATATCTCTAGGTTGATTACATTTTCCGTTCTACTACTTGCGTGGAATATCTACCTGCTATTAAGATGAACTTCATCCTGCCATGATATCGTTAATTACTACGTATAAACGCAAACTTAGTTATTGTGAGTAGGCCTATTGAGAGCGACCTCTCTAACCATTTGACCGTTGGTCTCTGATTACATAATAATGATTAAACGACACTGACAGTTCAAGGTGTCCTGGGGTAACTTTGTTTAGTTTCGATATCATAACTTCAGTACTACTTTTAATAACTAAATCTTGTGGTCTAAAATTATATATTAAACTATGTTGTTCACTTAACCTTTGTGGTTGACATTTTAAGCATGTTTTGTCTCAGGCGAAGATTGCTAAAGATTTTGTGTGCTATTTGAACTTTTCTGCTTTTGGAGTCCGCATTTATCATTTACATTATTGCATTAAAATAATTTAGTTTGCATTTACTTTTGTTATGGATTCAATTGTAATGACTTAATACATTTCGCTTCGTTAATACATTGGTTTTTAATTAAAACGTCTCATATAGAGTCGTTCTCGCTTTACAATTGTGTTATGATATTGGTTAGTCACATATTACCCCCGGTTCTATTCAGGGGGTGTGACAGATTGGTATCAGAGCCAGGTTGTTATAGAGAACCAGGATTGCATTTTATGTGTGCCTTATGTGTTAGTTAGGGTGCCTTAGTAATCTATAGGTCTATAACCCTTTCCTGCCTCGATCTTTAAGTACTTTCCTTTACATTTTAATTCGTGCTTTTGCATCTTCCTTAGAACTTGCCTAACTTAGTTCTTTCATTTCTTTTAGGATGTCTCGCTTTAGCCCGATCATCATCTCTGACAACGAGTCCGAAGGATCCATTAACTCACCGGTCTACACACCTACTACTCCACCCGCATCACCGGTTTATGAACCTGCTACCCCACCCACATTACCTGTTTATACGCCCACTACTCCTCCACACTCTATAGGAGAATCCCGCACTAATGCTAACTATGATAGGGATGACAAGGAGGAAGAACCCGAATCCGGGCCCTCTGTTGACCTACCTCCCTCTTTGAAGAGGAAGGAACCCGAGACACCAACTAATGATATCCCCGGTCCTTCTAAGAGACAAGACACCACCGACTTGGCAATGATCATTAAACGCCAAGATAGGTTGGCAATGGAGCAAGAGAGCATCTTTGATTTCATGTATGATTATATCAAGTAGCAAAAGCAAAAGCACCAAGTATTTGAAGGTTTCATGAAATCTGTTCAAGATCTCCTATGGGATAAGGAGCAAGCGTCTATTCATGCCTGATTGGCTAAGGTTGAAGAGAGCCAAGACCAATTGGGGAAGATGATGGCCGACATGAAAGCGCTTCAAGATAAGACAATTGAGGATTTTGAAGATTTCTTCAAAGAGTACCATTAGATAGTGTTCTTCTAGCATATGTTTTCCATTTTCGTACTAGTGTTTTCATTCATTGTAAAGGCTTTGCCTAAAACTACTATCTTAGTTTCGTTTCGTGTTTATTCTAGTTTCGTACCGTGTGTAATAAAAGATGTTAGTTATCCTTGTGATGTTTAATAAAATTTAAGTGTTTTTATTACATCTCGTTGTTTTCTCTTACATATATTCCCTATTACTTGTTGTGTGAAATTTGTGCATTTATTAAACAATTTATAACTTACTAGCACCATAACTCTTCAACTATTACGGTTTTTATGTATTGAAGATCATGGCTCAATCAACTCGTGGTGCTAACGCTATTCCAAATGTCACTTTGACACCCCCACAATTTCAACAACTACTTGCTGCCGCTCAAAGCAACAATAATCAAGGGAACAACCAAGGGAATCCACCTACATCATGCACCTACAAGGATTTCATGAACTGTAAGCCTCCATCTTTCAATGGGAATGAGGAAGCAGTCGAGTTAACTCGTTGGTTCGAAAAATTCGAATCAATCTTTCGTATTTGTAACTGTGCGGAAGCCGACAAAGTGAAGTATGCCACTCACACCTTAGGTGGACTTGCTTTGACTTGGTGGAACGCGTATGCCCAAACTGTGGGGCTAGATGCTGCTAATGCTATTCCATGGGCCGTTGTGAAAAGAATGATGACGGATAAGTTTTGCCCAAGGAATCAAATTCAAAGGCTAGAAGTGCAATTTTTGGGAATTGAAGGCCAATGGTACTAATATTGAACCTTATACCAACAGGTTTATAGGGTTGGTTTCTTTGTGTCCTAATGATAAGCATATCCACAAGACTATGCGGATTGCGCATCCAAAGCCCTAGAACGCACATAAACTGCCATATAAGGCATGTGGCACGGGTATAGCCGCACAATATGCGCCTATACCAAATGATGCGAGTTTCGTGTACTTGCATAAGGGTCCGGTACATTCTAGAAGAATGTACGGTATAATCAATTCGGATTCTTTTCCTTAAATAACGAATGTTAGTTGGGATAAGATTGCATTTAATTAGGGAAGAGATTCTACCGAAACCCTAATTCGTGAGCCTATAAATATATAGCTCATAAACCCTAAAAACATATACGTTCACTTGTTTAATCATACGTAAAGTACAACATACAAATCTCTATCATACGAACAAAGCTTCTTACGATTTCTAAAGACTTTCAGGTATGTATTGAACTATAAAACCTTCATGTATTTGGGCCACTCAACCCCGTATGCTAGGTTGTTGGTGGACTCTCAAATCGGCCACCCTGTCGGAATCGAAACGATACCGATGTGGGTTATCCACGACCAAGCGTCGGAGGTTTGAATGTTGTTAATCCTTAAACCCCTTTTATGAACTCAAGCGTAGGTTCACCTTGACCCAGTGAATGACGCCATCCATGGGACCGGTTACATGAGCAAATAACAAAGAAATTCATAATGAATCTAATTCATTTTTGTGTTTTCAATAAAATATTTTTTGTTCGTACTAATCGGTCGATTTCAGGTTGTTTATCTAATTCAGATCAATGGCGGGCAACAAAGTTCCAAAGCTAACTTTTCAGACATTTCCAGGTCAACGAACACCTGCACAAACATCAAAACATGCATCTGTGACAGAAGGGAAAAAGGTGTCAAAACCCCCTCCGACAGAAAATATCTAAATAGGGCCGACAAGCGCCGAGACGAAAAAAACTGTTCCTCCGACCACGGTAGGGACAGAAAGTGAGCGGCTACAGAGTGGCAGAGATGCGCCCCCGGCAGTAGAAACTGGCTATGTCCGCTTCAAAGAAATTGAAACGGGACGAATGAAGTCTCTGGAAAAAATAAGTTTTGGATCTCCAGATACCATGAGCTATATACGCTCTAAGGAAAAGGACGATGAGTATGACTCTCCGCCAAGTGGTGCTAAGCTAATGGAAAAAACAATGTATGTAGGAACGATCCCAATTATCACAATGGTGGAGCCGGAAACTCAAACTTTGAGGGTTACCCCGGCAAGTGCGCAAGAAGAAATAAGAAGATTGGGTTTGAGAAACCTAGATGGTTCATATATTACAGTAGTGCCGCTCCAAGCGAAGATGACTTATGCACCAGCCCAACCAAGTGTAGAAGGGTTAATGCAAACTCAACACCAGGATGATGAGGGAAGTGCGCCTTATAATCCGCTGGAGCCGAGCAGCTCAAATAATTTTATTTCACAATTGCAGCAAGTTTGTAACGACCCGGATTTTTCTGTTAATGTATAGAAGATTAATATTTACATAATTAATGTTTCCAACATGTTAAGCAATCAAAATCATTAAGACTTGGTTATTTGAAATGAATTTTATACAAACATTTAGCCACCCCGTCTGTCTGACGATTCACGAACGTCATAATTCGTAATAATTATTTAATGACGTATATATGAATATAAATATATACTCATGATTGTTAAATGATATTTAAGTATCTCATTACATATATTAGCAATTGGTTATATACATAAAATGAGATTACTAATTTAATGACTTCAAGACAATATACATATATATAACGATTAACGTTGTAATAACTTCTAAATTAAAATGTATGTATATGTATTGTATTAATATGTATTAATACACTTTTTAAGGACTTAAACATATATACTAACATACTTATACTCAACAAAGATAGCTATACTCATAATCTCATTCAATTCCATCAAGAATTCTATTCATATTCATTCGGTATTTACACCCGCATCATACCCAGCTTCCATACTTAAATACTATGAGTATATACCAATATGAAATACCAATTATAGCCTCCTTAGCAGCCCTATGAGTCACAAGACAAGGATAAACATGATGGAGACTTGTGGGAACCAACATTTAGCTTCTAGTTTGAATTATTATGCTATATTCAAAATTTTGATAAAGTCTCTTAACCATATACATGAACAACGACTTTTAACACTCTTTTTACTCATTCATATCAGCTATTTAACTTACCTTCTCTCTCATAATACTCACACACAAGAACTCCAAGTATTCTCTTCATTTCTTACTCTTTAAACACTCTTTAAACACACATACTTCAAGTACTAGAAAATCTTCATTCACTTTGATCTTAAACTAGCTTCAAGAACACTTTGTTAACTTATCTACTCCTCTTTATCAAGGTAAGAATCATATGTAAGCTTTGGTTCAATTCATATACTTATAACTATCTTAATTCAAGATAGAAATCTTATTCGAACTTTTGTTCATTCTATGATTCTACTCCAAGAATTACAAGCCATCAAGGATATCTTTGATCACAATATTATCATCTTATTTTATCAGAAACTTTGTTCATTTAATTTGAGATAGTCACCTTATTCATAATCTTTTTCGATTCATATCCATATAGCTATCTTATTATGAGTTTATAACTTACAACAACAAGAACATAGTTTAGATTAATTCTAAACTTGTTCAAAAACAAACTTAATCCTTCTAACTTGACTTTTAAAATACTTCAATACATGTATTATGACAGTATGTCAAGCTAACATAAGGATATAAAACTTGTAAACCATCCACTTGAACCATCTAAGAAAGCAGTTTACAAAATGACCGCTCGTATAAAGACTGGTGGTTTTGTTCCTAAGCAATTAGCCGAAAGAACCAATTCGGAGGGATTGGAAAAAGAACTATCCAAACGAAGATCCAAATGTTTGACTAAGAAAGAAACAACGTCAACATCTAAGAAACCTCGTCATTCTTAAACTATCGACGACTACCCTATATTCCATGCATTGTATAATATGTATTATATTGTGTCTTTAAGTTTGTAAGAAAATCCGCAATGTAATTTTCCTTATGATTGTATAATAATAAGAATAAGCATGGAAGGTTTATTATTATTATTACAACTTATTATTACGTAGTAATGTAATAACTTACCATAGTTTTTCATATTAGAATTTTAGTAGTTAATTTGTGTGTTAGCTGCTAAGTATGAACATTATTATAGTTATAAAATGCTAATATGAAGAAAAGGCTTTTATAATAATAAGTTCATATTAAGCTACAAAATACTTTTTGGCTACTTCTAAAATTCTATATGATTAACTCAGTCGGCTATTTTTGAAGGAAATGGCTCCTCCAGCTACTAGACAACAACAATTGAACACATAAGAACTTCAAGCTTTCGCTGCAAATATGGCTGCAGTGGTGAATGCAATGAACAACAAAAACCAATCGGGTTCCAGCAGTGGAGGAAACAATGGCAATCGGGTAGGATGTTCCTACAAAGCTTTTATGGCCTGCAAACCCAATGAGTTTGAAGGAACCGAAGGACCCGTTGGACTAATGCGGTGGACAGAGAAGGTTGAAGCCGTGTTTGCAATCAGCAACTGTGCAGAAGAAGATAAAGTTAAGTATGCCACACATACTTTCAGGGGTACTGCTTTGACATGGTGGAATACCTACATGGATTACGTAGGACAGAATACTGCCTACGCACTTCCATGGTCCACCTTCAAGCACATGATGAAGGAAGAGTACCGTCCCAGAACTGAAATCAACAAGCTTGAGGAAGAGCTTAAAGCACTGACAACCCAAGGGTTAGACATCATTACCTACGAGCGATGTTTCAACGAACTGGTTTTAATGTGTCCTGGAGTATTTGAGGATGAAGAGGCAAAAATTGAAGCGTTCATAAAAGGGTTGCCGGAACGAATCCAAGAGCATGTAGGTGCTAACGACCCTGCAACAATGCAGAAAGCGAGTCGTATAGCCCACAAATTGATAGGCCAAATTACAGGAAGGATAAAGAAAGAGGCGGCCGAGGAGGCCATAATGAAACAGGGAAAGAGAAAGTGGGAGGAAAGCAGTGATCAGGGTCACCAGTCCAACAACAACAATCAAAACAACAACTACAACAACAATCGCAACCACCCCAACAACAACAATAATCGCAACAACAACCGCAACAATAACCGCAACAACCATTCCAATAATAATTACAACAACAACAACCGCAACCAAAACTACAACAACAACAACAACAACCCTAATCCTAACAATAACAACAACAATCGTCTCAACAACAATAACCCTAACAACAACAACAACAGCAACAACAACAACAACAACAACAACAACGACAACAAAAAGCAAAGAACTATATGCCTAAGGTGTGATACGTTTCATCTGGAGTGGTATTGTAGAGAGTAATGTACCAGGTGCAACAGGAATAGCTATATTGCGGCAAAGTGTGAAGTCGATGGACCAAATAGAAACAAGGGAGCAAATAATGCTGGAACAAATAATAACGGCGTTGTTTGCTATAGATGTGGAAAACCGGGCCATACCATAAACCAGTGCTAGAATGGAAATAGGCAAGGCCGTGGGAGAGCCTTCAACATTAATTTAGAGAAAGCACAGGAACACCCAGAGCTTGTTACGGGTATTTTTCTTATCAACGATACACCTGCTTATGTTTTATTTGATTCGGGTGCCGATAGAAGTTATATGAGTAGAGAATTTTGTGCCAAATTAAATTGTCCGTTAACGCCTTTGGATAAAAAGTGTATAGTTGAAGTAGCAAACGGTAAACTAATTAAGGTTGATAAAATTTGTCGAAATCGAAAAATTAGTTTAGTGAGCGAAACGTTTGCAATTGATTTAATACCGGTGGAATTGGGAAGCTTCGACGTAATTATTGGAATGTACTAGATGTCTAGGGTGAAAGCCGAAGTTGTTTGTCATGAGAAGGCGATTCTCATTCCGAGGGAAGACGGGTTACCCTTAATGGTGTACGGAGAAAAGGGTAATGTCAAATTAAATCTTATCAGTAGTTTGAAGGAGCGCAAACTAATAAGAAAAGGTTGTTATGCCGTACTAGCACACGTCGAGAAGGTTGAAAAATAAGAAAAGAAAATTGATGACGTTTTCGTTGCAAGAGAATCTCCTGAGGTGTTTCCGAACGAATTACCGGGACTACCTTCACACCGATCCGTTGAATTCCAAATAGATCTTGTACCGGGAGCCGCACCAATAGCTCGTGCTCTATATAGACTTGCGCTCACCGAAATGAAAGAATTACAAAGTCAGCTAAAAGAATTATTAGAACGTGGTTTCATCCGACCGAGTACGTCACCATGGGGAGCTCCAATTTTGTTCGTTAAAAAGAAAGATGGGTCTTTTCGCATGTGTATCGATTACCGTGAGCTGAACAAAGTCACCATTAAAAACCGATACCCTTTACCCCGAATCGATGACCTATTCGATCAACTCCAAGGTTCGAGCGTATACTCCAAAATTGACCTAAGGTCGGGTTATCATCAACTAAGGGTTAAAGAAGCCGATATACTAAAAACAGCCTTCAGAACTCGTTATGGCCACTACGAATTCATGGTTATGCCATTCGGTTTAACCAATGCACCCGCAGTTTTCATGGACCTCATGCACCGAGTATGTAGTCCATATTTAGATAAGTTTGTTATTGTCTTTATTGATGACATCCTTATCTATTCAAAGAATTGAAGGTATTTCGTATGCCCGAGCGACATATTAAATTAATGTGGCTAGTATGTTATGATCGAAGTCGGGTCATACCCAATAACAAACTTACCGACACCTTAAAACGTATTTAGTCTTGACGATTGGGTCGTTAAATAAATACGCGACACTTGGACTTTAGAAAATCGGTTTTCTAAAATATTATCACTTGAGATAAATTGTTTGGATAATTTATATTTAATTATTTATAGGTTTAAATAATTATGTTGTGTTATATTTTATAAGTTGGTTTATAAAATATATAAGTAACAAATGCATGATTTTTTTTAACAAGGTTTTATAAAACTACCAAGTTTCATAAAAATTAAAACCACCTCATGGTGGACAGCATTTAGGTCTCCAAGGAGGACAAAACATGCAAGAATCTTGTTGCTTTTGAGTGCACAAGTCCTCATGTGCATGGGCATAAGAACATGACTTATGGGAGACTAAAGGCTGATGCAAAAACACATTCTCTTAAGTTAAAAACTCTCTCATTCTGCTACTGCACTATTCTGTCCAAATTTTGGCATCACAACGAGGGTATTCTTGAGTTTATTGGAAGCTCATTTTAGGTGTCAAACAAATCCTAACCAAAGTACTAGGTGTTGGTTATAAGTTTGGGGTATTATCTCTTGAGGTTTCATAGTTTTGAAGCTTCATTCATCTTCATTCTTTCAACTAGCTGTTGTCCAGAATTTTGGGTTCAAAGAAGTGGGTTTCAAGCTTGGTTTTAAGGTGATTAAGTATCTAAAACATAATCAAGTTTAAGGGTGGTGTGGTGCATCAAAAGCTTGGAGTTTTAACACACTTATCCATCATCTTCTTGTATCGAACAACCCTCAACTAGATTGAGGAGGTAAATATATCTTCTCTATTTGTTATATTTGTAAGCATTATCCAAGACTTGATATTATCATGGAATTTAACTTATTATCTTAACATGTTGACATAAACTTTACATAATGCTTCCGCTTGTTTTAACTACATTAAATTGGTTTAATGATCAAGTTAACTATTAGTTCATGTTGTTTATGAAACTTATTAAATTTCATTAATGGTATCTAGAGCCGGGGTCAATGGATTATGCTTCTTATATTGTCTTTAAACCCACTATATTTGCATTCCAAGTACATGCATGAAAATGGAATACAAAAATTATCGGGTTTGGGTGGGTGTGATTTTTGGCCGAATTATAGGAGTCCCAAAAATAGGTTTTGGGCTCTTTTATTTGGCTCATATTTGGTTGTATGATGATGTTCACAATCTAAGCCTTGCCCTTGTGTTTGGTTGAATGTTTGGTTGATTTAATTCATTCTTATGGTTTGTAATAATATTTATTCAATTGGTTTGTAATAATATTATTTTAGTTATGTAATTTATTTTATATTTGGTATGTAAATAGATTAGGTTGTATTTCATTTTCTAGACAAAATGTATTAGGATATATTTTGTAAAATGATGAAGATAATGAAGACTTGAAGAACACAAGAAGAAGCATTTGGATGCAAGATTAAGTGGGAGATTTAAAATCTCCTACTTTGTGTTATAACCCTTACCGGTGGCATTTGTTTTCGGCTAAACAAATGTCTACCCAATTGGCTTGATTGTGAACATGTTTGATTTGCATGTATGGTTGTTTATTGTGTTTGTTTGTTTGGTTGCTACAAGTAAATCACAAGTTAACAACAAGTAAAATGACAATTTAATTGGTTAAATTAAACATTATTAACGACATGCAAAACGACAATTTAAGTGGTTAAATTAAAAATGGCTAAAAGGACATTAATAAACGGTTATTAATAACATGATAAGGATCATATATATAAAATGGTTTATATCAAGTATTTGGCTTAATTACATGACATGAAAATGGATTTCAAATGAACCATACACTAAATGCATGTTTGTGTATGGCATAAATGTTTTCTCAAACTAGAATTAATGAAAACTTAAAATCCCTTATTTAATGTAAACAAGTTAAATGTCATCCTTATTGTGCAACACTTAGGCATATTAGGGAACTCATGATGGGATAAAGGTCACCTAACCATTATGAGCAAACTAATATAATTAAGGTAAATTTCGCACACTTGTGGGATAAAGGTCACCTAACCACTTGTATGTTGAATTTACACGTTTGCACAAGTAGGACGACTTGATTTGGGAATCATGAACTTAGGGTCACCGAAGCATGAGGAACAAATAGGCGTTGATGGGATAAATATGCCATGCAAAAGGATTGCATGATCCCATAACTTAGAAGTTGCAAAAGGATTGCAATTGTCATTTAATGACTACCTAGCTAAATCAAATGACGGGATAAAGGTCACCTAACCGAAATTTGGTTTACGGTTGGATTCTAAAATTTAATAAATATCAATTGGATTTAAAGGGTATTGATTGTTAAATGAAAATTGATATTTAAACAACTTTGTTACATTTTGTAGATGGCCGCCAATAGTAACAACAACATTCCTAATGTACCTATCAACTTTAACAACCTATCGTTGAGGTCAATCCTCGAAAAAGAAAAACTCAACCATACGAACTTCATGGATTGATTCCGCAATCTAAGAATTGTCCTCAAACTAGAGGATAGGGCGTATGTGTTGGAAGACCCCATTCCCGATCAACCGGACGAGGATGATACGAAAGGCATGGCTTATTGGGAGAAATATTGCACCGATTCGTTGCATGTTTCTTGCCTCATGCTTGGGACTATGATACCCGAACTCCAAAAGGATTTTTAGCATCATAGTGCATATGACATGATCACACAGTTGAAGGAGATGTTCCTTCAACAAGCTCGTGTCGAGCGCTTTGAAACGGTCCGAGCGCTTCATGCATGTCGGATGGACGACACCCAATCCGTATCATCTTATGTCCTTAAGATGAAAAGCCTGATTGATCGAGCAAACCGTCTAAATTGCAACGTGTCTAATGAATTAGCCACGGACCTTATCCTTAACTCATTGTCAAAGAGGTTTGACACATTCGTGTTAAATTATAACATGAATGGTTGGGATAAAAGCATTGGCGAATTACATGCCATGCTTAAGACGGCCGAAGCGAGCATGGGTAAAAGGACTTCACCCATGTTTATGATCAATGAAGGCGGGTCAAAAAACCATAACACTTCTAAGCCTAAGGCGGCTAAGAGGAAAGGACCCGCCTACCAAGGCAAGGGCAAGGGAAAAGGGAAAGTGGTTACCCCAACCAATAATAACAAAAAGCAAAAGGTTGCCGGTAAAGCTAACCCCAAGGAAGATCCGTGCTTCTGTTGCGGTGAAATGGGTCACTGGAAACGAAACTGCCCGGTCTACCTTAAGGAGTTGAAGGAAAAGAGGGATGCAGGGCAAACCTCAGGTAATGTATATATGGTATACATTGAGCTTAGTATTACTTCTTCTAATACATGGGTATTAGACACAGGATGTGGAACTCATATTTGCAATTCTTTGCAGGGGTTCAAAAGAAGTGATCAAGATGCGGGAACAACAAGTCTCTTCATGGGAAATGGAGCAAGGGTGTAAGTGAAAGCACAAGGAGACTTTGTTTTGAAGCTTCCAAGTGGTTTGGAACTTATCTTGAAAATTTTTTGTATGCACCCGATTTATCTCGAAACATTATTTCTGTATCCCGTTTGAAACAATATGGTTTTAATCTTAATTTCATTAATGATGATATCCATGTTTCTTTAGATAATGTGTTCTATTTTAAGGCTTCGCCTTCAAATGGTATTTAAGAATTGGTTCATGATGACACTTCATACAATAGCTCAATATACCATGCAAACACCAAGAAACTCAAAAGGGATTTGAGTGATTCCTAATTATGGCATTGTCGCCTTGGTTACATAAACAAGAATCGAATGCATACACTTCAAAAGAATGGCCTTTTGAAATCAAATGAACTAGACTCATTTGATGTATGTGAATCTTGTTTACAAGGCAAAATGACTAAAGCACCTTTCAGAGGGACCTATGAAAGGGCTAAGGACTTATTGGGATTAATACATTCGGATGTATGTGGACCCTTTAAGCCCATAACTAGGAATGGTGAAAGATACTTCGTTACTTTCATTGATGACTTTAGTCATTTCGGATATGTCTACTTATTAAGACATAAGGACGAAACTTTTGAAGCATTGAAAGAGTATCAAAACGAAGTACAAAATCAACTCAATAAGACAATCAAGGTACTTCATATCGATAGAGGAGGTGAATACCTAAGCGAAGCTTTCCAAAATCATCTTAGAAGTTTTGGGGTTATCTCGCAACTTACTCCTCCTGGAACACCCCAACTTAATGGAGTTTCCGAAAGGAGGAACCGAACCCTAATGGATATGGTTCGATCTATGATGGCTAGAAGCTCGTTACCTCTATCATTTTGGGGTTATTGTCTATACTCCGTGGCTTGTATTTTAAATATGGCCCCAACCAAGAAAGTGGAACGAACACCTCATGAAATGTGGTTTGGAAAACCTCCATCTCTATCATACTTAAAGGTATGGGGATGTGAAGCTTACCCTAAGCGTTACGTCCCCAATAAGTTGAATGCTCGATCCACAAAGTGTATCTTCATAGGATATCCCAAGGATGATATGGGATACTATTTCTATGATCCATTCGAGCAAAATGTATTAGTTGCTCGGAAGGCTGAATTCCTTGAAACTAAGTTCCTAATGGAAGGTAATAGTAAAAGGAAGATAGATCTTGAAGAGGTTCAAGATCAAGTAGATGATACACAATTGGTTGACACTAGGACTCAACATGAAAATGTTAAGAATGATCAAATGGATGATCAACGTATACAAGAGGTCTGTAGATCTGGTAGGATTAGTAATCCTCCTGAGAGATATGGGTTTCTCATAGATGGTTGCTATGTGGTTGATTTGGATGAACCAATAAACTACCAAGATGCTTTATCAAGGATTGATAAAGATAAATGGCAGGAAGCCATGAACGCTGAGATGCAATCCATGTATGACAACCAAGTTTGGGACCTAGTTGTACAACCTGCTAGCTCCAAGTTAGTTGATTGTAAATGGATTTTCAAGATGAAAACCGACATGCATGGAAACTTAAATACATATAAAGCTAGACTTGTAGCAAAAGGTTTCACTCAAACTCAAGGGGTTGACTATGATGAAACCTTTTCGCCTGTGGTAATGCTAAAGTCTATTAGGATATTATTTTCCATTGCTGCTCATTATGATTATGAAATATGGCAAATGGATTTCAAGACCGCTTTCCTAAATGGATATCTTGAGGAAGATGTCTATATGGTTCAAACTGAAGGTTTTGTCGATCCGAAACATCCTAACAAAGTATGTAAGTTAAAGAAGTCAATCTACGGATTGAAACAAGCATCTAGAATGTGGAATCATTATTTTAATGAGGAAGCCAAGAAATTTGGCTTCATTAAAAATGGTGATGAAGCTTGTGTATACAAGAAAGCTAGTGGGAGCACTATCATGTTCATTGTATTATATGTGGATGATATATTGTTATTTGAAAATGATATTCCGACAATGCAAGGTGTTAAGACTTGGCTAAAAAGCTGCTTCTCCATTAAGGATCTTAAAGAAGTACAATACATTTTGGGGATTAGGATCTACAGGGATAGATCCAAGAAACTGATAGGTTTGAATCAAAGTGCATACATTGAAAAGATCTTGAAAAGGTTCAAGATGGAGAACTCTAAGAAAGGTTTGGTACCTATTCAAAAGGGAACACTTCTCAGTTCATCTCAGTGCCCCACCATGATAGATGAACAGGAGAGAATGAAGAAAGTCCCATATGCGTCTGCCATTGGGTCAATCATGTATGCAATGATATGCACTAGACCGGATGTGTCATGCGCTCTTAGCCTGACAAGTAGATACTAGAATAACCCAGGAAACAGTCATTGGATTGCTGTCAAAAGTATATTGAAATACCTTAGGAGGACTAAGGATATGTTTCTGATATACGGGTCTGGTGAGGAGGAACTCGCTGTAAAAGGTTACGTGGACGCGAGTTTCCAAACTGATCGAGATGATTCTCGATCACAATCCGGTTATGTCTTCACATTAAATGGAGGTGCGGTCTCTTGGAAGAGTTCAAAACAGGATGTTGTTGCTTTATCCACTACAGAGTCGGAGTACATCGCCGCATCATTGGCAGCTTAGGAAGCTGCATGGATGAATAAATTCATCGATGACTTAGGAGTAGTCCCTTCCATTCAGGACCCTCTTGAGATATTTTGTGACAACGAGGGTGCGATTGCTCAAATCAAAGAACCTCGTGCTCACCAAAAGACCCGTCACATTGAGCGGAGATTCAACTACATAAGGGATGAAGTTGAAAAGGGAAAGATATGTATTCGCAAAGTTCACACAGATCTTAATATAGCGGATCCTCTCACGAAGCACCTACATGGAGCAAAACATACTGGACATGTTTGTGCATTAGGGCTTCGATATTCTAGTGATTGGTCATGATCTGTTTTAAGTAAATGTATAGAACGAAATTGTTCAAACTCATTAATATAATTATGGTATTAATTTATTTTGAGTTATGTTTTTATTTTGCATATTTTATCCATGAATAAGCAATTATTCTAAATTCCGTAGTCGATCACATTTGTGGGAATAAGTGTGAGGTTTAGACTATTATGAACTCAGATTGGTATACATTCACGGGATGAATATCGTGCAAGGTTACAACCAAGGTTCATTGATATTTGTGGGATACAAATATTGGAAGACCCCCCCTCAAGACTTACTAAATGGAGCCTTTGTGGTTGATCACATGTAATCTTGAGTAAAGGCGAAAATCATTGTATCCCCTGACCTGAGATACATATTGGGTTAGGATATTTACCAAGTATTGTACCTTGATTCTTTCCTTCGCTATTCTGAAATATGGTAGTTCATAAGGAAGAGCTCAGGTATAATACAAAGTACATATTTAGGACGTATGTAGTCAAGATGGAATTTGTCCCTCTTATTCGTTGAGAGTTAGATGTCTAAGGCCTGATAAAGTTAAATTTATAAGAGAGTGATCACTCTGTATCTCTTGGATTTAACATGACATCTAGGATGAAAGGATTAATGAAAGATTCACCTATTCATATTCGAGATGGGAACTTGAAAGAGATGATGTTATTGAATGGCAAAAGTCATAATATATTGGGGGTGATGGACGGTCATTAGGTGGTATCCATCACTTGCATTAATTTCTTATGTTTCTCGTGCAAGTGGGAGATTGAAGGTATTTCATATGCCTGAGCGACATATAAAATTAATGTGCCTAGTATGTTATGATCCAAGTCGGGTCATACCCAATAAAAAACTTACCGATACCTTAAAATGTATTTAGTCTTGACGATTGGGTCGTTAAATAAATACGCGACACTTGGACTTTAGAAAATCGGTTTTCTAAAATATTATCACTTGAGATAAATTGTTTGGATAATTTATATTTAATTATTTATAGGTTTAAATAATTATGTTGTGTTATATTTTATAAGTTGGTTTATAAAATATATAAGTAACAAATGCATGATTTTTTTAACAAGGTTTTATAAAACTACCAAGTTTTATAAAAATTAAAACCACCTCATGGTGGACAGCATTTAGGTCTCCAAGGAGGACAAAACATGCAAAAATCTTGTTGCTTTTGAGTGCACAAGTCCTCATGTGCATGGGCATAAGAACCATGACTTATGGGAGACTAAAGACAGATACAAAAACACATTCTCTTAAGTTAAAAACTCTCTCATTCTGCTACTGCACTATTCTGTCAGAATTTTGGCATCACAAAGAGGGTATTCTTGAGTTTATTGGAAGCTCATTTTAGGTGTCAAACAAATCCTAACCAAAGTACTAGGTGTTGGTTATAAGTTTGAGGTATTATCTCTTGAGGTTTCATAGTTTTGAAGCTTCATTCATATTCATTCTTTCAACTAGCTGCTGTCCAGAATTTTGGGTTCAAAGAAGTGGGTTTCTAGCTTGGTTTTAAGGTGATTAAGTATCTAAAACATAATCAAGTTCAAGGGTGGTGTTGGTGCATCAAAAGCTTGGGGTTTTAACACACTTATCCATCATCTTCTTGTATCAAACAACCCTCAACTAGCTTGAGGAGGTAAATATATCTTCTCTATTTGTTATATTTGTAAGCATTTATCCAAGACTTGATATTATCATGGAATTTAACTTATTATCTTAACATGTTGACATAAACTTTACATAATGCTTCCGCTTGTTTTAACTTAATTAAATTGGTTTAATGATCAAGTTAACTATTAATTCATGTTGTTTATGAAACTTGTTAAATTCCATCAAGAATAACCAAGAACACGAACAACACTTGAGACTTGTGTTAGAGTTGTTAAGAAAAGAACAACTTTATGCTAAGTTCTCTAAATGTGCTTTTTGGTTAAATGAAGAACAATTTCTTGGCCACGTAGTCAGTAGTAATGGAATCAAAGTTGATCCCGCTAAGATTGAAGCCATCAAAAATTGGGAGACCTCGAAAACTCCAACGCAAATACGTCAATTTTTGGGTTTAGCCAGTTACTATAGGAGGTTTATTCAAGATTTCTCCCGAGTAGCCAAACCTTTAACTGCATTGACACATAAGGGGAAGAAGTATGAATGGACTTCCGAACAAGAGATTGCCTTCCAATTGTTGAACAAGAAGTTGACTACGGCACCTATTTTATCGTTACCTAACGGAATGGAAGATTTTGCTATCTACTGCGATGCATCAAGAATGGGTTTTGGGTGTGTTCTTATGCAACGGAAAAAGGTGATTGTATATGCTTTTCGATAACTCAAAATTCATGAACAAAACTACACCACACACGATCTGGAATTAGGCGCCGTTGTTTTTGCATTAAAGATATGGAGACATTATCTATATGGGGTCAAGTACATCATATACACTGACCACAAAAGTCTCCAACATATTTTAAATCAAAAGCAACTAAATATGAGGCAGCGTAGGTGGGTTGAGCTGCTAAATGATTATGATTGTGAAATCCGTTACCACCCGGGGAAAACAAATGTGGTAGCCGATGCCTTGAGTCGAAAGGAAAGAGAACCTATTCGAGTAAAAGCTATGAACATGATTATTCATACTAATCTTACTACTCGAATAAAAGAGACACAACAGGAGGTTTTGAATGAAGGAATTTTTGGAAGGGAAATACCCAAAGGATTAGAAAAACAGCTTAATATTTTGGAGAACGGAACCAGGTATTTAGCTGAAAGAATTTGGGTACCAAGGAATGGGGATTTGAGGAAAGTGGTACTAGATGAAGCACATAAAACCAGATATTCAATACATCTCAGAGCGGGGAAAATGTACCAAGACCTCAAGAGAAACTTTTGGTGGCCAAGAATGAAGGCCGATATAGCCATATATGTAGGAGCATGTTTAACTTGTTCTAAAGTCAAAGCTGAGCATCAGAAACCATCGGGTCTACTCCAACAACCTGAAATCCCATGGATTTCATTGCTAAGTTACCGAGAACCGCAAGTGGTTATGATATGATTTGGGTAATAGTCGATCGTCTTACTAAGTCAGCACACTTTCTGCCAATAAAAGAAGAGGATGGTATAGAGAAATTAGCACGATTATATTTGAAAGAAGTTTTTTCTAGACATGGTATACCAATCTCTATTATCTCTGATCGTGATAGCAGATTTACTTCTAGATTCTGGCAGGCATTACACGAAGCGTTGGGAACTCGTCTAGATTTAAGTACTGCCTATCATCCACAAACTAATGGGCAGAGTGAAAGGACGATTTAGACACTCGAAGACATGCTACGAGCATGTGTTATTGATTTTGGAAGTAGTTGGGATCGACATCTACCGTTAGCTGAGTTTTCCTACAACAACAGCTATCATTCTAGTATTGAGGCGGCACCATTCGAGGCACTTTATGGGAGGAAGTGCAGGACTCCGATTTGTTGGAGTGATGTGGGGGAAAAACAGATTACAGGTCCGAAAATTATCCAGGAAACTACCGACAAGGTCATTCAGATTCAGCAACGATTGAAAATAGCCCGGAGTCGGCAAAAGAGCTACGCGGATGTTAGAAGGAAACCTTTAGAGTTTGAGGAGGGTGATATGGTTATGCTTAAGGTATCACCTTGAAAAGGTGTTATTCGTTTTGGAAAGCGAGGGAAATTGAGCCCAAGATACATTGGGCCATTCAAGATCGAAAAACGCATTGGGCCGATGGCCTATCGACTTTAACTACCTCCACAATTAGAAAAGATTCATAACACCTTTCATGTTTCGAACCTGAAGAAATGCCTAGCTACCGAAGATCTCATTATCCTTTTAGACGAAATTAAGATTGTCGAGAAACTAAATTTCGTCGAAGAACCCGTCGAAATTATGGATCGTGAGGTAAAACGACTCAAACAAAGTAAGATACCAATCGTTAAGGTTCGGTGGAATGCTCGTAGAGGACCTGAATTCACTTGAGAATGAGAAGACCAAATGAAGCTAAAGTACCCACATTTGTTCTCCGATATCGCACGTTAACTAGGTACTAATCTAAATTTCGGGACGAAATTTAATTTAACGGGTGTGTAATGTAACGACCCGGATTTTTCCGTTAATATATAGAAGATTAATATTTACATAATTAATGTTTCCAGCATGTTAAGCAATCAAACTCATTAAGACTTGGTTATTTGAAATGAATTTTATACAAACATTTGGCCACCCCGTCTGTCTGACGATTCACGAACGTCATAATTCGTAATAATTATTTAATAGCATATATATGAATATAAATATATACTCATGATTGTTAAATGATATTTAAGTATCTCATTACATATATTAACAATTGGTTATATACATAAAATGAGATTACTAATTTAAAGACTTCAAGACTATATACATATATATAACGATTAACGTTGTAATAACTTCTAAATTAAAATGTATGTATATGTATTGTATTAATATGTATTAATACACTTTTGAAGGACTTAAACATATATACTAACATACTTATACTCAACAAAGATAGCTATACTCATAATATCATTCACTTCCATCAAGAATTCTAATCGTATTCATTCGGTATTTACACCCGTATCATACCCAGCTTCCATACTTAAATACTATGAGTATATACCAATATAAAATACCAATTATAGCCTCCTTAGCAGCCCTATGAGTCACAAGACAAGGATAAACATGATGGAGACTTGTGGGAACCAACATTTAACTTCTAGTTTGCATTATTATGCTATATTCCAAATTTTGATAAAGTTTCTTAACCATATACATGAACCACGACTTTTAACACTCTTTTTACTCATTCATATCAGCTATTTAACTTACCTTCTCTCTCATAATACTCACACACAAGAACTCCAAGTATTCTCTCAACTTCTTACTCTTTAAACACTCTTTAAACACAAATACTTCAAGTACTAGAAAATCTTCATTCACTTTGATCTTAAACTAGCTTGAAGAACACTTTGTTAACTCATCTACTCCTCTTTATCAAGGTAAGAATCATATGTAAGCTTTGGTTCAATTCATATACTTATAACTATCTTAATTCAAGATAGAAATCTTATTCGAACTTTTGTTCATTCTATGATTCTACTCCAAGGATTACAAGCCATCAAGGATATCTTTGATCACAAGATTATCATCTTATTTTATTATCAAATTTGTTCATTTAATTTGAGATAGTCACCTTATTCATAATCTTTTTCGGTTCATATCCATATAGCTATCTTATTAAGAGTTTATAACTTTCAACAACAAGAACATAGTTTAGATTAATTCTAAACTTGTTCACAAACAAACTTAATCCTTCTAACTTGACTTTTAAAATACTTCAACACATGTATTATGACAGTATGTTAAGCTAACATGTGACGATCGCTCCAAATCCATATGGACGAACACGTCATTCATTGATTACATTGCGAGGTATTTGACCTCTATATGATACGTTTTGTAAACATTGCATTCTTTTGAAAAGGCATACCATAAATGAATATTTAATTCCAAGGTTTTCGACATCTGATGATTTCTACATATAGACAACCACCGTAAATAATAGTTTACAATAATACTTCCGTTGACAATGCAGTCAAAATAGATACATGATGATGGTTTTGTGAATGCAACGTTTTCTTGAATAAAGCATGCAAGACTCCATGCACATAGCTTGTATAACATGTAAGCAAACAGCGGAAGACTTCTAGGGAACCTGAGAATAAACATGCTAACAAGTGTCAGCACAAAGGTTGGTGAGTTCATAGTTTTAGTGTTTCGCATAATCTGTATATAAAAGTGGATTACAAGATTTCAGTTGTTTCATCCAGAAACGTTTATCAAAATATTCTACGAAATTGAGCACCCTGGTAACTAAACTTAACGTATATATAATTTATACCCTTTGTATAATCATCTTAATAATACACGCAAACCAACGTGTACGCTTCTCAAATAGCATACGTCCGTTAAAAGGCTAGTGCTCTAGCTCGGACGGGGATATCAAGCCCTATGGATCCATATATAACTACTCGCGCCCACCAGTTCTTATAACCGGCAGTTACTAGTTACCAAAGCTAAGGGATTTTCGGTTCAAACTCAGTGTAGAATTTAATATGTACTTGTATCCATTGTGTTTAAAATAAAGTGCATGTATTCTCAGCCCAAAAATATAGATTGCAAAAGCAATTAAAAAGGGAGCATATGAAACTCACGCATATAAATATTGTATATCGGTTAATAAAGCATTTGCATGTATTCTCAGCCCAAAAATGTAGAGAGTAAAAGGGATCTTATGAAACTCACGCATATAAATCTGGTATTTTTAGTATTTATAAACAGTCGCATGTATTCTCAGCCCAAAAATATATTGAGTAAAAGGGATCATATGAAACTCACGCATATAAATCTGGTATTTTCAGTATTTATAAACAGTCGCATGTATTCTCAGCCCAAATATATATTGAGTAAAAGGGATCATATGAAACTCACTGTTTAATATTGATATACAATATTGTAGAAAAGCACGTAGACGCATCGGAGATGATAAACACGAGATTTGCTTCACAAAAATACCCCCGAACATTACCCATAACCTCCTTGGTAATAACCCATATTTTCCTTAGCTCTAGCTCGCTTGGAACTCGTTTTGAAAATTACTTGGACAGCACTCCGTCGTAATATTTTATGTACATTATTATTTTTGTATCGCAAAAATAATAACACTAATAATAAAAATAATAAGATTAATAATAATCTTAATAATAATAATAATAATAATAATAATAATAATAATAATAATAATAATAATAATAATAATAATAATAATAATAATAATAATAATAATAATAAATATTATACGGAGTAATATATGTGAAAAAAATGGAACGAATTCGACTGAATTTATAGATGTTTTCTGGATCCAGCCTCCATGCGATCGCATGGAGTTTCTTTGGTATGCTCATGCGATCGCATGAGCTTAAATGACATCTCACATTTGATTTGTTTTGTAGTTCGTCGACATAATTAAATATTAATATAATATATATAATTTATATAATTAATTATATATTATATTAAATTCACGTGCATAGTTGATTTGTAATTTTCGTTCCGATAAGTCGTACGTCATCACTCGACTTATGTCCCGGTTTCGGTTTCTCGAACGCATTTTTGTACGCTTAGAAAACTAGTACTTTTCGTTTTGTGACTCGTACCTTTGTCACAATATAACTTAAATTATCCCTAAATTATATCACTCAAATTATAACTTATACATTTGAGTGTTTTGGTCATTTACTTCTATAAATCATTGTCTCGCTATTTGTTAAAATACATTTTAAAATAGTGTTTTACTGTAGCAAAGTTACATTTTAGAAAACTAGTACTTTTCGTAGGTATGGAGTTTTTGATGAACATAGTTAATGTTCTAAGAAGGTAATCGTAATGGCATGATCTTGATTTGTCAAATTACCAGAATATCCGGAAAAGACCGAATCATCAATTTTTACTGTAGCAATTCACTGTAGCAAAGTCAATTTCACTGTAGCAAATAGTGATTTTCGAAAACACTGTAGCATTTTGAGTAATGTGGCAATTTGAAAACACTGTAGCAAATTAGTGTTTTACTGGTTCATCTTAAACATTTTAGTTAACTTATCTAAATATCAATCGAATCAATAATCGAATGTTATTATCGTTTACTAAATAACTTGAAATCATATATATTCAAATAGATATATAAACCAATAAGTTTAATGTACGGTATCATGCAATTAAAACTTTGTTACATTTTCAAGTTATAGTATATATATGTATCTATTTACATATAATGGTTGGCGAATCGTTGAGAATAACCGAAAGGTATTTGAATAGTTCAAAAATTTTGAGATTCAGTTTTACAGACTTTGCTTATCGTGTCAAAAATGTTAATCATACAAAGATTAAGTTTAAATTTGATCAGAAATTTCCGAGTCATCACAGTACCTACCTGTTAAAGAAATTTCGTCCCGAAATTTGAGTGAGGTCGTCATGGCTAACAATAAAAATGTTTTCATGACGAATATGAGTTGATAAATAGAATTTTATTAACGTTGAATAATATGGATAAAACAATCCGATTACTCAAAGCGTATGAGAGAAGTTATCGTAATAGAGTGAAATGGAGAATAGAGATGCGTCTTATCTCTTGACGTAGTAACAATTGATTTCTGGAATTTAAGGAATAGAAAATCTTCATAATCTAAATAAGATTTGATTCTTCGGAATTTGCGGAAATTAGGATTTTCTTTGATTAAATGCGTAATTTGCCTCGATTTCTATGTCAGATATTTCGCTATAAATTGACCTCTTCCGTCTCATTATTTTTACCATCCCTACTTTCTTCCCCAATTAATACATTCAAAAGATTGTGAAAATGCTCAATCCAGTTCTGGTTCTTGACCTAATATTGACGTTTGCCACAATCATCCTTCTTTTTCAGCTCCCACCAGAAGAATCTGTTTATTTCTATTATGCTCTAGGGATTGTTGTATTTATCATTCTCCCGTGTCTTTATATTGCTATACGCATTGATATACACGGTTTGTAATTTCGGGGTTGTTATTGGGCTTATATTCTCCATGATATTTCAATGTCCCTACTTCTGTCTTCTATAATCATTGTCATTCACAGTTAATATTCCCTCCTATTTGCTGCGATTTATACTCCAATTTCTATTTCGGAGCTTTGTCCCTTCGTTTCTTCTTCTTGCGATTAGGCATCTCTTGTAATGGTCCAGAATTCGTAGGTATGGAGTTTTTGATGAACATAGTTAATGTTCTAAGAAGGTAATCGTAATGGCATGATCTTGATTTGTCAAATTACCAGAATATCCGGAAAAGACCGAATCATCAAGAAAAATATTTTCTTGATATGTTTAGAGGTTAAATAGAATAAAAGAGTTATGTAACATGGTTCATGATGAGGGTGTGATATGTGAACCTTTATCAAGTTCCATTAGAAACTCAGCATAACTTACTATAATATAATCACGTTGATCAAGTGTCATTATATTATACTAACTCATGCTTCAATTTCCAACACTACTTCAAAAACATCCATTTTTCGAAATTTTCAGAAATTAGAAACTAAAATAGTTTCTTTTATGATGTAACACAGATAGCGCGAAGAGATAAATGATTTCAGATAAGAATAGTTATGAAAATATCTTCAGAAATATGGAGGATATTTATAATGGAAGATACGATGATATCTTAGAATATTTAAGATAAGATGATGATGAAGAATATTGTCCGCAAATGTTTTGGAGTAAGGAGCAAGGTATTCGCTAATGATTTCAGCAGACACTGGATCATTTGGATTCTTTGAAGGCAGTTTTAATCTTTGTGATTTGTCCACAGCCTCCTTCATAGTTTGCTCAATCCGTTTTCAGTTCCAAACCTTCTCTTTTTCTCAGCTTTACCACCATACTATTCTTTATCATCAAACTTTTGACTGTTAAGGTCGTTTACAGTTTTTGCTGCTTCTTCAGCATTTTTCCAAAATTCGGAGAACTAGTTTCATAGTTTGGGGTGTTTTTCAAAAACTTCATATTTGAAGTATGTAAGTCTAGAAGATAGATGTTATCTATATATAACTGTTGTCGTAGAAAATGCTGCGAGATTCAAAATACTGGTTGCTAATTCCCGGTGGTTGGTATGAAAATTATTGTTACAAGATGTGGATGAGTACATGATAGGGTTTCAATGAGTATAAGAATTCTTCGAAAGGTCAAGGATTAATAAAGTTGTTTGGTAAATTTACTGCTAATGTGGTGGAACATGAAAGGTTCCCCAGTAACAAAACGTATATATCAAGGTTACAATAAGGCTTAATCTGAAAAGTTGAAGTTGACTGGTTGGAAGTGTGATAAAACTGGATACTTTGAAAAGAAATTGCAAGATTATTTTCGGTAATAACAAAGATAAAGGATCTTTCACCGTTTTGAAGTCAAAGTATAGCTTTGAAAGATGTAGAGATCTAAGAATGATGTCACTTGTTAAATCTTGACTTGGATTCTGCTCTGTCAATATCAGAATATGTAATTGAATTTGTATGGAAACGATTGTATATCGCTGTGAGCATAGTTAATAATTTTTGAATCAAAGTTGAAGAATGTACAGTGTAACATATTAATTGCGAACTTATATATTTCCCGGGTATTACCTACCCGTTAAAGATTTCACAATTAATACTTTGTACAAAAGAATTTTTATTACCGTCTTTATGAAAATATATGTATGTATATTTTCTTCAGATGTAACAAAGATTTAATGAGTTAATATCATATTAAGCTCATTTAATTTTCGACTTGACTTAGAAATGATTAATCTCTAAAACATTAAAGATTACATAATCTTTGCGGAGTATTTCGCTAATGTAATCGATACTTCATTATTTATTCTTATTGATATTCCTCGGTGAAGGATGTTGGTGCTCGTGAAATTTTTGTGAAGCTTACAAGGCACAGATGATGTTTTCTGAAAAGTTTCAAGTATATTGAAATTGAAAATGTAAAATCAATTATGTAATTGATTAATACACTTGGTTTATTATGAAATGGAATTCATGGAGTTGAAACGGAGATTGTAGTTAACAATGGTTAAGTTGTTAAGGAAGGATGTACATCATTGCATATTAGTAATATGAACTAACCGAGTAGTACCTACCAGTTAAGATTCACACGTAATAGCTTAGTACGAAAATATTTATTTTGATTTCAAAATTCATATATATTAAATATACATAAAATTTATTCAGGGGAAATGAGTTAATACTTCATCGGTTATTGTTGCTGGTATTTCTTGGTAACTACAGTGCGTATGACGTTGATGCTCGTGGAACAGATTGTGAAGTTGAGGTTTGCGATGCGGATGTTGTTGGTGGTGGTAATGGTACTGTTGGTGTTGTTGTCGGTGGTACTGTTGATGCCGGTGATGCTGCTGGTGCTTGTAACCTTTGCACCGTATTCTCCAAAGCCACTACCCGAGTGCGAAGCTCGTTGACTTCTTCTAATACACCGGGATGATTGGCGGTTTGGACGACCGAATGAATAAGATCCAGAATTTGAGATAGTATATTATCGTGACGAGATACTCCTGAAATGAGAGAGAAAATGGTGTCTCGAACAGGTTCACCGGTAAGTGCTTCAGGTTCTTCGCCAAGAGGGCAATGTGGTGGATGAAAGGGATCGCCTTCTTCTTGTCTCCAATAATTAAGTAGGCTACGAACCCATCCCCAATTCATCCAGAATAGATGATGGCTAATTGGTTGATCCATTCCGGTTACACTGTCTTCGGAATTCAGGTGAATATCCATATCGGAATAGCTGTCAGAGTTTGAACTAGATACGGGATCCATCTTGTATAATTAGGGAGATGATTTTTGATATGAATTAGATTATAGAATTTAGTTTGGTATTCTTCAATACATAATTTACATATGTATATGTAATACCAAATTCCATAAATCACGGAGAAATTTTCGGAAGATATCAGGAAAAGTTTACAGTAACAGATACGCTAAGATATGAATTTTTGTCTATACACTATTTATGCAATAAATGCAGGAAAACGTGTCTAGACTTAAGAATGATAAGCATGTAATTTTTGACAAGAAATGATAAGTAAAACTTTTAACATGCAGACACGGTCGAAGTCCAGACTTACTAATGCATCTTAACAACTATCAGTTAGACACATTCATGCAAGACCTGGTTCGCTAGGACCAACGCTCTGATACCAACTGTGACGATCGCTCCAAATCCATATGGACGAACACGTCATTCATTGATTCCATTGCGAGGTATTTGACCTCTATATGATACGTTTTGTAAACATTGCATTCTTTTGAAAAGGCATACCATAAATGAATATTTAATTCCAAGGTTTTCGACATCTGATGATTTCTACATATAGACAACCACCGTAAATAATAGTTTACAATAATACTTCCATTGACAATGCAGTCAAAATAGATACATGATGATGGTTTTATGAATGCAACGTTTTCTTGAATAAAGCATGCAAGACTCCATGCACATAGCTTGTATAACATGTAAGCAAACAGCGGAAGACTTCTAGGGAACCTGAGAATAAACATGCTAACAAGTGTCAACACAAAGGTTGGTGAGTTCATAGTTTTAGTGTTTCGCATAATCTGTATATAAAAGTGGATTACAAGATTTCAGTTGTTTCATCCAGAAACGTTTATCAAAATATTCTACGAAATTGAGCACCCTGGTAACTAAACTTAACGTATATATAATTTATACTCTTTGTATAATCATCTTAATAATACACGCAAACCAACGTGTACGCTTCTCAAATAGCATACGTCCGTTAAAAGGCTAGTGCTCTAGCTCAGACGGGGATATCAAGCCCTATGGATCCATATATAACTACTCGCGCCCACCAGTTCTTATAACCGGCAGTTACTAGTTACCAAAGCTAAGGGATTTTCGGTTCAAACTCAGTGTAGAATTTAATATGTACTTGTATCCATTGTGTTTAAAATAAAGTGCATGTATTCTCAGCCCAAAAATATAGATTGCAAAAGCAATTAAAAAGGGAGCATATGAAACTCACGCATATAAATATTGTATATCGGTTAATAAAGCATTTGCATGTATTCTCAGCCCAAAAATGTAGAGAGTAAAAGGGATCTTATGAAACTCACGCATATAAATCTGGTATTTTCAGTATTGATAAACAGTCGCATGTATTCTCAGCCCAAAAATATATTGAGTAAAAGGGATCATATGAAACTCACGCATATAAATCTGGTATTTTCAGTATTTATAAACAGTCGCATGTATTCTCAGCCCAAAAATATATTGAGTAAAAGGGATCATATGAAACTCACTGTTTAATATTGATATACAATATTGTAGAAAAGCACGTAGACGCATCGGAGATGATAAACACGAGATTTGCTTCACAAAAATACCCCCGAACATTACCCATAACCTCCTTGGTAATAACCCATATTTTCCTTAGCTCTAGCTCGCTTGGAACTCGTTTTGAAAATTACTTGGACAGCACTCCGTCGTAATATTTTATGTACATTATTATTTTTGTATCGCAAAAATAATAACACTAATAATAAAAATAATAAGATTAATAATAATCTTATTAATAATAATAATAATAATAATAATAATAATAATAATAATAATAATAATAATAATAATAATAATAATAATAATAATAATAATAATAATAAATATTATACGGAGTAATATATGTGAAAAAAAATGGAACGAATTCGACTGAATTTATAGATGTTTTCTGGATCCAGCCTCCATGCGATCGCATGGAGTTTCTTTGGTATGCTCATGCGATCGCATGAGCTTAAATGACAGCTCACATTTGATTTGTTTTGTAGTTCGTCGACATAATTAAATATTAATATAATATATATAATTTATATAATTAATTATATATTATATTAAATTCACGTACATAGTTGATTTGTAATTTTCATTCCGATAAGTTCTACGTCATCACTCGACTTATGTCCCGGTTCCGGTTTCTCGAACGCATTTTTGTACGCTTAGAAAACTAGTACTTTTCGTTTTGTGACTCGTACCTTTGTCACAATATAACTTAAATTATCCCTAAATTATATCACTCAAATTATAACTTATACATTTGAGTGTTTTGGTCATTTACTTCTATAAATCATTGTCTCGCTATTTGTTAAAATACATTTTAAAATAGTGTTTTACTGTAGCAAAGTTACATTTTAGAAAACTAGTACTTTTCGTAGGTATGGAGTTTTTGATGAACATAGTTAATGTTCTAAGAAGGTAATCGTAATGGCATGATCTTGATTTGTCAAATTACCAGAATATCCGGAAAAGACCGAATCATCAATTTTTACTGTAGCAATTCACTGTAGCAAAGTCAATTTCACTGTAGCAAATAGTGATTTTCGAAAACACTGTAGCATTTTGAGTAATGTGGCAATTTGAAAACACTGTAGCAAATTAGTGTTTTACTGGTTCATCTTAAACATTTTAGTTAACTTATCTAAATATCAATCGAATCAATAATCGAATGTTATTATCGTTTACTAAATAACTTGAAATCATATATATTCAAATAGATATATAAACCAATAAGTTTAATGTACGGTATCATGCAATTAAAACTTTGTTACATTTTCAAGTTATAGTATATATATGTATCTATTTACATATAATGGTTCACGAATCGTTGAGAATAACCGAAAGGTATTTGAATAGTTCAAAAATTTTGAGATTCAGTTTTACAGACTTTGCTTATCGTGTCGAAAATGTTAATCATACAAAGATTAAGTTTAAATTTGATCAGAAATTTCCGAGTCATCACAGTACCTACCCGTTAAAGAAATTTCGTTCCGAAATTTGAGTGAGGTCGTCATGGCTAACAATAAAAATGTTTTCATGACGAATATGTGTTGATAAATAGAATTTTATTACCGTTGAATAATATGGATAAAACAATCCGATTACTCAAAGCGTATGAGAGAAGTTATCGTAATAGAGTGAAATGGAGAATAGAGATGCGTCTTATCTCTTGAAGTAGTAACAATTGATTTCCGGAATTTAAGGAATAGAAAATCTTCATAATCTAAATAAGATTTGATTCTTCGGAATTTGCGGAAATTAGGATTTTCTTTGATTAAATGCGTAATCTGCCTCGATTTCTATGTCAGATATTTCGCTATAAATTGACCTCTTCCGTCTCATTATTTTTACCATCCCTACTTTCTTCCCCAATTAATACATTCAAAAGATTGTGAAAATGCTCAATCCAGTTCTGGTTCTTGACCTAATATTGACGTTTGCCACAATCATCCTTCTTTTTCAGCTCCCACCAGAAGAATCTGTTTATTTCTATTATGCTCTAGGGATTGTTGTATTTATCATTCTCTCGTGTCTTTATATTGCTATACGCATTGATATACACGGTTTGTAATTTCGGGGTTGTTATTGGGCTTATATTCTCCATGATATTTCAATGTCCCTACTTCTGTCTTCTATAATCATTGTCATTCACAGTTAATATTCCCTCCTATTTGCTGCGATTTATACTAAAAATTTCTATTTCGGAGCTTTGTCCCTTCGTTTCTTCTTCTTGCGATTAGGCATCTCTTGTAATGGTCCAGAATTCGTAGGTATGTAGTTTTTGATGAACATAGTTAATGTTCTAAGAAGGTAATCGTAATGGCATGATCTTGATTTGTCAAATTACCAGAATATCCGGAAAAGACCGAATCATCAATTTTTACTGTAGCAATTCACTGTAGCAAAGTCAATTTCACTGTAGCAAATAGTGATTTTCGAAAACACTGTAGCATTTTGAGTAATGTGGCAATTTGAAAACACTGTAGCAAATTAGTGTTTTACTGGTTCATCTTAAACATTTTAGTTAACTTATCTAAATATCAATCGAATCAATAATCGAATGTTATTATCGTTTACTAAATAACTTGAAATCATATATATTCAAATAGATATATAAACCAATAAGTTTAATGTACGGTATCATGCAATTAAAACTTTGTTACATTTTCAAGTTATAGTATATATATGTATCTATTTATATATAATGGTTCGCGAATCGTTGAGAATAACCGAAAGGTATTTGAATAGTTCAAAAATTTTGAGATTCAGTTTTACAGACTTTGCTTATCGTGTCGAAAATGTTAATCATACAAAGATTAAGTTTAAATTTGATCAGAAATTTCCGAGTCATCACATAACATAAGGATATAAAACTTGTAAACACGAAGAACACCTTAAAACTGAAGATACGCCGTCATAGATCATCGGGGGCTGTTTTGGGTTTGATTTTAAAAACCTATCTTAAACTTTGAATTAAAAGATTTCCTTTGGTGAAAAAATCTTATTTTATATGGATATGAAATATATCCAAAATCCATGGTTAAACTCTAATTGGAAGTATATTTTTCAAAAGATTCATCAAGATGTCGTTCTTACGATGGATATGACTATCTTCTTGTATTTGACACCTAAGCTGTATTTTGACTATAAATATATACTTTTTCTGTTTAGATTAATAAATAACAGTTTGATACAAAACTATGGCAAGTCGAATCACTCAAAACGGATTTGTAACGAAGAAATTATGAGTAAAACAAAATTGGATATTTTTGTTTGTTTTTAGCTACGGTTTTGATTAATAAAAAATGGATGTTAACCTTATCCTAGCTAACTTACCTTGTATCCTACATGTATTTATACATGTCTTGTTCCCGAACTTATGGAAATACAATTTATAATAGTCGTGATTAAGTTGTACGACAATATATTATAGTCTTAATAAAGATCGTAAGGCACCATATATATATATATGACTTGATCACCGTGGATTCATATACAAAGTTTTGACATATCATTTTGACTTCTTCTATATATATATTATTGGAATGAACTATAAGACACCATTGGCAGTAATCTCGAGTTAGCTGTGGGTCGAAGTGGATTCCAACATAATATAGATACTTTGAGTTGTGATCGAGCCTGAGACATGTATACAATGGGTCGCGGATTGCTTCAGACAATATACATATTATGTGTCTTATTATATTAAGACAATTAATTATAGTGTTAGCAAATTCTAACACAATATACGCATTTATATTTATATATACATTTATACTGTTGGACAATCGGACATTGGACTACTAACAATGGACAATTAAAATTATCACAAGTATCATAAGTATGGAATATTAATTATATATATATATCTTTACACAAGAATATTATTATTAGGTTCTTGAATTTGTCAAAGGCCAAGTCTTATTACCATCTATTCGGAAATCATCACAAGTGAGTTATAGTCCCATTTTACTATCTAAATTATTTTGGGATGAGAATACATGCAAATTTATAAATGTTTTACAAAATAAGCACAAGTTCATGAAACTACATTCTACAATTGTTTTGTTATATCGGATACCTGCACTTATTATTATTATTATGCTTGGTAACCTAAGAATTAGTGAAAAACTCTAATTGACACGAATCCTAAAGGTAAATCTACGGGCACCAACCACCCCCATTTTCGAATAGTGGAAATGCTTTAGTACTTCGAAGGGTTCTTGTCATACATTTGAATAGTGGAATGTATGATGCCAGATATCTTAAGCGCTCTATGTTAAGGTCGGTTACCAGGTGACTCATCGTATGAATGATTTTTGCAGTTGTAATGATCCTGCGCATTTAATTAAATGAAATCTTGTGGCTTATTAAATGTTATGATTATTATATAGAAACTAAACCTATGACTCACCAACAAATTTGTTGACTTTTTAAGCATGATTATTCTCAGGTGATTATTAGAAAGCTTCCACTGTTGCATGTTTACTCAAAGTCAAGATTTGGAGTCATCATGTTTTTCTAAATATATAAACTTGCATTCGAGAATTGTATTTGTAATATATTGTTGACAAGTATGTAATGGTGTGTGTAAAATACATGTATTTTGAGGTGATTGTCTTTGATCGACAATCAAAACTTATGCTTTTAAACCTTTATTCAATAATAAAGGTTATGGTTATTTTAAAATGAATGCAAGCTTTGAAAACGTCTCATATATTGGTCAAAACCTCGCAAAGAAATCAATTAATATGAAATGTTTATAATTAATATGAACGGGGCATTTCAAAGTTGCACCCCCACATTTAGCGAAAGCGCTCAATGAACCAGCACTATTTAAGGAGTTTATACAAAA
This sequence comes from Rutidosis leptorrhynchoides, assembly GCF_046630445.1. Classification (NCBI taxonomy): domain Eukaryota; kingdom Viridiplantae; phylum Streptophyta; class Magnoliopsida; order Asterales; family Asteraceae; genus Rutidosis; species Rutidosis leptorrhynchoides. The sequence goes on from NC_092333.1 coordinate 293,351,336, forward strand.
CTGGTTTGCAGTAATGCAGGGGCATAAAGCAAGACAATCTTTAGAGGTGGCTCCCACTACAGAAAAATTCACTGCACATATAGCGAATCACCCGTTCCCTCAAGCACCTGTAATACCGCTAACATTAGGAAGCTACGATGGGTTATCTGACCCTGATGACTTCCTACAAAGATTTGAGGGAACAGTAAGAACCCACAATTGGGGAGACGAGGTAGCATGTCACATGCTACCAATCGTATTGCAAGGAGTGGCACGGGAGTGGTTCAATAATTTAACTCCCAGAAGCATAACAGGGTATGCAGACTTAAGATCCTGGTTTTTACTTAATTTTCATAGTCTGCGTGCGCAGAGAAGAACGCATGTGGAATGCCATGACATAAAGCAAAAACCTAAAGAATCCTTGGGTGAGATCATTGATAGGTACACCAAAGAAGTGGCTAAAATACCAGATCTACCAGAAAGCCAAAAGGTGTCAGGGTTTATACACTGCCTTGGTACAGAAAGGCACCTATCTTTATGGCAGAGGTTAAGAAGGAAGGTTCCGCAAACATTTATGGAAGCAATAAAGGAGGCGCATGATTACATGCGGGCGCAAGAGGATATAACACAGAATTGCGGAAAAAGCTACATGGGCAAAGGAAATAATGATGATGATCATCATCGTGATCAGAGCAAGAGTTCTGGATCTGCGAAGAGGTATAATAATAATAACCCTCTCAAAGGCGGAAGTTATCATAATAACAATAAGTACCGATGGTACAACAATAGTAGAGGAGGTGGTAGTTACCGAAACAAGAGCGTTCATGATGATAATTATGCAATCATAAATGATCTCAGCAAAATGCCAAAGGAGATATTGGTAACTGAGTCAGTATGTAAAACGTTCGAAGCATCAACACCACTACCCGATTATGCAAAAAAGGACAAAACTAAATTTTGTGATTTTCATGATGATTTTGGTCACGAAACTAATAAGTGCAGGCAGTTAATTGAGAGGGTGGTTGCAGAACTAAAAAGGGGAAGGTTGCAGCATTTGAAGAAATCGACTAAAGCAGAAGGCCACAAGTCAAGACAGGAAAAAGAATTTCCGTGGCGAAAGAAAAGCGAACTAAAAGCAGGGGAAGCAGAAAAAACCATAAATATGGTAACAAGTGAGAACTTGATAGCAAAATGGAGAAAGGTTAGAGATTGGAGAAAAGCAGGAATCTCATTCAAAGCAAGTAAAAGGGACTGGTTGAACAAACCCATGATAGTTAAAGGATACAATAGAAGCTTCAATCAGGAGCTTAAGAGAATATGCGTAGACACTGGATGTGGTACAGATGTGATGTATGAACATTGCTACATGTCACTGCCTATGTCAGTTAGGTAACAGTTAAAAAAGAAAGCAGCTACTCTGTTTGGTTTTGCTAGTGAAATGGTCCCATCGTTAGGAACGATTAAAATTGGGTTAGAGCTACGAGAAAACATTAATGATAAAAAGAAGAGTGATGTTGAAATTGAATTCGCTGTAGTCCAATCAAAAGCTGAGCACAATGCACTGTTAAGCAGGAGCACCTTGCAAAAGTTAGGTGCCATATCGTCGACAATACATGGCATGCTAAAATTCCCAACAAAATGGGGAATTGCAACCATAAAATCAGGAGTGGATGAGAAGAACAGAACGAGGCTAGAGGGTATGAGGCAGAAAGAAAAGGATGTAGAGTCAAGTGAGCAGCAGATGACCCAATAAGCGCTACACTCACAGGTACATAAATATTTCAAATTGATATTTAATATTGCAGTGTCGCAGTTTCTAGAAAAAAGGTATAAGCACCAATTTGTATTCGAAACAAAATCGCTCACTTTGAAGTTAGCAACAATTAAGATAAATGCTTAATCATGTAATTAGGGTGCGTAAAAGCTGTGTTGTGGCTACCTGTTTTAAAAATATTATACGTTATTATAAGATGCAGGGTTCGAAAAATCTTAGAAAAAGTGTTAAGATGAACCAAGGAGTCAAAAGAAACTGCGAAAAAAAGATCCGCACTCACATTACTGGTTTAGCGAGACAGTGCTAACCAAGGAATAAGAAAGAAGTCGCACATGCAAAGGTTGAAAAATTGCCTAACGCCAAAAAATGGCAACTTGCGATGCAAAAGAAAAATGCAAGGATGATCGCACAGGTAAAGCCTAAAAACAGCTTGCGCGCAGCATCAAAAATCAGCATAATTGTAAAAAATGATGCGCCTGAAGAGCTCGATATAAAGCAAAGCGCGTGCACCCGAATATCTATTGACATCATTCAAACATGGTCGTCAGGAAGAGGTAGGTTGCATAAAATAGCAGCAAAATTAAATATTTTACCCTAATTGAAGTTGAAATTTATTCTCGGACATTATATCAACAGGAAGTTTATGACATTTAAAACAACGACAGCCGAATGAATGGTGGGATAAACACCATACAGGCGAAAAACTCATGAAGGTAGTCCGTGAAAAGATAAAGGGAAGTGAAAGAGAGTCAAAAGGAAAAAGGCCACGAAAGTAATGTCGGGTTAAAGTACATGATGGCACTGCCACATTAAAAGCGGTAAGGAAAAATAAAAACCCAAGAAGTAATTGCGTGGTGAATAACCCAGATAATACGGTTGCTGGGAAATGCAATAAGAAGGGGCACAAAGGCTAGAAACAAAATTGACATGATGCGTCTTGCATGCGTAAAAATAAACGGCGCAAAATAGCAAAAGATAGCAACAGTAGGATTGATCACCCAGACATCTGTTGAAATTTTGTTATGTTTTTATTCCTGTCATTTGAATTACTTTTTATAAATTAAATCATGCAATTTAAGCCCTTAATTTGTGCATTTTTGTTACTTATATGCCCCTAAAGCTGCACAGGGATACACTCTGAATCCCAAGTGGCATAGTTTAGTTTAGTTACTAATACTATCTCTAATGGTAACAGTAGTAAAACATTGGTTTATTTCAAACGCTCGTATACCGCGCAAGACGGAGACTTGCAAAGTCATGACTATAAAATGTAAGTTTGGTTACTTGTTCATTCCACGGACATTGGATTGTCCGGAAGACTCTTGAAATAAGCATTGGGTTGCTTATACAGACGGATTCGATATTGGTTTATCAATACGTACAAATAATTTAAAACTCAAGAGTATAATATATATAAACATTGGTTTGCTTTGATAATATGAAAGAATAAAAAGAGCATGCTCGTATAGAAGGGTCGCTCCCATCATATGCGAATGACATTTACTCCTATGCTGTAATGCGCATGCAAATACACTGCTTACAAATTTGCAAACAAATATGAAATGCATATAGCAAAATATATTCAAACGTTCATACACGATAAGTAGAGCAATATTTATATTAAAATGCCTTTAGCAAACAGAAAATCTCTTATACTCCAACATCGTATAAGAAAAGGTGGATAAAATTCTACTCCTCCGCATATTATTTAAAACAATTATTACCTACTAATATACTAAGGGTGGCTTAATTGGAACGGTGCCCTACACTAAGGAGAATATACAATCCTCGCCCGCAGTGATCAGACGTATATCCCGCTTTGAAAACAAAAATAACATAAATATAGATATAGGGATGCGAAACCCTTAAACTGCCGGGCCCATCCCTCGCTGGCGAAAAACAGCACAGTGGCAAGCGGACAATCACTACCCCTCCAACCCACCACTTTCCAAATCATCGTCAACCACTTGACGGGAGGAAAAGTTCCGATTCTCAGCCAATTCCTCCAGAAGGGGAATCCTTAAACTTGCTAAAGCCGCACAGGCTTCCGTACACTTCCCATCAGCATCCTCCATAAGTTCATCTAAAGTTGGTGTCGAAATAATATCCGGCACAGAAAGGTTTGACTTCACAACATCCCAGAAGCGCGATCGCTCAAGCGTACGTGCAGCAACTATAGCCTTGCCAAACGGAATGTGAAAACTCAGACAAGCCATAATATGCTTTGCAATCTCGGGAAGACCGGACCTTAAGGTTGAGTATTCAGATTTTAGGCTCGAGTATTCAGCTTTGAGGCTTGAGCATTCAGTTTGGAGGCCTGAGCACTTGGCCTTTAGATCATTACGCTTGTTAGCAACTATCTGGCGCCCCGCATTCAACTCCTCAAGCTGTTTTTTAAACTGACAATTTTCCGACGATGCAGTACCAAGTTGTAGGGACAGATTATTCACTTGCAACTCAAGATCAGCACGAACAGCTTCGGAACGTTTGATTTCATTCAATAGACACTGACACTCACCCTCAAGATGAGTATTCCTATCTTCAACTTTCAAACCAGCAGCAACCTCCTGATGAAGCTGTTCAAAAATCTGTTGTTTTTCAGCATCAAGCTTGGCAAACTCCCTTTGCTCACGCGATAGATGTTTATGACCGAGAATTATGGAATTAGACTTTTGTTTCAGAAGGCTGATATCTTTGGCTAGATTAAACATCGTAGCTTGCGTGTCAACAAAAAGATCTTGCTCGGGAGAAAGATTCTCAAACTTAGCAGCAAGATTAGAAGGAGCGCAGGCACCTAGATGCGAGAATTGCTGGGAAAAAGTAGGGACATATATCTTAAAAAACTCCACAAAATAGTCCAGATTCATGTCCGAGGATAAAGCAAAGCTGGTAGGAATGTTGAGTCGAGCACGCTTGTTGCGGCTAGTGTCAAGCGAAGAGGCATCCGAGTACAAGTTGGTGCGCCTTTGAAATGGTAGAAGCTCACAGGAAAAATTTAAATCTGCAGTTGATTGATGAAGAATGGGAACTGTTTGGGATACTTTGGCTTCTGGAGTAGGGGCACGGTTGGCAGATTGTACCTCTTGGTCAACTTCAATCGGATTGCTAATATCTGCAACATAAAGAATTACAATGAAATATATTTATAATAGTAATAAATGCAAAATAGAAATGTTCTACAACAGAGCATACAAGGCGCATACCTATGATTGGCCTTTTTCCAGCCGCTTTCAAAGTTTCAACAACGGGGGATCACTGAATTTTAACAAAGGAAGACACGTCAGTTTCTCTCTCTTGACGAAGACTGGTTGTCCTGCGCTTCGACGTAGCAGGAGCAGCTAGATTAGTTGGAGCCTTGATAATTTCTGGGTGCACATCAGAATCAGTATCGTACAGATCTTTCTGTCCATACACAACGCCATCGGACGTCTTCAACAGCATGAACTCGTTCAAATCCATCTCTGCAAATACACGAATACATAAAAATATGAGAAAAAGGAAGCTAAACATACTATGTAATGCAGGTAAAAAGGGATATACCCTTCTTGTTCTTAATTATAACAGGACGCTTATCAGTACGTGCCCAGTCGGTTGAAATGCAGCCGATAACTAAGGGAACATTGGGAAAAACACGAGATGGAAGCTGAATGTTAAGGCAAGACTTGTAAAATTTGTCTTCCTCAGAAGGAATCGGCAAAGGTTTGTTTTTCTCCCCCTTCTTGCCAGAATACCAGATGAGATTGCTATTAAACTTTTCAGAAATGCAAGTAGCTTTAACAAAGAAAAATGATTTTTTCCACGCCCCCTTCACGCCCTGTTTTGGGGTAACACAAAACTTAGAAACATTATCGAAAGAGTATCAGCTCTCGTCACTCATGGAGGCAAGAAACAGATTGGTAAAAATAGCTAAAG